>NW_005362269.1:1065230-1070510 GCF_000412655.1 Myotis brandtii | reverse complement strand
AGCAGGGTGTCTCAAAGCCCTGCTAGTACTTTGCAAGTCCTTCCCCAACGTACCCCACCCAGTCACTGTAGATTGCATGGCGGTGTGTTAGCCACAGCATGAACCCAGGGACTGTCTGTGTCCCCTTAGAATGTAAGCTATGCGAAGGCAGGGTCCCGGGCTTGTCCTCTGTTGACTCCCAGCACCTGGAATAGTACCTGGCACAGAGTAGGTGCTCACTAAACCTTTGTGGGGTAGGTGGGGGCAGGTGGGGGGTGAGTAGAGCCCCCATTTCCCAGGTCAGTTTGGGCACCTCTGCTTCACATTATTGTGATGCCTGCAAGGTCTCCCTCTCATGCACTCCCCTTTACTGGGGTGGGGGTGGGGGGATGTTTCCTTCCCCATCCATTTATTCCCTTATGGAAATTTCTGCCTTTCCTTTTCCAGTAGTCAGATGATGAGAATCCCAGATCTGTGAGCTCCCAGATAAAGCTGGTGGGAAACAGATTCTCTTGGGCCCAGCAGGCCCTCCCTGGTCATGTGGTCAGTGAGGGCCAGAGAAGGGAGGCCAAGGAGGCCTGCTTAGCAGACCCCCACTGACTCATCATGTCCCATGTAGCCACAGGTGAGTCTGCCTTATGTAAAAAAGATGTTCACTGGGCACATAGAGTAAATTTATGTCAAACGAATAACACGTCTTCTTTCCTTTTTTTCATGTACCAGTGATGTGTCCCATGGGGTGGTATTACCACAGCTTCACCCCCCCTCCCCTTCCCCAGGGCCAGGTCCTCTCTATTATGCACTAGCAATGGAATTACAGGCACTGAACTGAAGAAGGGGAACCATCTGACAATGCTTATCACCAAAGCCTGATGGAAAGCAGGCAGGAAGCGTGGCGCTCTCAAACAGAGAACAGTGAGATGTTTCAGGGAGTGAGGTTCCCGCCACCCCAGCACCTAAGTGCCACCTGCACCTGCTTCTCTGCCCTACTAGGTTTCTCCCACCTACTGAGATTGGGGGTCTTGGGGCTCATAAAAACCCTTTATGCTGTAAACTAGACATTCTCCCACTTGATCCTCAGAACAGGGCAGAGGTAAAGGCATTTTTTTCCGATGGGGAAGCTGAAGTTCAGAGAGGGGAAGTAACTTGCCTAAAGTCACACAGCAAGTTAAAGAGGGGCAATACTAGAACCCCGAGACCCCTGACTCCAAAATGAAGCAGTAGTGGAGAGCACTGATTGGGAGTCACAAGCCTGAATTTTCTGCACTATTGGCATGGGGCCTCCCCTTCTCTGAGCCTCCGTTCCCCACATTCCAGCAGTGGTCAGCCTTGGAGACCGTGGTCTGTCAGCCTGGGATGGCTAAGCATGGTGGAAAGCCTGTGGAGGCGACAGGCACTGAGGGTTGGAGCGGCATGGTGGAGCGTGTCTGCACCGATGTTGGGGAGGCAGTGATGGGGAGATCTGCCAGCTCCTTGCGATGCTACTCAAAGCGTGGTCCCCGGATCAGCAGCATCAGCCTCCCTGGAGCCTGTTAAGTTCTGCAGAATCTCATGCTGAGTCCCTGAACTCCTGAATCAGAATCTGCATTTTAACAAGCTCTCCAGGTGACTCACACGCACAGTTTGGGAAGCAAAATATTTTAAATCAGGAGTCAGATTGTAGCATGTGACCTTGGGCCTGACACCTAAATCCTTAGAGCCCCAGTGTCCCCATCTGTAGAGTAGAGATGATGTGTACACCTCACGGGACCGCTGTGAGGGTTATGTAAGATCACGCATGCCCATAGCTTAGCCCAGTGCCCGGCAGGTAACAGCTGCCTGAATTGTCAGTTTCTTTCCTTCCTGAAAGGCCAGAAGGAAGGAGGCCTCTGCTTCCCTCCCAAGTCCTGCCTGTACATCTGGGAGGTGAGGAAAGACCTCCCTGGGGCAGCAACAGATGGGGACAGGGTGGGAGCAGAGGGAAAGAAGGAGAGGAAAGGAAATAAAGAAGCAAAATAAAAACAAGCAGCAGAGACTGTGTGAATCCCCAGGAGGCAGGCGACATGTGAAACCCAGCGATGTGGCCATTTCAGCTCATGTCTTAAAACAGGGCTTTGAAGCACAGGCAGAAACCAGTGGCCGGAAGGGAGGGATGAGCGAGGAAGGGCCATGGGGCTGTGTCCCTTCAGGTCACACATGACAATGTCTTTCCAGCCCAGCTCTGAACCAGTCCTCTGCATGGCCAGGGCAGACCCGGTGCTGAGGGTCACTACAGCAACAGACAGAAGCCGAGGGCTTGGGCCCTGAGGACCAATCCAGGGGACTGTCAACCCAGAGGAGCTGGACAGTGAGGGCTGAGCCATGTGATCTTCGCTGAGCGAGTTAACCTCTCTGGGCCTCGGTGAAAGGGGGTAATAACAGCCCCCGCCACTGCCTTAGGGTTCTAATGAGCATTTAATGAGAAGGGCTTTGCATAGTGTCTGGCGCAAAGCAAGTGCTCAAAAGACAGCGGCCATTAGGGAGCTTATTGCATGGGAGTCTTGAAGCAACTGCTGGAACAGCTGCAGCTTCTCTGGGCCGCTGGAGCGTCCTCACCACCTAATCCCAGGGTAAACTCTTCAGGCTCTGATTGACACCACAATCAACTCGCCCCTTAATGGCAGCCACAGCCTCTGCTTCCACTCCAGCCCCCACCAGAGCAGCCACAGCCATCTTCCCAAGATGCAGGTAAGCCTGCCTGGGATTTCTCCCAGATAAAGACCAAAACCCGCCCTCAAGCCCGTGATCTATGTGATCCGACTCCTGCCTACCCATCCTGTATCATTTCCCAGAATTAACACACCACCCTCTATGCCAACTTTTGGTCCCACTGGCTTCTTTCCACCCTGGCATGTGCCAGAATCTCCCCCCACAGGGCCTTTGCATGTGCTGTTCCCTCTGCCTGGAACACCATCCCCACATGTAGATCCACTTTGCCTAGTTATCTCCTATCTATTCTTTACACCTTGGGGGAAGCTTTCATTGAGCCCCAAAGACCCGATGAGGAGCCCTACTTCACCTGGTCTCAGCCTTCTGGAGGTCCTGAGCCTTCTAGAACCATCACAGTTGGTCAACATTTATTTGCATGGGCATTTGCTTAATGCTCACCACTGTATTCCCAGCACCTGGTGCAGAATAAGTGCTTAATAAATACTTGGGGAGTGAATGAATAACCCCATTCTCTGGCCACCACCTCACCCCCACCTCCTAGGAGGTCCCACCTTCTCTCTCACTTGATATCCTAGGCCTTAACTCTCCACACACATGGGGCAGTCCCTCATGCTGCCTGATCCTCAACTTACATCCATGACTGGCAGGCCTAGCACCAAAGATCCAAATGTTTCTAGATCTGATTTTCTTGAAAGCAGCGTTGGGCCATGGCCAGGGGAGATGTGTGCTGCCAGCCTCAGCAGTAAACGCTGATGAAGCTGTCTGGGCCAGCTAAGCTGAGATGAGAAAATGCCAAGGTTTAAAAGCACCGGAACCCATTTATTTATTGTTGTTCTTGTGCTTCCAGGCTATTTTAAGCTTCAGATCGATCTGTTGGCCCTCCTCTCTCTAAATATCACTCCAGAAACACCGAACACGCACCTGGCCTTACCTGTCAGCCTCAGCTGCCCCCTGCCCCATCAGACACACAACAGCGACACCAGCAAAAACTACCAGCGAAAACGGGGGCCTGTTCGCATGTGCTACCTGCCTCTGTGAGGGGTAAGTGCTTTCACTGAAAGTCCCCAACAGTCCTCATGGGAAATATTATTAGCTGCTTTTGAAAGATGGGGAAATTGAAACTCAGAGAGGTGAAGAAACTTGCCCAGAGTCACACAGCTGCAAAGTGCTAGGGTTGGGATTCGACCCCAAATCTTTCTAATTCAAAGATCAGGCTCGGTTCCTAACCACTCGGCAGGACTGCTTCCCTCATTCCCTGCCAAAGCTCCTCTTACGTACTGTGGGTTTTCTCATCTGGCCCATGCCCTTCCAGCTACCTGCAAGGACCACACCACGGTCAAAGCCACCTGCCCCATGTGCATTTCCATGGGAAGATCACCAAGAGGGACTGTTAAGAAAAAAGGGGAAGTTAATGTTATAGGATCCTGTCTGTACTTTAAAAAAAAAAGAAAAAAAAAACATAGATGGAAGGACAGATGGATAGTTTAGATGTTCAGAGATTACTGCTAAAAGACCACACAAGAAAATATTAAGAGTTCAGCCATAGGAGTAAGGAATTGGTTGGAGACAGTGGGAGGTCAACGAGGAAGCCCCCAGCCAGGCAGGAGCCCCAGGGCCGGGGTCAGTGTCTCAGGCCTCTGGGGTCTCCCCCGACACTGAACCTGAGCCTCTGATGAGGTGGGGGCATAGACGCGCTAGTGAATGAATAGCTGTTTTGCTTTCTATCTAGGTCTTTGGCCTTCTGAAGACAATGAAGTTGGAGACTCTATAATGGAGATTAGGGGTGGGGAGGAGGAGAGGAAAGCTGAGAATCGGAGGGTAAATTCAGCTCCTGGAAGCCTGCCCAGCGCTCGTTCCTGGGAAATGACTCAAGCACCACTTATGCCAGCAGACAGTCCATTTGGGCCCTGAGGTCACCAAACCTTGTCATGGTCCTGCTTATTAAATATAGAGGCGCGTGAAATGAAGCTGCCACTCTGGTGCTGGGGCTCTGAGGAAGGGACAAAGAGTCAGGGATAAGAGGCTGAGTCTGTCCCCTAGTCCCTGGTCCTGACTGCTCACCTAGGAAGCGTTGGGCTATGGCTACACCGAAGGTTGGACTTGGCTCTTGGTCTTGGCGGGAACTTGGTGACGGTCCCATCTCTCCTCCCAGGCAGCAAGGCGGTCCCTGCCCTCCTCAGCACCCAGCCCCTGCCTGAGAACCTCTGAAAATTTGGCAATACTTGGCCCATGATAATCACTATCCTTTGTTCAGCCTCTCTTGGGTACCACGCATTTTACAGTCATCTCATTCATACTGTATAACAACCAAGTAAAGACAGGTAGACACACTGGCCAGTCCATTTCACAGATGGGGAAGCTGAGTGCCAGGGATGGTAAGTAATGTGCTTGAGAACCCGCAGCTAAGTTTGTGACATTGGAACTGGACCAAAGCAGCAGCCAGGGAAGAGCTTCAACTAGAATCCCATTGGCTGAAGCTACATGGCTGCAGGCAAGCCACCTGATAGCCCAAAGCCTCAGTTTTCTCATCTGCTCAGAGGGCTGCCAACAAGGAAGCATGAGAATCAACTGAACTGAATCACGCTTCTCTGTCTCTGGTCACATACCTACTGG
>NW_005362269.1:1046351-1065219 GCF_000412655.1 Myotis brandtii | reverse complement strand
CAGGATGCCTCCTCTCAGACTTCCATTTCCCTCCCACAATAGAAAATTAAACATTTTCACTAGTAAGGAAAACTATCTTCTATTATTAAAAAACACAAGTGTATTCTAGGAACTAGAATGCAAATGCTGTATTAACTTTTTCACATAAAATATGAATGGTTTTTGTGCTGTAGATTCTGCTTACATTGGTTGTGGGTTTCACTGATGGGGCCACTGTGGAGGCAGTGACAGGACTGTTCGAACATCGACTTTGGAATCAGAAAGATCTGCATTAATGTGAGCTCAGTCACTCACCAGCTGTGTGACCCCGGCCATGATACTCAACCTCTTGGAGCCTTAGCATCTGTATCTGTAAAATGGGAATAAGATCATGCTTTACAGCAGGAATCCTTAACTTTTTTTGAGCCATAGGTCCCACTGGCAATCTGAGAAGCCTAAAATAAAACAGGATTACAAAGGAAGCCAATAATATTAAAAAAACATTCATAAACTATTAAAAAGAGTATATTTATATTACAGTAATACAACAGGCTTCCTTATTGCTGTAATATCTAGTAGCAAGTGCAATGATCACCCGTAATTTCAAAGTAGCGATAAACATAAATAGTTCTAGATGTCTGAAGTAACTGTAATGCGATATGAAAATATCTATGATTTCCATTAGTGGCAAAAATCACAGGTACCACTCATTCTTTTGTGGTTTGTCACCTACATTCACAATGAAAGGAAATGCTAAATTTCACTTAGAGGTTAGCGAAAATAAAGATGTAATATTTTTTTTCCATCCAAGTTCACAGACCCCCTGAATTCTATCCGCTGGGATTGGCTGATGGACATGAGGTTAAGAAGTTCATTGTAAAGCATGTTCACATGCCTGGCATGCTCTGTCAAGGTTCTTCAGGGCGAGCTGGTTCAAGCTATGCCAGCGTCTGCCCCCAGACACAATAGGGCCCAAGGTTCCACCTGCATGCCTTTAGGAGGCCTCTAGGGGAGTGGCTTGAGCAGCCTTGAGCCCTTCGGGAGCTCAGGGAGGGATGTGGGTCATGCCGGCCTGTTGGGTGAGGCCCTTAAAGCTAATCCAGAAGCTTAGGGCTAGAAGAGGGTTAAGCCCCAGTTAGATATACACTCAGGCTGTCTCAGCTCAAAACAGGCTGTGTCCTGCCTATGTCCTCAGCTGCTCCTGCAAAAAAAGCCGTTTAAAATCTGCCTCTTTGACACCTCCACTTGGGTGGTCTATTGGCATCTCAAGCTTATATCCAAATGGAATTCTATTTCCACCCAAGGCAATGTCTCCTTCAGTCCCCTCCCTGTCAAGTAAATAGCACAATCTTCACCCAGCTGCTCAGAAGCAAAACAGGATTCCACTCTCCCTCACCTTCACATTCAATCCATCAGCCAGCCCTGTCCACTTCCTCTCCAAACTATTCTTCTCTCCATCTCTGCTGTCACCATACTATAGCTCATGCTGTCATCATCTCTGGCTTAGACTCTTACAATGCTGCCTAATGGGTCTCCCACTTCCATACCTGTCCATCTCATCTCAAGCTGGTCTCTCCTAAAGTAGCCAGAACAACCTTTAAAAAATGGAAATCAGACCATGTCACCCCACTCCCTATTCAAAACTCTTCAAAGACTCTCCAATTGCATGTAGAATAAAATCCAAACATCTGGGGCCTATCTTGCCAGCATCCTCTCCAGCCACTTTCTGCCTCACTCACTATGCCCCCAGCATCTTGGCATTCTTTACATCACAGCTTAAAAGCTGGCCACTGCCCCAGGGCCTTTGCACAGGCCATTTTTGCATGGCTGGCTTCTTCCAACACTTTGACCAAAATGTCATGTCTTCAAAGAGGCCACCCCAGACAACTCACTATAAAGTGGCCACCCTTCCCTACTCTGGGACACTCTTCAGCACATGGCCATGTCTTATTTTCTTCACTACCCAAATCACTGAAATGCTCTTGTCCATCTTTTCATGTTTGTTATCTGTCCACCCCCACACGCCTGGACACTCCTGACTACCAGGAACTAGTCTGTCTTGCTTCCTACTCTATGTTGGCACATATTAGACACTCTTCGGATTTTACTGAGGGAGCTTATTTTGCGTGGGAAATGGGCTGGGCTCTTGACACGCACTGCCATTTAATCTTCACAGCTGCTATTATTTCCATTTGACAGAGAGAGGAAGAAACTGAGGAGGCCCACGGAGGTTCCTCAGCTGGTTGAGGTCTGTCTGAGGCCGAAGCCAGGTTCTTAATCGCTGCAGTATACTGCTTTAAAAAACAACCTTCCAAAAATCATCCCTCAACAGAAGACAAGGGAAGGATGATTCTACAGAAAGATGCAGAGGAGCAGGGCTAACGCGATGGTATCCCAGGTCTCATGATGCTGTGGCCTCATCCTACTCAGAAGCCATTCCCTCCTGGCCCGCTCTGCCTAGAGGAGCAGCTGGCAGGGATGTGGCACCCATACCTGGACTCACCTCTGCCTGCAGTGCCCTGGGAAGTCCCCACTCTCCTTTCTCCTCACCTTCCTCTTCCCGGACTCTAATCTCCAGATCGGGTTTCCAGAGCTGTGGAGTGTCCTCTTAGGAAATTCCCTAGTCACACTGGGGCCCAGGAGGCCGCACATGGAACCCTAGAACTGAATGTAGGAAAAGACCTTGACAACCACTTAGTCCCATCTCCTCCTTCTGCTTTAACCAAACAATAGCTGCAGGTACTTCCCTCTGTATCTCCATTTTACAGATGCAGAAACTTGAGGCTGAGAGGTGTGCTAACTTCCCTGGGAGACACCCAGGTAAATAAGTCTTTGAGCTTGGATGTAACCCAGGAAATCTGACTCCCTAAGATGTGACATCTAACCCCCATGCTAGAATAAAAACAAAACACTTTTTTGCCTTAGCCGGTTTGGCTCAGTGGATAGAGCATCAGCCCGCAGAGCGAAGGGTCCTGGGTTCAATTCCGGGCAAGGGCATGTACCTTGGTTGCAGGCTCAATCCGGGGCCCTGGTCAGGGCGCATGTGGAGGCAACCAACTGATGTGTCTCACATCAATGTTTCTCTCTCTGTGTCCCTCCCTCTCCCTTCCACTCTCTCTTAAAATCAATGGAAAAATATCCTTACGTGAGGATAAACAACAACAACAAAAAACCCTTTTTGATTCAGAGCCTCTTCAAAGGAGGCACAAGTGCCAGAATTAGAGAACAACAGAATGAAAGGGGCCCTTAGAACTGGTTCTACTAGTAACTCTCCGATTTACCATGGGAGGAAACTGAGGCTCACGCCTGCCTGACGCTGCTTCTGGTGAATGCCCTGAGGCCCTGGACACAAGGCAGGGCGTAGAGGTGGCACGCTGGGGGGTGGGAGGCACTGACCCCCGCCCCCAAGACCCACTCCAGGACTGTGCACCCCTGGTGCCTGCATTCCAATCGGGCTACAGCAGGAAGGGCAGGTGCTCAGCAGACAATGCTGCATCCACAGCAGGCGGGAGGCAGCTGTCGTGCAGGAGCTGGTCTTCAACAGAACTCCCTGTTTCCATTTCAGCCCTGTTGCTATGGGATGGGCCAGGAGGGGACAGCGGCCTCCTTATGTAGGGCAACGCAGGAACCCTTGCCCCCCTTCTCCTCATGCAAAGGCAATGGACACAAAAAAGACAAAATAAGCAACTGCCCTTTAGAGGCAAACACATCTCTTTGCCATTTTCCTGCTTAGAGGTGTGTGTGTGTGTGTGTGTGTGTGTGTATGTGTGTGTTTGTGTGTACGCGCGCAGGCCTGTGCCATAAAACAGTAAATCAGAACAGAGTGCTCTGGCCTGGGTTTGAGACTGAGAGCTGCCACCTATGCTCCCAAACCAAGTCCTCTTGCCTCCCCAGACCTCAGTTTCCCCATATGGATATGCAAGAGTCAAACTAGACACTGTCCGATGTCCTTCTCGGGCTTAACTTTTGATAATTCTATGAAATCCAGACAATCCGAAACCTTTCCCACTCAATTAAAGCCCCAACACATGAGTGACAAGCCATTAGCCAGTCTTTCTGCAAGTCCTTCCCCAAGAGACTTCACACCTCCTGGTCTTGCTCTAACTCTGGGCTGAATTTTAACCCTTCCTTCATAACTCACATCATCAGGGGTTGGCAAACGTTTTCTGTAAAGAGCCGGGTAGTAAATATTTTAGGCTTTTAAGCCATAAATAGCGAGCTGCTCAGCTCTGTGGCAGCAATGTAAAAGCAGCCACAGACAACATAGAAACAAACGGGTGTGACTGGGTTCCAATAAAACTTTATTTACAAAAAAACAGGCAGCTGATTGAATTTGGCCCTGGGGGGCCTTAGTTGTGAAACCCCAGAACCATTGTTTTAACCACCACCCCCTCAAGGCAGTCCTTTGCCCTGACACAGCACTGCTCCTCCCCTTGGGGCCCTGAGGTCTTCAGAGCAGCTTGTCTCTGCCCTTCAGTCATCACCTCTGGCCTTTGGGTTCTTGGTTTGCACGTCTTCCTGCTGTGGGCCTGCTGTCTTCGAGTCCTACTTCTCTCTGCTTGGGCGCCGTTTCTAATCTGCAGTGGACTGGTCAACCAGATCTCCGAGCTGAGGCTCTGTCTAACCCAAGAACCAGTGGCCTCTGAAGGAAAAGAAAGCCCGTAGGGAACAACAATGCCTGTCACCATCGTAGCGGTTTTGGCTACCACAGGCTCTTCGCTAGAATCCGAAGGCAGAGGCTGTGGGATGAGATGTGTCTGAAGGCATGAGGAAGCCGGGCTGTGAGCTGTCCTCCCCACAAACATCTGTTGCATGGATGCCAAGTGCAGCAGTGCAAGGGCATTCTTTTCAACAAGGGGCTACTTATGCTATTATTAATGGAGCCCTGGGAGTTTCAGAAGACAGAGGATGCTCTGATGAACCAACTTCCTTCAGTCGTTCCCCTGGGACTTGTCACTATAACCACTTCTCCCTTCTGACAGGAAAACATCTCCTATGAGTCAGGGGCTTCTCCTGGCAGCCAGAAACCACTCTCCTGCCCAAGGAGACCCTCCCTACTGCCTCCACCCAGTTCTCAGGAAGAGGATGAGGAAAGAGCAGGCAACAGCAGCTGCCCCCGCAGGCTGTCCTGGGGGAGATCCAGCAGACCAGCAATCCCGAGGGAGGGCAGGGAGGGCACACCCACCACCAAACCCAGTGGCCTGGGCTCCACCTCGCCGCTGACTGCATGAAGCTGAGGATGTCCGGTCCCAACGCTGTGGTCATTGTCCTTTTATCTGCACGTCTCTGAAGGTCTTCAAAGAAAAGGCACATGAGCTTTTTCCACGGAGCCCTGGGGCAGATCCAAGACACCAATGGGGGGAAGTCATATTTTTCCCATGCGAGAAAGAATGTTTCGATGAAGGTGGTGATGTCCTCCACTTTGCTGCAATTCATAGAGGCCGGCAGAGCGAACTGCAAAGGGTGCCCACACTCCCAAAATGCACGCTGCTTTAGTGAACATAACTGTATATCAAGTCTGTGCTCTTCCGTTTCTTACCCTTCATCAGTATATTCTTTAAGGCTCACAACAATCCTCAAGGCAGAAATTAATAGTCCCACTTTGCAGACGGGGAAAGTCAGGCTCAGTGATGAGAGGGGAAAGTAGGGTAGGAAGCCAGGATGTGACTGCAGCTTCCTAGCATCGGTATCTGCACAAAACCATGCTCCCTAAACGACACTCAGAATCCAAACCCCATCCCCCTCCATCCCGAGTACAATGAATTCATTGGGGAGATTCTGGGTCTTTCTTTGACCCTTCCCGTGTCTGGGGCAAGCTGCTGATGTGAGGAATGATGGGATGGGGACTCCACATCTTAGACGCCCCAAGAGGAAAGACTTCTGCACACACACACACACCCCACCAAGGATCAGAAGTCTCCACGGAGACCAGGAAAAGTGCCCCAAGAGGAAAGACTTCTGCACACACACACACACCACACCCCACAGAGGATCAGAAGTCTCCACGGAGACCAGGAAAAGCCCTGCTGGTTCCAGGACTTTCCATGCTAATTCCCACTTTACAGCTTCCTGCCCTGCCCCTCCCCACCCTTTACTCTAAACACCCTGAATGTTCCCACTTCAGCACCTTTGTCCATATCTTCCACCACTCAGCCTGCTCCCGCCTTCCCTGCTAAGGTGACTTTGTTCTCTGCACCACGTCTTCAAGGCGCTGCCCTTCTAAGTATTGCCCAAGGACACCCTCTGCCCTGTTTCCACTCCTCCAAGGCTTTAGCATCACTTCCCAGTGGGGAAAATTGGAACCTAAGGCCAGGGAATTACGGGTCAGCTGCGGTTTTTTAGGGGGGGGGGGGGCACACATGTCCTGGGACCAGCAGGTACTCATTCATCCCATGTTTATTGAATAAGTGAAACTTTATAGATGTATCCTTTTATATTTGAACAGAAAAACCACCAGGCCCTGGGATATGGGCTGGCACTCGTTATCTTAATCTGTAAAAGGCTGTAAAAAGGGGGGATGGGGACTGCTGGGTGCCAGTCCAAACAGAGTAGCTCTGCTTGTCTCCTTAACTAATTGGGTCTTCAGGGAAGATTCTGCCCACAGAGGAAAGAAGAGGATTCTTGCAGTGAAAAAAAAAACAAGAAAAAAAAAACTCCCTTCTTGCTCCAATATTCTCTAATCACCACCCATTCTGCAGATACTGACTTTTGCTCTAAAAGATTAGCCTCCCCAGGCAATGAAATCACAGAATCACAGCACCAAAGGAGACCTTGCACTTGGGTGGCGCCCTCGCCCCCATCCAGAGCAGGAACACCCTGCAGGTCCTTGCACGCCTTCTGGGATGGGGAGCTCCTGAAGGAGCTGGGGGTCATCTTTAAAAACTCTTAAGAAGGAGCTCTGGGCCTCTTGCAGGGTCTTTGGCTGCCCCAAGAGTTGAGGGTAGGTGGCTCAGAGAAGGGAGCCGAGGAGAAACCTCATAGAATCAAAGGACAGTTGTTGTTTTTATTGAGGCGTAACTGACACGTAACATTATATTGGTTTCAGGTACACAACATAATGATTCAATATTTGTACACATTGCGAAATGATTACCTCAGTAAGTCTAGTTAACACCCATCACCACAGTTATACATTTTTTTTCTTGTGATGAGAACTTTTCAGATCTACTCTCTTAGCAACTTTCACGTGTGCAAAACAGCACTGTTAACTAGAGTCGTCCGGCACAACACACACAGGATGTATTTATTCTATAACTGGAAGTTTGTGCCTTTTGAAGTTAGAGACTCAGCATTTCCCAAGGTTTGGTGCCTGACCCCTGTTGCAGAACCTCCTGGGGAAGTCCTAAATCCATCTCTGGAGGAGACCCAGGAATCTGCTTTTTAAGCAAGCTCCCAAGTGATGAAACAACCATTACTGTCCACTGTCCAGACTCCTGCCCCAGCCCGGGAACCTGTATATGTCACATATTCCTTTTGGATCACCAGGTTCCATTTCACAGTGGGGCCACTGAGATCCACTCCCAACAGAAGGCATGCACCCAGGGTGATTGACAGGAAAGCAAACCACCAATACGCTTTGTCATTCATGTCTTTGCTTATTTCATCTGGTCCAAAAACAAGAGCACTTGTACCCTCTCAAGATGCCTCATCGTAGCATCGGACTCTCTTCCGATTGTGCTCCTTTTATTATAATTTTTAAGCCTCAAAGGCCCCCAGGAAGCACAGGCTACAGAGCAGCTCCCTCTGGATTTGGATGGTTTGGGGCTGTTGCCGCTTAGACAGGGAGTGTGGCTGCCCGTTGAGCTGTCTGTGGACAGAAGGTGGTCACAACAGCAGCATTCAAAGGAACCCCCTCAAAGGAAAGCACAGTTGAGAGATGGAGCTCTGGACCCAGTAAGTTCCCTTTCTTGGGGGTGGGGTTGTCGGGGGATGACTCCGAGACAGCTCTCTTTCACTTATAACCAAAACAACCCTGGCCGTTACATGCTCCCATTCTGATGTGGGTGGGAAAACATCCTGCAGGCGTGTGGCCCCGCAGCTTCCTCTTATCCATAGCTGCTAACTAGGGGCGTGAGCCTGTGTTCTCTCACCCGCATGTTGGGGTAGAATTTAAAAGGTTTAAAAATCATTGAGCATAACCCCGTGGGGTTTTTCTGATGCCTTTTTTCTTTTCTAGGCACCTAATAATGTTGATAAGCCGAGGGGGCTCGCGCTCTGCTTCTGAGGCCTGGGAGAGGATTCTGTTTCTGTCGGCCGGAGAAGACCTGTATTCATTCATGAATCTGTTCATTCATTGCTTTATTCATTTTACTGACATTTACTGCTGCTGGATGGTCTTCACTCCAACCCTCTGATTTCTTCTCCACCTTTCCTACCACCTAGACCAGTGATGGCGAACCTTTTGAGCTCGGCGTGTCAGCATTTTGAAAATCCCTAACTTAACTCTGGTGCCGTGTCACATATAGAAATTTTTTGATCTTTGCAGCCATAGTAAAACAAAGATTTATATTTTTGATATTTATTTTATATATTTAAATGCCATTTAACAAAGAAAAATCAACCAAAAAAATGAGTTCGCGTGTCACAGGTTCGCCATCACTGACCTAGACACTCCTCCTGACTGTCTCTCGTTTCTGCAGCGTCGGCAGCATGCAGGCAGCTGGGGTGTGACTCGAGGCCAAGCCTGTGACAGGGTGTCTGGGAAAGCATCTGCACAGATACACCTGCCTCTGGATCCTGGCTCCTGTCCCTGGAGTGTCTTCCCACAAAGAATGGTTTTCAGGCTCAGACCTCAGTTTGCCTTTGCTCTGAGCCAAGCCTGGCCTAGACCCCTGGGCAGCTAGCCTCCTACAGGTGGGGGGAGGGCCAGTGAAGGATTCTATTCTCTGGCCTCTTTTAGTGCCAACCTGGGTTGGGGTTGCCACCAGCCCCCAACAATCACAACTGTAAGCCGACAGCAGGCTCCCGAGACATACCTGGACCACTCACGTGGCACCACCAAGTAGACGGCAAGACCAAGTGCACAGCAGGCCCTTTGTAAATACTTGGCACTAAAACATATGGGGAGAAAATAATTTCTGAAAGATAAAGATTTATGAGTCATTTGAACTGCCACGTTCCATCATCAGACTGTAAACTAGAAAGGCGGGAGCCCCTGTTTATCGGGTGCTTACTAAGTGTCAGGCCCTGTGCTGTATCATTTGAGACAGTAGAAATGATCATTCCACCCTCTCCTTCACAGAGGAAGAAATCAAGGTTCAGAGAGGCCCAAGATCACCTGGCCAACAAGAGATGAAAGCCAAGATTCAAACCTGGGCCTGTCTGGCTGCAAAGTGCATGCCTTTAGCCTCTTTGCCTTTTTCCTGTCCCACCTTTAGAACTAAAGGGCCCTCGGACAAGAGCATAGGGCCCAACCTCTTGCTGCACAAGCCAGACTGAGGCCTCAAAGGAAGGTCCAGACCTCCTGAACCCTGACTATCAGTATGGAGAACTCTCTGTCGCTGAAAGTATATAAACACCTTCCTCTTCCCCAAACAGCTATTTCAGCGCTGACCTGCGTCAGGCAACTACCTAGCACTGGGACTATAGCGGTGATAGAAAGATGGGGTCCCCCACCATTCAGTCAGGTGGGGGAGCCCAGGTGATCAGAACACGAGAAGGAACTGAGAGCTCAGTTGGCTGGAGTGGGGGTGGGTGGTGGGTCAGGGAACCTGGGAAGGATGAGGGGAAGTATGTGGGGCCAGAGTCTGAAGGACTTTGAGGTCATGCGTGGGGGGTGGGGGGGTACAGTTCACCTTTGCCCTAATATCATGGGGCTCCACTGAGGGGGTTTCTGCAGGACAGTGACATGACAAACCTGGACTCCGGCTGCCACGGGGAGATGGGGACAAGTTGGCAGCAGGGGCTCCAATTAGGTGGCTGTCTCATGGCCAGTGTGACAGAGTGGCCTCTGAGGAAAAAGGAAGTAAAACGAAGAGAAGCAGGTAGATTGGATGGATTGTGATCTGTATTCTGGGGTGGGAGTGAAAGACTTGGTGAGGCCGGGCTGTGGGCAGTAAAGAAGGAGGAGAAGTTAAAGAGGGCTCTCTGGTCCAGTGCTGCGGCCACCTGGGTGGAAGAGGCAAGGGAAATGGGGCTGGGGTGGGGGTGAAATGCAATAAGGAGCTCCACCCTGGACCTGCTGGGTTTGGGGCACCTGAAAACAGGTGAGCAGTGCAGTCAGCCTCGGCAGGCAAGTCGGCAGTCTCCTGCGCCCCCTGCCCGGCTGCGCCAAGCCCCTGTGTGTGTGCATGTACACGGTGGGGGTGTGAAAAGGCTGTTGCAATGCTCCTATTTATATAATGCTACAGAGCACACTCAAACCCTCTCTAATCCTCTCGTCTGGTCCTCAAAGCATCCCAGTCAGTTCTCCCCATTTCACAGATGAAAAACCTAAAACCCAAGAGGTTAGATGAGTTCCCAGAAGGTTTTGCTTATGCCGTTTTGCTATCCCTACTTTAGCACTTACTCTTCACTCGGTTGCCCCCAAAGACTAAATTCCTTAAGGCAGAAGTCCAAGGTCACAACTCCGGCCCACGTCTGCTGTCTTCCAGGCCCCACGCAGTCACCATGAAGGTCACTGATCCCCTTCCCTACTCTCTTTATGAAAACCTCTGCACAGCTTTAACCGAGTTGCCAGTTGAGCAACTCAGTTAAATGGGGCAGATGTGCTGATTGGTCAAGACAAGTTCCCTGATGCTGTTAGTGGCTGTGAGTCTCAGTGAAAATTAACTAACTGGCTTCTGGGGTGTTGAGTGTGGCAGGGAGAGGCATGTCCCCAGGGTGAGGAAGGCCTGAGTGGGCCGATGGTCTCTTCGCTCTGTCCTATTTCAGGACCCAGGAGTTCGGTGCCCATTCCAGAACCTCTGCCCTAAGCACCCTGACCTTCCGTCCACCCTGTGAGCTCAGAACCAGTGGCCCTCACACAAGCCCTTTCTTCTCTTCCTCTTCTCTGCCCCCTCCCCACCTCTGTCCCAGCAGGCACTTGGCGGCACCCCAGAGGCCCGCTGGGAGTCAGGAGGGAATGTTGAGCATCTGGCCAGAGCCCAGGCCAGCCCTGTGGGTTCATGTTAGGGCACCTGCTAGTGTGCAGGACCCTGGGGCCAGCCATCCTATGATTGGCTGGAAAGATCTGGCTTCTGGCCATCCTAGCACCCAGGGCCCCATGACCCCAAATCCCAGCTATAAATAGATGAGAACCTGTCAGCCCCCTTGCCCATATCCAGCCTCCCCATCCTCTTGGCCAAGAATGAAAGGGCGACTTGAAAGGGTGCAGAGCCCAGACAACTAGCTCAGCTGCTCTGGACCCAAACCTTCTGCCGACCTAAGGGAAAATGCTCCATCCTCCAGAAATTCAGGGATCTGTCAAAGCCCAGGCCCACTCAGCCCACATCTTGCTTCTTTCCCCAATAACTACCCTGGTGTAGCTACTGCTTCCAGCCTCCAGATTTCTGAGTCATTTGAATCACACTTGAATATGCTGCCACAAACAAGGTATTCATTAGGGACCCACTGGCCACTCCTAGGGGAGTGTGTGTGTGTGTGTGTGTGTGTGTGTGTGTGTGTGTGTGTGTGTGTGTGTGTGTGTGTGTGTGTGTGTGTGTGTGTGTGTGTGTGTGTGTGTGTGTGTGTGTGTGTTGGGATGCTGGTCTTTGCAGAAAAAATTTTTGAGCTTCTTTACAGCTTTGAGGACATTAGACCAACTACTGTCCCTTACCTCACACAAAGGGAATAAGCCTTACTCAAGGTTACACAGTAAATGACTTGCAGAGCAGGAACCTGACTCGCAGGTCAGCACTCATGCAGCCTCAAGCTGATCACGAGCCCTACTCCCGGCACCACTGGGGTTTTTGCTTATGCTGTGCCAATGGCCTGGAGTGCCCTTCTTGCTTCTCTCTCCTTCTCTTAATCTCACCCCTTCTTGGGTTTAGCCCAATACCACTTCCACCAAGAAGCCATCACAGCTGTCCCGACCCTCTCTCTCCACCAACATATACACTCCCCTTAACACTACATTTACTCAGTCATTTGCTTGGCACTGACCAAAATGTCATGAATAATTATTTTCCTTTATTTAGGAGTGGTGAGTAGAGTCTATTTCTTAGGTCAAATCCTAACAATTAATAATAGCTGGGTAAGGATTGTGAGGCTATATCCAAAATCAGCAGGAAAGAGTGCGGTAATTGATTAGTGATGTCTGCCCTGGCCATAGACTATGTCAACCCTTATGCCAGGTTTTGCTACCCCTGCTTTAGTACTTACTCTTCACTCTGTTGCCCCCAAAGGCTAAATTCCTTAAGGCAGGAGCTCAGCTATATAGATCAGTCAGCTTCAACTGTCAGAATAGGGATTCTCCACGCCCTGCCCACCACCCAATGTCAGCAAGGGGGCAAGCAGACGATGCTGGGGGGAGGGAGGAATGACAATTATCCCCTGCTCACATCTGGATGCACCATGCAAAGAACTCTATAGCCACCACCTCAACTAATGTGCAAAAGAAGCCTGAGAGGCAGGCAGCTATTCCCTCTCCTTGTCACATGAGGAAACTGAGGCACACAGAGGTCAAGTGACTGCCCCGCATCATGCTACAGGAGTTGGCAAGTTCAGACCTCCACCCAGGTCACAGAATGGCAGCCATCCAGAATTGGCAGGAATCATCCAGTCCAGTGCCCCAGAGGACATAGGACAGCCAACCTGTCAGGTGACCGCCCACTTGCCCTCTCCTACCTCCCATGACAGGAAACTCCCTAACATCCAATGCAGGCTAGTCCATTCCATCTGGGGGCAGTTCTGACTGTTGGCAAGCTCCTTCTTAGCCTGAGCTGGAACCTCTCCTCATGAACTCCATTGGCCAGTACCACCCCTCACCCATGTCAAATATTTGCAGGCAGCTCTCAGGCCCTCCCAGAACCTTGTTTCCTCTAAGTAACACGCTTCTACAGCACCTGCCATCTGGAAGAGCACCTGGTTTAGAGGCATCTTGCTCTCCATTGCTTTCTCTGAGAGCACATCTGTTTGCCTACTTTGGTGACCGAATCATCTCCTCCCTCATTCTAGATCCGGGACTTCTATGAATACAGCCAAATGTTTGAAACCATCAATAATTTTTTTTGAGTTCACCATGCTTCACACTGTACATCTCTTTGCCAAAATACCCGTTCTCTACAAAACTAGAACAAACTAGAATAACACTGTCAGAGCAAGAAGGGCCTTCGAGACCCCTAGTTCAAACTCCTCAGATGAGTGAGAAGGGCCCTGTCTCAGGTTCGATGCTGAGATGATGAAGAGCCAGACTAGAACCTAAACATCCTCCTCCCAGTCGTGGCTTCTGCCCACCAAACACTAGGTAATGTTTGACTTGAAATCCTGCACCCAATTCAAGGTCAGGCGAGCCAACCTGGGTCATACAGAGGACTGCTGATAGGTCAGGGTGAGAATCTGAACTTTGCAGGCCTGAGGCTCCCGCTGGTCTCCACACAGGGCTCATCCTGCGTTAGCACTCATGCTTGGGGCTTTGCCCTCCCGGGTGGGCTGAGGATGCTCCAGCCTCACATGGCTCTGTTCCTCCTTTCCTGTGTGCCCTCAAACAGGAGGTCTCAAAAGTCAATCCTGGAACAAGCCTTCCCTGGAGGCCCTGCCCCTCATTTTTTCCTCTTTCTGCATCTCCTCATTGTCCCAGAGCTTGTCACCATTTTGTCTCTGTGTCTCTAGAGAGCATGATGAACGCAGCGGTCTCTCAGTCTTTTCATGGAGTTGTATCTTCAGAGTCCAGGATAATTAGATGTTCAATCAAAACCCAAAGTCATGAATGTTCCATGGTTACTGAGGAGGTCCAATGACACTTTTGGGGAAGGGGATACAAAAACTTGACCTTGAGGGCAGAAGACATGTCCCCTCCGCCAGACACAGGCGTGCCTGTTGTTTTCCAGTTACTGAGCACTTATGATGTGCTGGGCACTTGCACTCATCACACAGATTCCTAACCACCCTCATCGCTGTCTAAATGATGGGGAGACTCAAGCTCACAGAGACTTAGTGACGTACACCCAAGATGTGGCAGAGACAAAATTCAGGCCCCCGTTGTATGACATTTAAATTGTCATATAGATTTTGAAATCAGCTTGAAAATTACTATTAGCTTAAAAAATGCCTGCTGAAATTTTTATTGGAATAGCTTTGAATCTACATATTAGTTCAGAAAAAATTAACCTCTTAAAAATATTTAGTCTTCCTACCCATGTATGTGGTATATCCCATTTTTTTGAGTGTCCTTCCTTATCTCTCAATAATGTTTTGTAGTTTTCAGTGTATAAAGTATATAAGCTTTGCACATTTTTTGGTCAAATTTATCACTAATTACTTTATATTTTAATATTATAACTTATTGTTTTTAATTCTATTTATGATTATTTATTGCTTGTATACGATTTTTATCACCTATAAATAATTAATTTTTATGTATTCGACATATATTCTGATAAACTCATCCATTAGTGTTTGTATCTGCTTTGATTATTTAGTATTTTCTACAAATACATTATGCCATCTTCGATAATGACAATTTTATTTATCTTTCCCCAATTTATATGGAAATTTTTCTTGCAGTGGCTAGGACTTTTAGTACAATGCTGAAAAAAAGGCATTGAGAGCAGGTGTTCTTAACTTTCCCCTCCTAACATGGGGGAAAGCATTCGAACTTCACTATTAAGTATGTTGTTAACTGTTAAGTTTCTTAATAGAAGCTCCTTTTCAGGTTGAACAAGTTCATTCTATTTCTAGGTTACTGGGAGTTTTTAATCATGAATAGACAGTGAATTTTGTCCAATGTTTCTTTATTTTTTAGTCTACTAAAATGGTAAGTTCCACTGATTGACTTTCAAATGCTAAAGGAACCTTGTATTTCTGTGATTAATCTTACTTAATTATGCATAATGTATTAACCTCCTTCTATAAATAAAATTTGCTAAAATTTTGTTAAGAAAAAAATAAAAACATAAAAAAATCCAGACCTCTTCCATGAGCTGCATTCATATTTGGAGCCTGGCCCTTATCTGGACTTTACCTAGTAGTTACTGGAAATCGAGGAAGGACCCTACCGAGGAGGGGCTGATGTGAGCCCTTCGATTTGTGACATTCAAAAAATAGACTTATTGGGGGTAACTGCTTTCTAGGGCACCTACTCCATAAAAGACTGGTATGTGAATAAACTCCCTGTCACGTACAGACATTAGGCACAGGTCATCTCTCTCTCCTATGAGATGTTTCTAGCACCTCTGGATACTATTTATATATATAAAAGGCTAAGTGTCTGTCTGACCGGTAGCAATGATGCACACTGACCACCAGGGGGCAGATGCTCAATGCAGGAGCTGCCATAAAGCGCACTGGCCATTTAAAAATAAACAGCACCACCGGACTGGTGCCAACAAACCAGCACTCGGCTTTCCCCAAGTGGGACACAGGCCCCACCACCACCCCAGAGTGACACCCCACCAAATCGCAGTCAATGCTGCCAAGACCCCATGGCGCAAAATGCAGCCCACAGCCCAGCCCAGCCTGGAAGTGGTGGCTGTGGGTGCCAGGTAATGATGTCATGTAGCAGCACCTGGCTTCCTCTCCCTAGCGACTAGCCTCCTTGGAGTTTCTTCAACCCAAGAACCTGACTTGCTTTATAGCCAGGTGCAAACATTTTACAGTTTAACCAAATGTTTGTCAAGCATTTTTCCGTGCCTCATCTCATTTGATCCTCACAGAAGTCCTGGAGTAGGTAGATAGGAGACTAGGTAGAATCCTATTTTCATTAGCAAGATGTGAATAGCGATATTAAAATATTTATTCTAATTAATTTCCTTTCAATGTGCACAAATCCATGCACTGGGACACTAGTCTTTCCATAAAATCCTGGAAACTGAGGGTTGGTTCTAAGATGACAGAGTCAGTCACACTCCCTTTTTTTTAATTTAAATTTTTAAAAATATATATTTTATTGATGTTTTACAGAGAGGAAGGGAGAGGGATAGAGAGTTAGAAACTATTATTATTTATATTAGGGTGCGCTTTTTTTTCATTTTTTTCTTTATTAAGGTTTTACATATGTGTCCTTATTGCCCCATTGGCCCCCACCCCCTCACTCATGCCCTCACCCCCCTGTTGTCTGTGTTCATTGGTTAGGCTTATATGCATGCATACAAGTCCTTTGGTTGATCTCTTACCTCCTCACCCCCCACCTTCCCTCACAGGTTGGACAGTCTGCTCAACGCTTTTATGACTCTGGTTCTATTTTTGTTCATCAGTTTATGTTGTTCATTATATTCCACAAATGAGTGAGATCATGTGATATTTATCTTTCTCTGACTGGCTTATTTCACTTAGCATAATGCTCTCCAGTTCTATCCATGCTGTTGCAAATGGTAAGAGTCCCTTCTTTTTTACAGCAGCATAGTATTCCATTGTGTAGATGTACCACAGTTCTTTAATCCACTCATCTGCTGATGGGCACTTAGGCTGTTTCCAAATCTTAGCTATTGTAAATTGTGCTGCTATGAACACAGGGGTGCATATATCCTTTCTGATTGGTGTTTCTGGTTTCTTGGAATATAGTCCTAGAAGTGGGATCACTGGGTCAAATGGGAGTTCCATTTTTAACTTTTTGAGGAAACGCCATACTGTCTTCCACAGTGGCTGCACCAGTCTGCATTCCCACCAGCAGTGTACGAGTGTTCCTTTTTCTCCACATCCTCTCCAGCACTTGTCCTTTGTTGATTTGTTGATGATAGCCATTCTGACGGGCGTGAGATGGTACCTCATTGTTGTTTTGATTTGCATCTCTAGGATGATTAGTGACTTTGACCATGTTTTCATATGTCTCCTGGCCTTCTGTATGTTTTCTTTCAAAAAGTGTGTATTTAGCTCCTTTGCCCATTTTTTGATTGGATTGTTTATCTTCCTTTTGTTAAGTTGTATGAGTTCACTCCCTTTTTTAAAACAAGGAAACAGAGGAAAAGATCCTAAGCTACCTCTGGAGAGTTACAGATGCAGAATGTCTGGAGGAGGAGGGTGTTGGTGGGGAACCTGGGAGAGAGGGGGACGAAGAGCTGTGACTTGTAGGAGGGGGGAGCTTCACTCTGAGGTCCCACGAGGCTGAGCCAGGGCCAAGGGAGGGAGCTGAGACTGCAGCTCATGTGTCCTGAGGAAGCACCTGTGATAGTCAATCTGCCCAAAGATGGCCACAGGCAGCCCTGGGAGGTAGTGAGGGCACTGGGTCTGGGCGTGCGCAAACACAAGCTGCTTGGTGGGATGGGAGGGGCTGCAAGCACTAGATGGTGGGCAGTCTCCATGAGACAGCCTTGAAAGTCCCCTCGACCAGAGAGCCCTGCTCTGAGCCTCTCCTCACTCACTGCTCAGGGGTCCCTCTTGCTGCTGGAGGTCTAGGAAGCCTCACAGACCCCTCCCCCTCCTGCCTGCCAAGGTCTAGGCTGAGGGTAAGAGACAGACGAAAGTTTTCTTGCCAGGAGTGTGGGCCTCCCCACCACCTTAGTTCCGGGGCATCTGCTGAGACCCCGCTGATGCTGGTCCATGCATGTGAGCACCTGGATGCCGTGTGTGTGTGTGTGTGTGTGTGTGTGTGAAGAAGAGAGTTTTAAATCCCCATATCCAAGTGTCCTCCTCATGGGAAGCGGGAGCTCTGGGAGGAGGATGGGGCGGTGCAGCCCTCATGGGGAGAGAGGACCAAAGAAGGCAAGAAGTTAGGACAGAGGGGGCGGGGAGGCCACAGGCAGTCTCCTGAGGAGACCCAGGCTGTAAAAGGAGTGAAGAGGCCTCTGTGATCCATGAGGGACGAGGCAGACACTTAACTCTTCCCTGCCAGCGTGGGACAGTAACAGAATTCCCCAACACATTCCAGGCATAGAGCCAGCAAACCCCCTCCCTCTCCCGGCTGTCAGCATCACTCTGGCCAGGCCTTACTACTGAGCTGGGCTGGCAATGGCCCAGGGTGGTGGGCTTGGGGAAGAAGGTGGGAGGGTATGGGGACAAGGAAAACGGGCTCTAAAGACGGTGAGAACGGATCCTGGCTCTGCCAACCTGGGCAACCTTGGCATGTGCTTGGGGGACTTCTCTCAGAAGTTTCTCCATCTGTAAAGTGAGCAGTGTGTGTGTGTGTGTGTGTGTGTGTGTTTCGGATGATTGAGAAAACTCTAAAGCCCTGTTGCATACGAAGTGCTCCATAAAAAGGAGATAAAACAAACCACAGAACTTCCTGGGCAATAATGACAACAACAAAAATGGATACTGACTGAGTTCCAGCCCTGGCCTTGCTGCTTAACTAAGACGAGTCCCATCACCTTTCTCAGGCCCTGCATCTGCAAAATGGAGATCATAACCTCCCTCTTGTGAGCCCAGTGCAACAGACCAGGAAGTGGTTGTTTCTGTTGTCGAAGAGGTGGGCAGAGGGTGAGGTTAGCACTCAGGGCAGGAGCTAGGCATTAACGTGAGGGTGTGTGCACATGTGTGTATGTCTATGCACGTGCAGAATACAAACAGCCCAGAGAGCCTCACCCCCTGTCTGCTGCCAAAGGGAAAAGGTTACTACGCTATTCCCATCCTCTGAGAACCACACACAGCCCTGGTTCAAACCTGCCTGACGCCTCAGAGCTAGCTAGTGGCAGAGCAGGGATAGAAACTTGGGTCTAACTGCTCAGGTGTCTGTTACTCTACAGCGCTGGCCTCTGGGTGGGTCAGTCCCAGGGCTCCTGGATGAATCATTGCAGCCTAGCTGTGACTGGCACCAACACCCACCTCACACATGATCTCAGAATCCCCTTGTCTACAAGTGCCAGCCATGGATGGTACC
>NW_005362269.1:1035370-1046293 GCF_000412655.1 Myotis brandtii | reverse complement strand
GGTTAGAGCAATGATTTGATTTGGGAGTCTGGAATGCTGTATGTCCTAGATACATGGGCAGTCCCATACAACGAAGAGCTGTCCAGCTTGAAACACTTTTGGCACTTCTTTTGGGAAACACTGAACACAGGCGAACTTTTCATGGTGCACATGGGGAAACTAAGGCTCACAGAGGGAAAGGAATGTGCCCATGATCACACAATAAGGTAGCAATGGAACTGAGGCTCTTCCTCCTCCCACCTGTGCTCTACTCTGCTGTCTTTTCTACAACACCTGTAAGGGTTAGAACACAGTGCAGAAGGGTTCCAAATAAATGTATATGTATGAGGAAGCTAATAATGACGGAGGAAAAGGGGTGGGGTTATGGTTGGTCAGGGAAAAGAGGAGGTGATGGGAAGAGGGCTGGGCAGTCAGTGCCCTCTTGATGATAACCACTAGGAGGCAATGTTGGCCTCAGCCAGCTTGGTTGTGTTGGAGAATGTTAGGAGGCGGCAGGGAGGGGAAGACGAGAGGACCCATCAGTTGATTTATTTCTACCTCACTTGATTTACTTTCCTTATAACTATCCAGTGTACGTAATGCCCCAGCTCCCTTCAGTGCTGCCTGTGGAGAGAGGTACGAGGAAATGAGCGAATTGGAGAGACCCCGAGCCCTGAGCCCTTCCCAGCTCCCATGCTAGGACAGAGGAAGAGGAGTAGGTATCTCTAGCTGAAGCCTTCAAGGCAAGATATGCCCAGCTGCAGACTCAGCATCCCTTTCTAGATCTCTTAGAAAATGCTTATCTCAAGTGCCAGCTCCGATTGATTGGGAGGACTGCCTGAAGCACTGTTTTGCAAAGGATTCTGAGGCCTGTCCAGATCCAGGGGGAAACGTGCAGTGATTGATTAGTTCTGTCTGCCATGAGTGCTGAAAGGGAAGTTTCAGCTCATGTACCATCTCAGGCTTGACCTTCTCTCTTCTAAGAATCCTCTGCAGGCCTCACTCTGTTGGATCCCTCAAGCAACCTGGGTAGTGGGCAGAGCAAGAATGATTGAGTCCCGCCTGGCCAATGTGGCTCAGGGTTGAGCGCTGACCCAGGCACCAAGAAGTCACTGGTTCAATTCCCAGTCAGGGCACATGATTGAGCCCCTTTGAAAGGAAGGAAATTGAAGGCCTACAGGTCCAGGGAAACTGTCCAAGGCTACACAATGAGTCAGTGATGATTACAGGGACAAGAACCTGGGACTCCATCTCTCTTGCTATTACTGCTCCGTCCCTTGCTCCCTGAGGACCCATAGTTGTGCCTTCTCAGCAGCCTCATGGACCTGTAGTTATGGCTTCTGTAGGAGGGGTGAGAGTTCAGCCACGTGAGGCTATCAAGAGGCTATTAGAGTCCTCCATGGCAGGGAACTGCCCTACCACACCCCTCAACTGCCCATGAACACACCACCACCAAACGAGGAAAGGGGAGGCCGGTTCAGGTGGAGCTGTGTGACCAGTTCCATCCGTCTCTGCCACTCACCCACTCTGGGGCCTGGCCGAGTCCTCGCCTCACCCTGAGGCTCAGTTTCCTATCTGTTCAACGAAGATGCGTGGCCCCAAATGCCAGTATGTGGATCAGCCACCTCAGAGCCACCCATGCATGGGGACTTGTGAGCACACATAGGCCAATCCCAACCCCTGACCGGAGCAAATACCTGGGCCACAGCCTGGAATCTACACTGTGAACTGGTTGCTCAGTGGACTCAGGCCTAGGGACAAAACACAATCCCTGGGCAAAAGGCCCTCACTGCTCCCAGACCAGCAGCCTCACCTCCCTGACTCCCCTGAGTGGGTCCTAGGGAATCTCAGCCACTTTCTGAGTAAGCCGACAGGGCCAGGGCCTAGCTACAGAGGGGAGTGTCCATGACCGATGCAGGGCTGAGGTGACAGGGAGAGGAGGTGAGGCTCAGACCCTGCCCAGCCAGATCACATGTGGGGCAGGGACCCAGCCACACTCATCCTTGAACACTGGCACCTGCAAAGGGCCTGGCTTCTAAGGGATACGGTCTGCATGCTGAATGACTGAATAATGTCACGGCTGGAACCTCAGCGGGCATCCCATTCCTCCCTCAGTGCACAGATGTGACAGCTGTAGTCAGGCAGGTCATCGTGGGACCAGGCCCCAGAAGGATGACAGCAGCAGCAAATCTTTATTGAGCCCTTATTCAGTGCCAGGCCCACTGCTAAGCACTTTACCTGTATCATCTCATTTAAATTTTACAACCCAGGAATCTTCCGCAGGCCTCACGCTACTGCACCCTCAAGCAACCTGGGTAGAGGGCAGAGCAAGAATGATTGAGCCCCGGATGGTGTGGTTCAGTGGTTGAGCATTGGCCCATGGAATATTTTCAGCCCCATTTTGCAGATGTGATGAAGTCAAGGGTTTTGAGATGGGAGATTATCCTGTTTTATCTGGGTGGGTCCCATGTAATCACAAGGATTAAAGCAGGGGCGTCAAAGTCAAAAAAAGGAGATGTGGCAATGGAAGCAGAGGTCAGAGCAATGTGACCACAAGCCAAGGAATGTGGGCAGCCTCTCAAAGCTGGAAAAGGCAAGGAAGTGAATTGTCTCTCCTTGACCCTCCAGGAAGGAATGTAACCCTGCCAATATCTTGATTTTAGCCCACTGAGACCCACTTTGGACTTCTAACTTCCAGAACTGTAAGATAATAAATGTGTGTTGCTTTAAGCCACTGGGTTTGTGGTAATTGGCTGCAGCAGCCCTAGAAAGCTAATACAACCCTCATTCCATGTTAAAGCGAAAAAAAACCAAGGCCAAGAAAGAAGAAGGGAGTGGCCGGTGTCCCTCGACTGTGGGACAGGGAGGGCCCACCTGTTCTGCAGCTCATCCTTCAGCCATCTCGATCATCATTTGTAAACGGGAAGCGTAAGAGAGTACGGACAATATAAACAGATGCTAGAAAGTTCCAGGGGAGCGGAGTTCAGCTCAATGAAAGGAACACCTAAGCTGTCAGATGCCCAAAGGGAAGGCGATACGCCCGGTGGGAATCAATGTTCTTGGAGGTGACAGCTGAGTAGGTACGGCATTTCCAGGAATGCTAAGAGAAGCGTTCTCACTTTGGGAAAAAAGGCAGACCAAAGGACATCCACAAAAATTCACGATTGGAGAAGATTCTAGATTTCAGAATTCGGCTACACTAAGAACAAGCCTATAGAGACCCCTGCAGTTTGAGACCCGACTCTGCCCTTCAATAAAGTCTGAGACCCCCTGCCTCTGAGACATCCCAAAGCCACCCACCACATATCCTCAAAGCTTCCAGGTGGACTTGGAGAAAAAGGTAGGCAGACTCTTGCCCCGGGAACCCTAAATAAACCAACATTTCTAAACAACAACTTTACTATCAAGGAATCTTTGCAGGCAGCCTCACCCAGAACGGGGGAAAAGGCTGGAGACACAGGATTGTCTCTGTGGGCTCTTGTAGCTCCCTGCACAAACACCCCGTCAGGCCCAGGAGCCCACCTCCCTGAACTTGACACCTCAGCCCATACCCTTCCCTCCCAGCCAGCGTGGGAAATGGACCGAGACGTCCAGTGTCACAGAAAGAGGACTGTTGTTCCCTAGCGCAGGGCAGACTTCCTCCCCTGGCGCAGGACATCCTTGCCAGGGGCCAGGAAGTTGCTAGGACAGCTCTCCACCCACTCCAAGCAGGGACCTTGTCCTCCTCTCCACGCCAGCCACGCCAGGCCAGCACCACCAGCCAAACTAACTTGGAAAGAAACACGCTGGTTTTGCTTATTCCTCACACCCTGCCATCTCCCCCTGAGTCCACATTCAGGTTCTCAAAGTGCAAGCTGGTACCTGCTTCTCTCTCAGAGCCACTCAGAGAACATCCACCTTCCCCAAAGAGGCCAGCCACCTGCCCTGTGGGGGTCAGGAAGTAGGGGAACTGGTCATTGCATCATCTCACATTTGCCTTCAGTGGAATCCAATGAAACCACGATGGGTGCTATTGTGCTCTGTAAAGGACAGGGGCAGAACCCTAGGGCAGTGATGGCGAACCTATGACACGCGTGTCAGAGGTGACACGCGAACTCATTTTTTTGGTTGATTTTTCTTTGTTAAATGGCATTATCAAAAATATAAATCTTTGTTTTACTATGGTTGCAAAGATCAAAAAATTTCTATATGTGACACGGCACCAGAGTTAAGTTAGGGTTTTTCAAAATGCTGACACGCCGAGCTCAAAAGATTCACCATCACTGCCCTAGGGTATGAGCCTGGGTTGGGAGTGACACGTGGCTTCTGTAGGGTGGCTGCAGACAGAAACGGAGAGCACATTAAACCCTCTGGGATCCAGGAGCTGGAAGGATACTTGGTCTGGGTTTAGTTGAGAGGCAGTGAGAAGATGAATACTCCTGGGTATTTATAGGAAGGAAACAAAAACACTAACTCAAAATGACAACTGCATTCCCATGTTCACTGCAGCATTATTTACAACTAGAGGCCTGGTGCACAAATTCGTGCACCAGTGGGATCCCTCAGCCTGGCCTGTGGGATTGGGTCGAAACTGGCTCTCTGACATCCCCTGAAGGGTTCTGGATTGCAAGAGGGCACAGGACAGGCCGAGGGATCCCAGCAGTGCAGGATCGGGGCGGGGAGGGACTCGGGAGGTTGGTCAGCTGGGGAGGGACCGCGGGAGGGCTCCAAGGCATGTCTGGCCCATCTTGCTCAGTCCCCATCGGCAGGACCCCCGCAGCAAGCTAACTTACTGGTCGGAGCATCTGCCCCCTGGTGGTCAATGCACATCATAGTGAGCAGTTGAGCGGCCTTAGCAAATCATTAGCATATTACACTTTGATTGGTTGAACAGCCGACAGGTCGACCAGAAACTTAGCATATTAGGCTTTTATTATATAGGATAGTCAAGACATGGAAACAACCTAAGTGTCCACCAGTGGGTGAATGGAGAAAGAAGAAGTGGTACATATATACAATGGAATATTTTTCAGCCATAAAAAGGAAGGAAATCTTGCCATTTGTGACAACATGAGATAAGTCAGACAGAAAAAGACAAATACCATATGATCTCATTTATATGTGGAATATAAAAGACAACAAACTCAAAGATACAGAGACCAGATTGGTGGTAGCCAGTGGCAGGGGCGACAGGGGTAGTGAGTAATGGTGGTCAACAGGTACTTCCAGTTATAAAATCCGATGTACTATACAGCATGGGGACTAGAGTTAGTGAAACTGTATTATATATTTGAAGTTTTTACTTGGAAAAAAAAAAAAGAAGAAGGTTAGGGTCACACACAAGCTTTGGAATCAGACTGCCTGTTCGGCTCAGGTTCTGGAGAGAAGCCCTAGTAGCCCCAGCCCTGCTGGGCCCCTCCTTCTCTGCATTATTCTCAGGAGGAAGCCCACCCAGGGAGGGCAGCAGGAGCATGGGTGCTTGGGTCCCCTCCTTTCCCATCCTCAGAACCCAGGGATCAGCCTGGGCCAAATGTGTCAGTCATCGGACCGGAGTGGTGTGGAGTGCACGGTCCCCATGTCAGCTGCCCGAGTTTTACCATATCTTTGTACCCCACCACTCTTTTTTATTCAATATTTGCCTTTAAATCTACTAATTTTTTGCTCCTTAGACTTATCCTTAGTGACAAGGTATGTGTACCAGCTATATTTCCTCAGATGTGCACTTCAATACTTAGCTATTAAAATAAAATTGCCATCCCAAATCACCAAGCAGACCACCCCAGCTCGGCACACTGGAGACTGAATACACTCCCATACATGCACTGACTTGATTCCAGCTACTTGTCCTTGCTGAGCCCCAGCTCCTCTCTGGGAAAATTCTGAAACGGTGGCATCTGAGGTCTTTCCAACCCAATGCCTTGTCTCCCTGGGTCTGTTACCTTCACTGGCCAAGGATCACGTCATGCTTGTACCAGAGCCTGTCTTAATTCGACCATAAGTTAATTCACTGGCTCCGTATCTTTAACCAACTCCCACCACCTCTCTAGCCTGCGTGACTGACCCAGCCTCCTCTGCAGGGCTGGAGGCCATCCTGCCGGGGCCGACGTCCCTCGGGTCCTCATCCCTGCTCATCTCCCCATTAACCCTGGCCGGGCGCACACCCCACCAGCCCTGCCTCTGGCAGAGCCATCCCACCACCACCTCTGCTCCTGATCCGTAGCGCCCCCTGCCCTCCTACCAATTATTGTGAAGTGTGGAGTGCGTCTCTGGGCCTCAGTTTCTCTGCCCAATGAAGGCACAAGGACTCCAATAGAAGTTCTTATTTTGGACCTGCGCCTGGCTATCGGTCTATGAAATTACACGCCAACTATTTTGTGTTTTGAAATTCTTATCTAAAAAGAGTCCATACTGTCTTCAGAGCCCTGAAAGGAAGCTCTACCCACGAAAAGGGTAAAAGCCCTGGGAGAGGTGGCATCTGAGGCCTTCGGGCTGTCTCTGGACTCTAATGTCCTCATCTCAGGGACACATTCCACACCTGGGACCAAGTGCAAGGGGCATTAATAAGAGAGCAAAACACCCTCTCTTTGCCTGAACTCCACCCGGTGCAATCAACATGCCCTGGCTACATGAAGAGAAAGAAACACAGAGTGTTTGATGCCTTTCATTCAACTTAAGAGCCCAAGCAAGCGATAACTTGAATAGAAGAAAAAAAGAAAAGGTCAAGAGTCACCCCAGGACCTGGGCCATGATGACACTCTCAACTCCACTGTGGCCCCCCCAGAAATCCAGAGTGGAAACTGCAGGACCAGGGCCAAGGGCCAGAGGGAGGGAGGCTGCAGGGCCAGGGAAGGAGAGAGAAAGGGAGCAGGGAGCAGGCAGGTCACCTCCCTGAAGGGACCCGAGGGCTCGAGGGAGAGTCAGCCAGAGGTCAGGAGTTACAGATTCAGCTCAACGCCCACACATCACCAACACTGTCCCCCAAATATAACAGGGGGCCTCCAGAGACAGTGAGCGCCCTGACTTTCCACGTGTGCAAGCAGCAGCTGGCAAATGCAAGCCCTGCCAGGGAGGATGCTGATGAGATGCCCTCTAAAATCTCTTCCACTCTAGTGAATGTTGGAATCCTCCCTCAGGGCCAAAGAGAAGGCTGGGGCCTGGGAAGGCAGGAGAGATTTCTAGAGCGGCGGTCGCCAACCTTTCGGACATCATGGACCACCAGTGGTCTATGGACCACCGGTTGGCGACCGCTGCTCCAAAGGTTTCCTTAGACCAGCGGTCACCAACCTTTCGAACCTCATGGACGACAAGTGGTCCACAGACCACTGGTTGGTTGGCGACCACTGTTCTAGAGAGAGTCCCCGGTGGGTGAATCTGTAGGGAGGCTGCCGCGGGGACTCCTGACCAAGTCACTGCACCTGCTCCTCCACTTGTCACTACCCTTGCATTTACACCCAGCAGCTCACCTACACCCTGGCAGGAACCCAGGGAGGATGAGAGTCTGGCCAGAGAATAAGAAGGGAGTACACTGAGCCAAGGAGTGAACAGCAAGATAGAGGCAGACATCCTAGTTGTGAGAGCAAAAAAGGAGTGCTCATGGTGGCAAGCACTGTGCTAAGTTCTTTAAGCACGCTTTACCCCGGTTCAGCCTCACAGCACCACGATGAGGCTGGTGCCACTGGCATCCACAGGGTCGGGTGTGCTCCCCTTGTTAAGAGGAGACTGAGGACAGCGGGGACCCGCAGCCTGTCAAGGTAATAAGCCACAGAGGAAGGATTAGACCCCAAGCCGCCTCTGCAGAGCCCACGAAACCAAAACAGCATTGTGAAGTGTGAGGAGCCGGATGCTGGGCTAGTGCCAGTCACTGACTCACCCAGGTGCCCGTGCTGCTTTATTAACTAGAGCAGCAGGAAATATGCCCCGGCTCCAGAAGCTCTCCTGCTCCCCCCAGCCTGCCCCCAGTTCAGGGCGTGAGCCTTTTCTTTCACATTTACTTTAAGACCGACAGGCTCTCCTTGAGTGCTCAGCTAGGTGTGCACCTGGGACCAGGTCAACTGGGATCTGCTACCCCTCGGGCCAAATTCCAAAAATGACTCCGCTCCTCCCCTTCTAAGAGGCAGCCAGGCACAGCAGGCCACGGTCCCTTTCTATTTGTGTGGCAGGTGCATGAGGTTGTTAGTAGGACAGTGTCTGTCATATTTGCATAGCATTTGGGCTCCACTTATATTGTGCTCCACAAGGGGCAAGCCACGCCAATCCCAATCGGATCCCAGACTTCCGCACACCTGCTGTCACCGCCGTGAGGGACAATGACATAAAGAAGGCGTGATGATAACCACATGGCTGCTGTAGACACATCAGGTCCCTTTATTCTCCTCTCATTCTTACACCCTTCAAAACAGGGTGGGAGGCTCTGAAAAGCCAAGCCACTTGCCCAAGGTCACACAGCATGTTCAATGGCAGAATCCTCAGACCCAGCATTTAAGTGGGTCTGAGTGCAAAGCCCTGCCCTTAGCTACTATTCAATGCCAAGGACCTGCCTCTGGCCTCAGGGGCACTGCAGCTAGTCTCCAGCCCAACACCAAGTCCCACCCAGGAATTCTATCTTTTCCTGCCTGGGCCCATCAGCCTTGACTTCCCGACAGTTGGCTGATTGTTGGTCAATGTGGTCTGCTGGCCCAAGGCCATGTCCAGGTGCTGAGCACAGGGACTGGCTCGGCATGCATATGCCTAACCAAAGAACCAGTGGACATCCCGGCCATGGCCTTGACCCTTGCAGCATCTCCGGTGTTGTGTGTATGTGCCGGTGTGGCAAGGACCCTACTTTGTCTGTCCCCCCCAGCTCCTTGCATGAACAAATGCTCCATCCCATGGGGTGAAGGAATTGCAGGGAAGGAAGGCACTTTTCTCTACCTTCACAGTTCTCTTGGCTGATCTAATAATCACATAGATATAAGACAGATTAGCAAGAGAAAATAAGCAAATGTAATTACATACATATGTATGGAACCCCGCATACATGAGAAAGTCAGAGACACCCCCCGCCACACACACACTCCATGCACGCCCTGCCGCATAGATAAATCAAAAGAGGTTATCTCTGGTAATCTCTTATGATGAGCAAGGCCCCTAATCCAAGTTCTACTAGGTAGTTCAGGGTGGGCAGAAGTTTCTCCTGAGCCTTTGGCTAAAGTTGTCTTTACCTCAAAACAATCCGCATACCACGGAGACACATCTTGGGGTGGCTCATTCTGAACCCCCACAGAATCTAACATGGAAGATGTGGTAGGAAAGCCCTGGGTTTGAATCCCAGTGCTGCCACTAACACACTGCCTGGTGGGTCGGTAGCTTAGTCTCTGAGCCTCAATATCCAGGGCAGGTGTGGGAGGCCCCCAGCTTGGGGGCGCTCTTGGCAGCCAGGCCCTTCACCAACTCCCAAGGAGTGCCCCAAGCCTGCCTGGTGAGGGATGTGAGTCATTCTTAACCAAATGCACTTCCTCTGGTGGGTGAGGAGGAGGGGGGAGCGCCCTTCAAGTGCTGCTTAAATTCCATTCTGGTCAACAGCTGCTTCAGGCAGGTGACCTAATGGTGGCAGCACCTCTTCCCTCAGCTCCAGGGTAGCAGCTATTGGTATGGCTGCAGGATAACCCCCCACATCCACTCCCTGGGGCAGGTAGTCATTTCCCATTTTTACAAATAGATGAAGAGACAAAGGAGGAGTCAATTACTTGCCTGAAGGTATGAGTAAAATCTAAGTGACTCACTAGAGGAGAGACCAAACCACAAAAAAACAGAATCTCAATCAACATCCTCAAGGAACATCACCTGCTGTCATCAAAACGGAGAGTTAAAAAATGGAAGGCCATGGACAAGACCTTCCATAAACCTTAGTAACGATGAATGAGACTTTAATGAAGATCTATCATCCAGGATAATGCTAAGTGGAAAGTCACAAAGACAATCTGACTTTTTTGTAAAGGAAAAATGTATATGGCAAGAAAGACAAAAGAAATGTTCAAGGATGGTAGCTTCTACATAGTGAAATTATGGAGGTTTTTATTTCCTTTTAGAGGTTATATTTCTTTAAAAAAATTTATTATTTTTTAATATATTTTTATTGATTTCAGAGAGGAAGGGAAAGAGAGATAGAGAGATAGAAACATCAATGATGAAAGAGATTGAGCCTGCACCCCGGGCATGTGCCCTAGACCGGAATCAAACCTGGGACCTTTAGTCCACAGGCTGACACTATCCACTGAGCCAAACCAGCTAGGGCTAATTCTTTTACAATAAAAAAATTTTAAACATTTAAAAAACAAAGCAGAAGTTACTCATATAAATCAGAGTGATTGTGAATGTATAAAATTAATGGCCAATTCTTCAATTAATTATATCTATAAGTAAAATGTGAGCATTTTATAATTATTAAGTATTTGTTAACATTTTTTAAAGCTGGCTATGGCCCTACAATAGAGACACAGGACGTCATGGAGCCTGGAAGGAAGGTCAAGTACAATGGGCAGAACTAGTGACCACCCAGGAGATCCCATCGGATACCCCAGCCTCAAAAGACCCGGTACTTGTCTTCTGAGGTATGTCTCATAACCATAGCTGACATGTGCAGTTTCAGTGACAAGTATAATCATAATGATGGTAATATATGCAATGCACAGGCCCACTTCTTCCTATCCCAGCAGGCAATAAGCTCTAAAACAGTGGCATGGTCTGTCCTGTTGTGACTGTGCCCTGAGCACCTAACACAGAGCCTGACACGGACTATGGCTCCATAAGTATTTGTTGAATAAATGAACAGTCAAAAGGATGTAAGGGGATAAAGTGAGAGGCAGGTTACGCAGCCAGAATCCACCCCACAGTGGGACATGAGTTGGCGGAGTGACCTTTAGCCTTATACCATGTTCCCTCACATGTCCATCATGGTCCCCAACATCAGCTGGCACAGGCCACAGA
>NW_005362269.1:1015234-1035320 GCF_000412655.1 Myotis brandtii | reverse complement strand
AAAGTGGGGGGAAGAGAAAAGGTCCCCACCACCCAGGCTGTTACTAGGAAAGAGTAATCCAGGTGAGAAAATGCCGCAAGCTGCCTACCTGGGCAGGGGTGTCCATGAGAGTCCAACGCCTGCACATTAATCAGTGTCACTCCAGCTCTGTGACCAGCAGCTCCCTCTGGCAGGGCCTCCCTTCCTCCTCTGGGCCTACCCCCCTCCCCTCCCCCAAGGCTAGCCCTGCTGGTTTCTCTGTATCCTGACCCTGCCCCGGCCCAGCTATTCCAATTCTAAGAACCTCTTTCTTATTAAGCCACCCAATTAGCCCCCACTGACCTCAACTCTCTGCAGCTATCTGAGCAGCCAGGCGTTAAATCGCAGACCCAAGAGTGGAAATTGACTTTGTGTCCACCGTGGCTGTGGATGCTGACACCATTAGATGGAGAGCCAATGAGGAAGTCCTCATTCGTGAAGACAGCCTGCCGGAGCTACTTGGAACCCGGGAAGGCCTCGATTCTACAACTCACAACGATCTTGAAGATTTTACTCATTTCAAAGATATACTATAGCTCAAGCAATGACCTAAAATGCATTTATTCACTCACCTCACCCAGGCTGACTTGGCGATCCCCTCAGTGGGGCCTGCTCTGATTTATAAGTAGCACATCACCTGCTCTGAAAAGATGCTCAAACACCCCAGGTCCCCACACGGCCTCCCCTGGGATCTGGTTTGCACGAGTCGTGGGTATATTTCGTGAGAATGACAAGCTCAGCCACTCAGGGCCATCGCCCTTGCTCTCCTCAGTGCCTTGAACCCCTTTTCCCCAAAAGGTTGCTTCCTTTCTGGTTTCTCAGGCCTCAGAGTGACTATCACATCAGAGGGCTTTCCAGACCACCCCTCGTCGCATGTCCTTGTCTCGCTGAGTCCCTTCTCAGGACTTATCCTTCTCAGGCCACGGGAGGTCATCTGGTTTGCTGCCTGCCTCCCTGTGCTAGCTCACCCCCGGCCGCACTGGGTCTAGCTCACTTGCTGTGTCTCCAGGTCCAAGCTCGGTGGTGGCACACAGGAAATGTGCATTAAATATGGGCTGGATGAGAGGGACACGCCCGTTGGCCAAACAATCGGTTGGACATCAGGTAAGACAATGGACCGTAGGGCTGGAGGGCCCAGTCAAGGAAGCTCTGATCACAGGTCGGGGAGCGGGTGAGGCCCCACGGGAGGTCAAGAGAGGCAGGCTGAGTCAAGTTCCCAAAGGTTCCTGGAAGGGATCTGCTGACTCTATAGGGACAGGAAAAATCCCCGAATCCCCTCAGAGTGTGTGTCCTGGAGTTTCTAGGCAGGGGCCAGGCAGAATCTCCATCAGATTCTGCTAACACTGGCCAGAAGACGACACTGCCATTATGACCAACAATAACGAGAAACATAAAGCAACAATAAATTGGGATGTACGTTCCCCAAGGCAGAGCCCCTGCTTCTTATCTGCTAAATCCCCAACATCTGGACCAGGGCCAGCACATAATAGGCACTTCTGTAAATACCTTCTTAATAACTTATTCTTTTATTAAGTGACTTCTGCGTGGTAAGTACTTTATATACAAAGTCCATTGGTTCTTCCAATCAGCCCTTGTACAGCCAGGACCCCTATCATTACCTCAGAGAGGAGAAGTCAGATGCCCAACCCTCAAGGGAGGGCAGGGCAAGGCCTTGAACCCAGGGTGTCAGACCCCACGGTGCCTGGCTCCCTGACTACAGGCAGCATGCCTCCGGCAAAGCCAAACAGCAATCATGACACCATCAACCAAGCCCTACCATCTGCCAAACGGAGAACCACTGTGGTCACAGTAATCCTCTCAACAGCCCTCTACATTCCACAGAGAAAGCAACTGTGGCCCAAAAAGTGACATCTCCTGGTGTAGCGTCTGCAGCCTGATTGTTGTGGAAGTTGGGACCATTTACTATAAAAATCAGGCTGCTCTAAAAAAAAACCGCACATCGCCCTTGTTCCTGCAGACCCCGGGGTATCTGTGAATTCACCGACACCTTGTCTACTTCAGCCAGATCCTACTTCAGCCAGACAAGGACCCCATCCCCGGTCAGGCCCGCCTCTGGCACAGGCCTCCAGCAGGTCCATTCTCTCTGGCCTCCCTTTGCCCACCTGTTTAACCACATGCCTGGGCTCGAAAGTTTTAGGAATCTAAACTCTTATCACTCATTTGAAATTAAGTAGATATTAGTGTGACGTGATGTTTTTGCAGCTTTCTACAGTTTATAAAACACTTTTCCATTGATTAGCTCATCTACCCAACAACCTTGCGGTAGAACTAACAGCCTCCCCTTTCTGGGAGACAGTGAGTGACTCAAGAGAGTGTACGGGAGTTGGTCAAGGTCCCACCGTGGGTCGGTGGCAGGACGAGGATCTAGACTCCTACCCGAATCCCAGTGGGCTTTCTCCTCCAAGCCAGGCTGCCAGAGGGGGAGGATGGAGCCTGAGAAGGTCCCGGGGTTTTGTGAGGGAACATTGGGGAAAACGAGTCAATAAGTAAAAACTAACAACAGAATAGGTAATTCATTGGAGAGGAAACAAAACTCCAGAGAGACACCTGATTGACAAAGATCAGAAAAGTTTAATGCCAGTCTGTGTTGGTGAAGGTGGGAGGAAACAAGCATTTCTTTGGGAATGTAAAACTGATATACTTTCATGACGGGGAATGTGGGACAATATTCATCATAATTTTAAATGCACCCACCGGCTAACTGGGCAATTCCCCTCTGTGGTATTTACCCTATACATCCGCTCACACGCATACAAAATGACACTCAAAGATATTCATGCAGACTCCTAGTAACACTAAATTAGGAATAACCTGAATCTCCAACTGAGGACTGGTTAAAAGAACTACGGTCGAGCCAAAAAATGAAGTGGATCTCTCTTTGAATACTGGTATGAAATGGTCTTGAAGATATGTGATTAGAAAAAAAGCAATTGGCACGGCAATGTTTTTAGTTTACTACCATTTGTGCAAAATATGGAGGCAGGAAGTCAGACTATATCTATATCTATCTATCTATCTATCTATCTATCTATCTATATATATATATCTATCTACATATATATATGTAGATATATACATATACTGGTGTCTGCATGGTTTATCTCTAGAAGAACATGTTAGAAGTTGATAGCAGGGTTGCTCTGGGGATAGGAACACAAGAATGGGAGAGGGGACTTCTATTTGTAACTTTTACAAGGGCTTCCATTTGTACTTTTACATTTTTTTTTCAAGAAGGATCATGCATCACATGTTCAAAATAAATACAAAAGCCAGTCTATTGTCTCTTGCCCACTGAACAATGCTATATGTCGAAACCAGTATGAAAATTAACTTGTTGGGTAGCTGGCTCTTCCTGGGGTGTGCTCTGCATGACCCTGCCCCCCAAATCTCTTCCCCTTGGGTTGGCTCCAATGGCAGCCTGAATCACAAGGTGGATCAGTTAACACTTCAAACAGCCTGGATGAGTAATATATTCTAAATCAGGAAGCCTGGGTTTGAATGCCTTCTCTACCAGCAAGAGTGTTTATCTTGGTCTGTACATATTAACAAATGTATATATAGACGGTTGCGGTACACATGCAGTGTGTGGAATAAACGCCAAATCTTGGCGGTGATTAAATTCTGGGGTATAATGGTGATCGGTCGTGTGAAATGCTTAGAGGTGATCAGATAGTGTTCAAGCCAGATACACAGCAGCAGTCACTGCGGTGGTCGCAGGCTGGCAGAGTCCTAGCACGGTCTTCCCTCTGTTTATGACTACAACTGGCAAATAGCTTTGAAGTCCGTGAGGCCTGCATCCTCACAGCCATGCAGGGATGGTTCGCATTTCATGAAGAGGAAGAGGGGCTGGAAAAGCTCACAGGGTGAGCAACACTTAAACCATGGCTGCAGCCTAGGCTCTCTCCCTCTCAAGGTCACAGGCAGAAAAGAGCCCACAAATGACCTCTGGGAAACAGAAGTGTGTCCAAGGAGGGAAGCTTGGCTGGAGATGGGACCTGTGTTACTTAAAAAAAAAAAAAAAAAAAAAAAGGCACTGCTTTTGACTGATTAATTCTCGGTGCTGGGTTATTGTTTGTTTTTTTCCAAATAGTATTCTCTCAAATTGCAGTAAATTAACATTTGCCCCTTTTGTACTAAGAAAATACAACATATATAAAAGTTTTAAAAAGCAGATAATCAGATAGTCAATTGAAAGGCATTTATAGGATAAAGGTGGTCTCACTTTCTCTAAGTTAGTTCTTAACACTGGAATTTTTTAAATTATTACTTAACTTTTTTTATTTAAAAAGATTTTTAATATTAATTTAAGCATATAAATTTGTTGAACAACCAACAAAATATAAAATGAAAAAAGGAATTTAAGACAAGCAGTTATTCCTCCAAAACACTTTGGGGTTAATGGTGAACTATGGAGCAATTAAACAAATGTCTGAGTTATAGCAATGGAGAATTTTTGTTTTAAATTCCATAATTTTTAGCTTCCCTTAAGCCCTGACAAAACTGCTTTTAAATTAACTTGCTCTGTAAGGCTCAGAGCAGAGCTTCCCCTGGATGCAGGCAGATCCTGTCTTCCAGGCTGAAGCAGGGCCAGGCCGGCGGGCACCCAGGGCACCCACCATGTGCACATGGCCCTGCCCGTCAGTCAGTCCCGCCCGTCACCTAATCCATCGGCTGCAAAACGCGGCAGCTGGTGAGGGCCGGAGGGAGTTAGGTAGCTCTGGTGTTGAATTGCCTACTGGCCACATGGTGTGGTAAATATGGCCGCTGTTTTTCCACTTGATGTGAGCTTTCTTTAAATAATTGCAGGCCTCGAGGTTGAGCCAGCAGCAGCTCTGCTGGGTCCAGAGCCCAAGAACCGCCATCCTGAGCCTCAAAGAGCACCCAAGGCCAGGACTGCAGACCCCGGGGTATCTGTGAATTCACCGACACCTTGTCTCCCCCTATTAAAATAGGATTTAGCTGAAACAGAGCTAAAAGGCAGCTTTCCAGATTTTTTTTTAAAAAAATGGTCCAAGATGGATAAAAAAGTACTGCGGGGAAAAGGAAGAAATCAATTTTAGATAGAATCTATCAGTAGAGGATTTTGAATAATTGGCTCCTTGAAAAAAAAAAAATCTGGCCTGCAGTTCCTGATTTTCACCCAATCTTTCCACCCCCATGAGTGACTTATCCAAATGTTCCGTGATTCACTGGGGAGGTTGGAAATCGGGGATTCTCTTGCCTGGAGTTCCTCCTCCGTTCCACCTCCTCCTCCTTCCAAACCCACTCATTTAAGGCACATGAAACCATGACAAATTTCTTCCAACTTGCAGTTCAAAGAGAAGTCAGTACCTACCACCAGGACAGGGGATGCAACTGGGGCGTCCAGAACCTGCAACTGGCTTTGCACACGGGATGGAGGGAAACCATGTTGTCCGTTCGAGATGTGACAGTTCCCTCAGTCCTCTGGTCTTCAGTAACCAACTCTCTCCCTCTCTATCCACCACCTGGCAGTTCTGCCCCAAGCAGAATTTACAAAAGTAAGAGACAGCCCCCCCCCCCCACAGTGAAAGAATGAATCACAGCATGGCAGAGATGGCAGAGATGGGGAAACTCAAGTCCAGAGAGGAGGCCAGACTTGTCTAAGGTCACACAACAAAGGGGGCCAGGCAGGGCCTGAACCTAGACTCCCACGTACAATGCTTGCACCATCTCCAGGGCAGCTACAAAATTCTCTCAACAAGATTTTTCTCTCCCCAACTCTAATGTCAGGGGGAATCTATGGAAGTCACACTCTTCTGGGGGAGTTGCAACTATTGCAAAATCACACAATAGAAGGATGTTGCAACTCCAAAAAGACTGGGGATCATTGCTCTAAGGAGATAATCCTGGAAACTCGGTCTAGACAAGGCACAGACATGAATGGCTGAGGGGCCCCGGTCAAAAGCCATCCCTCCCTCCAACAGGTGGACTTGGTGGGCCACAAGTCCACATTCCCGTCGAGTCCCTGCAAGTGACCTTATTGGGCAAGACACTTCAATATCCCTGGGCCACAGTTTCTTCATCTGTAAAATGAAAATGAAAATCCACGGGAGGATGTGAACCATGGATGCGAAAATGCTCTGTGATTTTCACAGTCACGTGCTAACGGAATAACAGGAGTAACAATCATGATAATTACGGTCATAATTATCATGATTGCATTTATTGAGGGCTTACTCTGTAGAGCTACTAACCTTCTTGCGTACCTGGTGGTTGTGTGGACCTGCCCCTACCAACCACCAGGCATGCGAGACTGCAGCTTTATTGGGCAAAGGACTTCAGTCAGGACTGCAGGTGGGAAGCTGTGCCCCAGCCTTGCACCTCCACTCCACGCCTAGGGCCTGGGTTCGAGCTGCCCAGATAGCAGGGTGATAGCACTCAGTCCATTCTGCCCGAGGCCCAGGGAAAACCTAGTCACTGTCAGTCACCCTCCCCGAGATTTCCCCACTGCCCCAGAGCAGCCTCCAGCTAGATTCCTGGGCTGGAAATCCTGGTGCTCCTGCTGGTGACTCTTCCGAGCACTTAGTGTATCTGTTTGTTCTTCATCCTCACGGGAGTCTCCTCCAGCTCATGTCTCCCCCCAGTCATCGCTGCTCATTCCCCAGCCACAGGACGTGCTGGGCCTTATGACAGGCTGGTCTCTGCCTACGATGCCTTTCCCCATCATGTCAGCAGCTCCTGCTCATCCCTCATATTCTTTCTGCTACACGAGCTGCCTTGGACACCCCCTCTGTGCTGGCCACCCTAAAAGGCCACGGCAGATCTGTTCTTCCCAGGACAGGGAACGGGCCTTGTTCAAATCTGCAATCCTAGCTTCCCACCCAGAGGGAGTGATTGCTGCGTGGATGGAAAAAGAGGCGTCAAGTGAGAATCAGGGGTCTGTAACTCATGGGGTCTTCCAGTTTCCTCCACCAAACTGCCATCAAACCACTATTATTGTTAATGACACCCAGACACTGCACTAGGCTCTTCAGACAGTGTATCTTCTTGTCATTTCAACCACCCAGTGAAATACATATTATTATCCCATTTCACAGGTGAGGAAACTGAGACCCAGGCAAATGAAAGGACATGCCATAATCCATCCAGCTGCTAAAGGGCAGACCCTGACTCCGAGCTCTGGTCTTCGTCACTGTTCTAGTCTGCCTCCCACTGACCCTCAAAATCCAGACCTGGGCTGAGTCTGTCACCTGGAACTGGCTGACACTGCTCCTCCTCGGGTGGTCCTGCAACTGGATCACTAAAAACTCACAGTGAGGTCATCTGAGCAAAGGAGGTCTTTTCTCGTCATTCTGGGGTGGATTCTAAATCCCCCTCCTCCCTCCCATGCTTTTTACCACATCCTCCAGCCCACCTTGCTCTTCCCACGACTTGATTCACTAATCTGGGACTACTTCCGCACCGGGGAGAAAGCCTTTTCCCTCTTTACATTCACCTGCTACAGTACCCAACCTCCAGACCACCCCCACCTGCACCCCCAGAGGTGGAAGACTGCCATATTCCCGTGGGGCACAGGTCCACAAAGTGCAAGCCAGCCAGCCACTCCCTCAGCCACGAGGACAAAGAGCAAGTGTGGAGAAGGCTGGAAGGCCCACACGCTGCTGAGCAGGTACCAGTGACTGCACCCACAGGACAGGGAGGAGCGGCTGCCCAACCCTAAGGAGAAAGTGGTGTGAGGTCAACAGGGCACTGGGGCATGGCTCCTTTAGGGCAAGGCCCTGGTCACACCAGCCTGCAGGGCCCCTGGGGGCTTCTGCATGGCTTGGTCAGCAAAGGAGCTAAATCCCCAGGCCCACCACTCACCCTCTGAGCCTCAGGACCCTCATCTGAAGAATGGGGCTCATAGTATTTATCTCCTGGGGTTGTTGGAAGTGAGCTCAGCACTGTGGCCAGTACAGATTAAGAGCTCAACCAGAACTGAATAAACTCATTCATTCAAGAAACATCCAACAAACACCAACCATGTACCAGGCCCTAGTCTAGGCCCTGGGGATACTGGGGAACCAGACAGGCAAGTCCAGTCGTCATGGAGCTTCCATTCCCACAGGGGCAACGGGTAATCAATGAGGAACAAATTCATAAACAAGAAAGTGTCTTGGAGAGGTTCATGCCTTAAAAAGACAAACAGGTGCTGGATAGAAAGTGGACGGTGTGGGGTGGGGGTGAGGGTGAGGAGAGGCCTCTCTGAGGAGGTGATGTCTCAGCAGATGTGGAGGTGAAGGTGCAGCAGGCCACGGTGCAGCCCCGCATTCCCGGAAGAGGAAACAGCAAGTACACTAGCTCTCGGAGACTACTCCTATTATCACTAAAGCCACGCCCTGCCCATTGAGCAAGAGCGGAACATAGCTGGGTTCTAATCCCCTTGCATCCCTTAAACTGCCTGGGACATGCAGCACCCTCTGATCTTTAAGGGTCCCGATAAATAAAATGATCTCTGGGCTAAGGGTCCATAGATGGCTTGCATTCCCCTAGGCTCCCTCCTTTCCCTTCTTCCAACCCACTCACCTCTGAAGTCATTGTGATCCACCCCCTCCCCCCACACCACCTCCACCTCCTGAGTTGTCCCACAAGCAGATATGTGGCTGAGGATCAAAGAGATCAAGATACAGGGATAAAGACAAATATTTGAAACGTGATTCACTTCAGGATCTGATCAAATCCTTCCCTGGGCCTCCATGTCTCCATCTATAAAGTGGGAATATTCCTCTCCTCCTGCCTACAACGCAAGATTGATGTGAAGACCAAATGGATATGCCAGCTAAGGAAGGCACCCTGCTTTACACAGGCCTTATAAAGATCGGTACGGCATGGCCGTCTGTATCCTAAGTGCTACCCCATAATCTGGACAAAGGCAGGAAGGACAGAGGGAGGAGGGGACTAACAAAGTTAATGCCAGACACTCTACAAATAGTACCTGCTTGTTTAGGACCAAAGCAGGGCTGCCATGAGAGGGAGCTTTCTGAAAACAAAGAAGCGTAAGGCCTGCACTCAAAGATTCTCAATCAGTAAGTCTGGGGTGGCCCTGAGGTAGAACTATTATTTTTTTTTTAACTACATCGTTGATTCTGATAGACACTCATGGTTGACAACCACTGATTATTTCTACCAACGGAAGGAAGGTAGGACCTATTATGGTTCACATTTGGTGGCTGACTAATTAGAGCACAGAGCAGCTGTCTCACTCCGTGGATCACACAGCTATTAAGTCATAAAGCTAATATTTGAACCAGATAGTCTGTGCTCGTTAATCACTAAGGAACATGGTTTCTTGAAGCCAATCAGCATTTTTAAAAATTGATTTGAGAGAGAGAGAAACATTGATTTGTTGTTCCACTTACTTATGCATTCATTGGTTGATTCTTCTATGTGCCCTGACTGGGGATCGAATCTGAAACCTTGGCCTATGGGGATGGTGCTCTAACCAACTGAGCTACCCAATCAGCATTTGCCACATACTTTTTCTACCACCTCGTGCAGCCTTGGAAATACAAAGGACAACATTCACTTTCGAAGAAACTTTTTATAGCTAGACCAACTCTTTAATCATCTGGCATCCTCAAGGAATAATGTGTTCTTGCAATAGCTAAGTTTATAGCTAACTATAAAACTTTTCCTGTTTTTAACAGACCTCCTATTTCAGACGATAATACCCAAATGTATGTCACTCTTCCTTGCTTCCTTGCACAGAGAACACTGAACAGTATACACCTTTCCTGGGGGATGACGCGCTGTCGCTGACCCATTCGCTTTGTACTTGCACCCAGTAAGGTACTCAAGAGCAAGGGGCCTCCTTGCCCCTTCACTTAAAGGACCCAAATGGCCTTTGGTGCCACAGTTCACGTGTTTCCGACTCTAGTGGAACCACACCCCTGAGCCGTGCTTGCAGAGATACACACTAACAGAACTAACCTGCTGACTCTAATGTCACAGAGGCCAGGATAAGACTGCCAGGCTTGTAAGAATTATGCCTAAACTAAGAGCTAATGGGTCCTAAGCAGAAAGGGTGAGGGGTGATCAGATGTGGGAGGACCTGAGTCTTAAAGGGAAAGATTGGTAGGGCATGGAGTTCACCCTCTTGGGCTGGAGACTGGATTCACTGGTCTCAAGTGCTCCCTCACCTCTATACCTCCCTGGATCCCCCCTTTCTTCCTCCAGAGAGGAGGCCAACCTGTCCAGTCCTGCTGGAACCAGCCACTGGGCAATGGGCATGAGCTCAGTGTAAGGTGCTGGTTTCAATCTCTTTGGAAGGTGTAGGGACTGGTACAACCCCCCTAAATCCCCCTCACCCACACATCCCAACTCAGCTCCAAGCACAGAGACCAGGCCTCTGGAGCCAAGCAAATAGTTGGTGAATTTTCTAAAAGATCAAACAGCGTGTGTTTAGTCATTCAATATTCATCAAATATTCAACAAATATTTTATTAGGGGGCCTACAGTGTGCCAGGAACTGTGATGGCACTGGGGGTTTGATGGTGAACCAACTTGATGAGGTTCCTTTCCTTAGGCAACTCCAGTCCTGGCTGGGTAGAGAAAAGAATCTATATATATAAAAGCCTAAGTGACTGAACCACCGGACTGGTCGCTATGATGCGCACTGACCACCAGGGGGCAGATGCTCAACGCAGGAGCTGCCCCCCTGGTGGTCAGTGCACTCCCACAACCAACCTCCTGTGGCTGGCCAACCTCCCGCGATCCCTCCCCCTGGATGGCCAGCCAACCTCCCACAGTCCCTCGCCCTGGCCAGCCGGCCTGATCTGGCCAACCTCCCGCGGTCCCTCCCCACCAACCAGCCGGCCCCTATCTGGGCAAGAAGGCCCTGATGGCCCTAATCGCCATCCAGGCCAAGGAACCCCACCCGTGCATGAGTTCGTGCACCGGGTCTCTAGTAACCACATAAACAAAGGTTATCACAGGCTGGGATCAGAGTTTTACATTTAACAAAGTTCCAGGAAGGCCAGGGATGGGGACAAACCTGGCACACAGTGGACCCTGAATAAATGGTTATTCCCTCCCCATACAGATCCCCCCAAAGCAAATCCTCTTCTGCAGCCTTATCTCAACTAGAGGGATGCCACTCTGAGCCAGCCCCTTGCACTCCACCTTCCTCCCACATCCCACTCACTTCCACTGAGCCCCCCACCAAAGCCAAGAGCAGATGCCTCCTCCCGCTACCCAGCACCCCCATTCCAGTCCTTTCTACGTGCCCAGCCAGATTAGCGACACTGCAGTAGTTTAGGCCATGTGCTCTGAAGCCAGGCAGACCAAGGTTCAAATCCCAGCCTTTTTACTTACTATCTGCTTGGGTGATTTAGGGCAAGTCCCTGGACTTCTCATAGCTTCAGTTTTCTTGTTTGTCATAGTACCAACCTCACCAGGTAGTTGAAGATTAAACAAGAACTGGGAACACCTAACCCCAGTACCTGGCACATTCCAAGTGGTCACTGAAGGTGAGCTGTGGTCTATGATTACTGTTATTATTAACAATACTAATGGAAGCCTTTGCTGACTCCTCACTGCCTGCCAAGTCCAAACTCCTCACCAGGACATTCAAAGCTCTCCCTTGAGCTCGTTTCCCCTCTGTTTTGTTTTTGGTGGGTTGGAGGGCAGATATAAACTCATCAGGGTGATAGATACAGAGTGCAGGCAGAGCATACAAACTGTGGATCACAGAGCAAAAAGGGGGCCACTTCTGAGAGGGGGAATTTGGGGAGGTGTCCTTAAAGGGGATGGGGACAAAAGTCTCATGGTAGAGAACCTCATGGTTGCCTGGTCTAGGGAAGGAACTGCAGAGCAGCAACAGCATCGCAAATTCTGGAGTTGGCCTGTCTACTCAACTGTAAAACGGGGATAACAGTGGGGACTACTTCATGGGGCTCCTCTGAGATTAAATGTGATTGTACATGTGACTAATTTACTCAGGGCCTGGAAGAGTAATTGCTTGAAAGGTTAGCAGTTTGTTAGCTGTTCTTATCACCATAATTGTTAAAGGATGAGATTGAAGAGGATGCCAGGCTGGGAACACCTAACCCCAGGGTCTATGTTAAGAATATTATGTTTTTCTGCTCTTGCAGCAGTGGGTCACACAGTATTTGATGAGTAGTTGGATGGATATGCATTTGAGGCCTTGAATGCCATACCCAGGAGTCTGTTTTGCAGGTTGTGCAGGGTGGGCCTGCAGATGTTTTGACCTGAGGTTGCTGTGGCCTGGGATCGTGGCCAGTCATCCTTGGTGCTAAGGAACCAGGGCAGGGCCTTCCCCAGTGTCCTGGGTACCACACTTCCCTGAGAGGAGCCTGAGACCAGAAATAAAGGCTCAAGCAAGCAGCCACGTTGCCAAGGCTGTTTGCCATGGCAACATCAGGGCCCGGTTTCTACCGTCTCCTCGTTCTCCCTCCGCTACATGACTATGTTCTGCCAGGCAAGCACAAGGAAAAAACACAGCCGCAGAGCTGCTGGGGAGCATCCATCTCAGCCAAGCAGGGCTCGCCCGGCTGAGTTCCCAGACAGTGGGTCCCAGACAGTTGCGTCCCTACCACACAGAGCCAGCCCTGGCCACGCAGACAGCAGATGGGGTCTTGTCCTGCCGGGGCTGGGTGATCTGAAGGCATCCCCTGGTCTGCTCCCATCTGTTTTCCTCACTTCAAGGTAGGGGCACTGAGCAAGATGGTCTCTAAAGCTCTCTGAACTCCCTGAAAGCTCAAATTTACATGAATGTATTTCCATCACTGTCATGCTCATCATCATAGTGGCTACCATTTACTGAGCGCTTACTATAGGCCCAGCCATGCTGCAGGCTTATTTATCCTCTGCAGTTATCCTAAGAACCTACTATTATGATGTCCGATTTTTAGGAGGCAACTGCAGTCAGAGAAGACACGTGCTCAAGGTCACACAGCTAGTAAGTGAAGACCCCTGATTTAAACCCTTGGCAGTTAAACTGCAAAGCCAGAGCTCTTAACCACTATCTGATATTTCTTCTCCTCACTTGAAGTGGCATCTAACTGAATTTGGTTTCCTCAAAGCCAGTATTGTAACACTTGTGAAGGCTGGATGGATTCCTCTTCAGTTCCCCCAGAAGTTTAGGGGGAAGAACATAACACTCAGAAAGAGGAATCCCGGGGCCCAGATAGGATCAAGGGCCTAGAGCAGTGGTTCTCAACCTGTGGGTCGAGAACCCCTTTGGGGGTCAAATGACCCTTTCACAGGGGTCGCCTAAGACCATCGGAAAACACATATAATTACATATTGTTTTTGTGATTAATCACTATGTTTTAATTATGTTCAATTTGTAACAATGAAATTGGGGGTCACCAAAACATGAGGAACTGTATTAAAGGGTCGCGGCATTAGGAAGGTTGAGAACCACTGGCCTAGAGTTTGGGTCTGCATTACATTTGACTGTTTTTAATACAGTGGGGCCTTGACTTACGAGTGTCCTGACTAACGAGTTTTTTGAGATACCAGCTGTCTCTCGGCAGATTTTTTGCATTGAGTTGATAGAGTAATTTGAGTTAACGAGCTCCTTAACGAGCTCGGTCTCGGAAGGAATTAAAGGAATTAAACTCGTAAGTCAAGGCCCCACTGTACTAACAATGGCTCCTATTGACTGAGTATTTGTAAGTACTTGACAGGCATCCATTAGTCTTCACTAAAACCCTTTAATAGTGTGCTATTATTAGTCCCATTACCTAGATGAAAACACTGAGGCACAAAGAAATCTTGTGCCAAGGCCATGGAGTTCAATCCTGGGATGCAAAGCCCTCAGTTACCAAAAGGAATAATTAGGGCAAAAGTTTGTTTTCTTACCTAAAAGACTAAGCAGTAATTACAGCCTTTGAGGATAAGTGATCAATGGCTTTGCCCTCCCATTTGTAACAGTCACTCTGGTCTCCTACTCTAGACCTGGCAGCAGCTCAGTTTCTGCCCTAAGGAAAGGGCAGGGTGGGAGCCCAGGAATCCAGCTGCCACCAGGAGCCTGGCAGTCCTATGCCTAGCCCAGCAGTGTGACCTCAAGCCAGGCTGCTCCTCTCAGCTCTGTGAACCCAGGCTGCTGACCCTCTAGCCCTGTCTCTGCCATTGGGTGGTCTTGAGCATCTACTGAGAAAACCCAAGGTCAAATGCAAGGGGAGAGGTGAGGCCTTTGGGGTGAGAACAGACAGAAAATAATAAATGATGCAGCCTGTCCAGGGCTAGTGGGTAGGCGGCAACCCAGGGTCCCATAGCCACCACAAAACCCAGCTACCCTGCACAAGAGTCTCTCCAATACTACCCACCCTCACCCTGTCTCTCCCTCAGGACCAAGACTACCACACACACACACACACACACACACACACACACACACACACAAACAACAACTCCTGATACTGAAAAAAGAACTGGCCAGGGAGTCAGGGACCTGGGCCTCCTCCAGCTGGGTGTCTTCTCCTGTGCCTCCGTGCCCTTTCTTCTGATAGATCTGATGCTCTCTAAGGGCCCTCCCAAGCCTGGCAGGAGAGGGAGCTGCTCAGGGGCCAAGGTTCAAATCCCAGGTTAGATGCTCACTACTGCAAGACTCTGAGTGACTTACCCTCTGTGCCTCAATGTCATCACTTACTAAATAGGGAAAATAGAACCAAGCTCACAGTGATTGGGAGAAACCCATGCGATAGTACTAGAAAGTCTTCTTGCAGATGCACACTGCAGAAGTCACTGATGACAGATGTGGTGTGAGGGTGGGTGGACAAGCCACAGGTCCAAAACGCCTAAAGCCAAGTGATGAGGCCATGGGGATGTCCTACACCATTTCTGCCACTGGCTCCTTCTGTATACGTTTGACAGTAAGTGGCACCCTCCACCTGGGAAGTACCAGAAGAAAAACAGGTTTCTTAAAAGTTAAAAGGCTTTCCAGAGAGGACAGGTGTGAGCAGAGGCTTAAAGAGCAGGTAGACTATGAATGCATTATAATGGGGAGGATATTTCTGGTCATTCCACACTCATCGATTAGTCTGTCCCTTCTCAGAACACATGGACTGAAGATACAAAACAAGAAGCAGTGTCTACCCTGACGAGGCGCGTGGTCTAGCATCTCTGTTCACTCAGGGAGGATGCTGAATGACTCTGTGTCCAGGCACTTGTCTATTTGCTGTGGGGAAAACACACTGAATGAAACAAGCAACAGTCCTTGCCCTTGAGGAGCTTCAGTCTGGAGTGATTTCCTGAATAACACTTAATGTGGCCTGGATTAAATGAGACGCGTCTACTATTCGGGGGTTATTGTTAGGTGCTTTACATGCATTTTGTCATCTGATGTCCATGGACTCCCTGCAACAACCTTATAAGGGAAGAAATATTTATCTTTATCTTTACAGATGAGGAAAGAGATGCTCAGAGAGGTTAGGGGACCCACCAAAGGTCTCCCAGCCAACTATTTGTAGAACCAGGACTCAAACCCGGGTAGGCTGAGTTCAAAGTGAGTGCATGCTGCCACACATGGGATGCAGCTATGCCCGGAGGTGAGCGAGAAGGCGTCACCAAAACAACGGTCTGGGAGCTGGGTCTTGCAGGGTAATGGAAATGGTGGGAATGGAGACAGAGAACACAGAAAAGAGATTGAGCCGAGGCTTCCAGGAAGGAAATTCATAATCCTGTGTGACCTGGATCCCAAAGGGAAAGCACATGACTGAGGATGGGGGAGGGGGGCTCACTCTCCAACTTCAACTACCTGAAGGCCCTTGAACATCAGGTTTACTTTAAAACTTTAACTTAATTTAACTTAAAAGCACTGGGGAGCCATGGGTGATGTGTGAGCAAGGGAGTGACTTCAGACATGCACTCTAAGAGGACTGATCTACCATCAGGGCCAAGGACAAGTAAAGTCTAGTGTGGCCAAGATCTGTTTGGTAGTAATTGCAGGAATCTAGTTATGAATGGGCAAAGACCTAGGAGACGGGGAGAAGAACAGGAAGTTCAATCCAATCCCTTGGATTTTACATCAACTGGGGTCTTACATCAACCAACCGAGTGTCCATAGGATGAAAGTGAGGTGCTTGACTATCTTGGAGGAGGAGAGATAGTAAACAACTCTGCTCATTATCTTCCAAATGACTTTATTTGGGTTTTCTTCACCCTCGAATAACAAGAATTATGCTTCCCATTTTTTACATAAAAAAACAACAACAACAACAATGAATGTGCCAGCTGGGATGGCTGGGATGGCTCAGTGGATTGAGCGTGGACTCATGCACCAAAATGTCAGTGGTTCAATTCCCAGGTTGTGGGCTCAATTCCCAGTGGGAGGCACGCAGGAGGCAGGCGATCAATGTTCCTCTCTCATCGATGTTTCTATCTCTCTCTCCCTCCCCCTTTCTCTCTCTCTAAAACCAACAAAAACTTCTTTTTTTTTTTAAAGACTGAATGGATGGGAGTTAGCTCTCTACTGGATGCTGCCTTTCTAAAGTGCTTCAAAGAGAGAATGCCAAGTTTTCTGAGTAGCAGACAGATGCTCATTTTACATGCATTACATTACCTAATGCCCAACCCTGAGAGTTAGGGCCTATCAGCCCCATTTCACAAATTGAGAAACTGAGGCCAGAGAAGCAAAGGGATTTCTGAGTTCTGTCTTCACTGATTTGCTCACGGTGCTGGAAATACAATGAAGACAGAAATAGAAAGCTGTCCCTATCTTCACAGAGCTTGGAATCAAGCAGTCTGGGAACCTCACCCATTGATCCCGCTTCTGCTACTTACTCAACAGGTAGTGTAGGTTAGAGTCATCAGCCGGTCAGTGAGTTCTCCGAAAACTACAATTCTCATCCAGTTAATGGGGATATAGCACCTACTCGTTGTAGAATCTTTATGAGAATGAAACAGAATGATGCACACTCAAAGTTCCAGAGTGCGTGGCATCTAGAGGATGCTCAATAAATGTCGTTGTGGATGATGATAGTGATGAAGTGTTATCAGCAATGCTCTTGTTATGGCCTAACTTCTAAGCCCAGGCCCCCATCTGCAAGGCTGCTTCTGACCCACAGCAGTATCCTATCATTCCAGAGAGAAGGAAAAGGGTGACTCACATCCTGGTAATGGGGGAGCTGCTGGCTGGCTTGCACCAGCTGGGAGAGGATGGCCCCAAGGTGAAGGGGAAATATGAGCCCCTCCACCCCCACCCCCGGGGCCCAGTTGCTGGGCTATTGCCTTTCCTGGGTTCATAGGCATCCTCATCATTAGCACCAGTGAGAGAGCCCCAGTGAAAGTAGCCTCTGGGCTTCTCATAAAGCCAGCAAACAGGTCCCCTTCTGGGCTCAGGTGAAGAAATTACTCCCCCTGACCTCACACAGGTGAAGGGTGGACAAAGGCTGCAACTTCAACTTGGTCCTACAGATGGCTAGGCTAGAACTTGGACTTGGAAAAGAAACCGGCCCTGCCTCCACAGCTGTGGAGGCAGCACTATTCCAGACCTCGCAAGTGAACACTAGGGCTTCAACCGTTTTTTCAATGCTCCATGTGGTGGTGGTGGGGGGGGGGGGCCTTCTGGGAGCTCAGATCCAGTTTTAGAACAATGAGGGGAGAGGATACCAACTGAAAAATGGGCCGAGTTTTTACAAACACAGCATTTTACAGAACAGAACCGTAAATGATCCATAATCATATGGGGGAAAGGTTGAGCATCACAGTAATCAAAAAAATACACATTAAAACAGTAAGGGTGACAGAGAATTTATTGATGAACAGACTGGTTAAAATGAAAATACCAAGAGTTATCTGGGAATGGTGAACCAGGCATTCCCACACAATGCTGGTAAGCGTGGAAATCAGCACAATCTTTCTAGAAAGCAATCCAGAAATGTGTTTACCAAACGCCTGCATAGTTCCTTTGACAGAGTAATTTCACTTCTAGGAATTTAAATGAAGGAAAGAAGACATATGCAAAGACATTCATTTCAGCACGGCTTACAATAGCAAAAACATAAAAAAAAAAAAACACAGCTTAAATGACTAACAATAAAGGACTGATTAAATACATTTTGGTTCAACCCTCAAAGAAATACTATATAACCATTAAGATATTACGATATTAAGTAGGATATTTATTATTGAGGAAAGGTAGTCACAGTATATTGTTTGGAAAAGGGGGGAAAAAGCAAGTTATGACAGTGTGATTCCAAGTTACAATTAGTATATAAAGAATGACTCCATTTTTCTACAAAGATATAATCAATAGGAATCAAGAGGAAAGAAAAAAGTCTGGAAGGAAGTACATAAAAATTAACAGTGGTTATCTCTGGGTAAGATTACATGTTTTTAATTTCTTTCTCTATGCTTGCCAGTATTTTCTATGAATTCTACAATTAAATATTTTCAAATGATAAGGGGTTGGACCAGATGACTTATAAAGTTCCTGCCAACTCTGACATGGATGACTGATGTCCCAAGAGACTTCAAACAGCCCATATTTAGTGTGGGCTTACGGTGTGGCCTTTGGAGCCTAAGTCCTTGCCCACAGCTGCAGCCCTCTGCATTCCTCTCTCTTCATACTCGCTGCCCAGCTGTCTCCCCAGCCGGCCTGGGAGCTTCCCCTGTAATTCATGTGCCTAGCCAAGAGCCGAGCAAAGGAACTCAGCACAGGGACAGGTGCCATGGGGGCACAAAGAGATGAAAGGCACAACTCTAGCTCTAGAATCTTCCTGGGACACCGGACTCACAAATAAAGAGCCTGGTGGTATAACACAGACTAAGAAAACCAGAGGAAAGAGAAAGAAAGCAGGGCAAGCCAGGCTGGGAAGGCCGGCGAGAAGAGGCCATGCAGGATGGGTGGACGAGGGCATTGCAGGCAAGGGGCACAGCCTGGGCAAAGGTGAAGCCAACCCAAAGTCCTTTGGAATACATGTTCCAAACCTTTCCAAGAAACTTTCACAATCCTTGGCCTGCTGGATTTCTGAACTTTGGCCCGAATGAGTAAAAGTTGTCTCCTAAACAGAACGCTTCCCTCAACCTAACCCTGGATTAGCCACCAAAGACAATTTAAGTCTTCTGGATAAAGACAACACGTACATTACCTTTTTATTCACTTACCCCACCCCTTCCCATGGGAAAAGAGGAGGGAGAGGAAGGGTCTAGGGAGGAAAGAGAAGTGCAGAAACCAGACATCTCACATGCAAAGAGCGCTCACCCCCACCACCAGGCAGGCCCTTCGCTGCTCTTACCGACACCACCAGCCCCATTTGACAGATGGAGAAAGGGAGGCTCCCAGGGTTCAAAAGGCTTGCTCCAGGGTCACCCAGCCAGAGAGTGGGGAAGGCGACTCCACTCAGGCCTTCTGACTCCAAGTCCAGTGCTATTTCGAGGTAACACACAGGACCTGGAGTCAGGAGCCCTGGGTGGCTCTGTCACCCACTGGCTGCATGGTCCTGCACAAGTGGCTCACCCCTCACAGCCTCTAACCCCAACTGTAAAATGAGGCGGCTGGCGATGGCCCGCCCGAGTCCTCTCATGCTGCGCTCCCTAAGCCTTCTAGGGACGGCTGCTAAGCTCTCCCTATCGATTACATTTCCCAAGTTGGGCCGGCAAGGATCGCCAGAAGATCCTCAGCCTGTCACGTGGTGAAATAAAAAAAGCAAACGTCCCAGATTAACTTTCACTGCACTTCTGCTGACACCTGATTACCCAATTTTCTAGTTTTCTTGGGTGAAATATCCCTACCGCATAGGCCCGCTGGGCGGCGAACAGGGCAAATAATTAATTATTGGTGAGCCAAAGACCACTGAAGATGGAGTTAAAACCTGGAGTCGGGTCCAACACGGTCAGTTCTTGCTCTGGGCCCCTGAACAAGTCTCCGGCTATTTCAGGCTTCCTTCACCCGCGTCTTAGTCCGAGAGGCTTGGAAACACTCCCAGACAAGTGCGCCGGCTGAGGACAGAACTTTCCCAGGGGCAACTCTGTCCCCTCGGTCCCCCGTGGTCCGCGGGGGTGGGAGACCAGGGGAGCCGTGGCGGTGCTGGGACTGGGCTCTGCAGTCCGCGAAGACCTGGGCTCTGCGCTCCGGGCG
>NW_005362269.1:1014698-1014911 GCF_000412655.1 Myotis brandtii | reverse complement strand
CCGCCCGGAGCTGAACCTCTCGGCCGCTGCGTCCCCTCCAAGTCGCGTCTCTCGGCAGAGGAGTCGGCTTGCAAGCCTCTCCCCGCCCACCGGTCCCATGACAGCTGCTGCCGCCCAAAGACAGGCAGATTACAACAAGAAGCAAAGTTTCCCTCTCGGCCCTCCTACCCCCGCCCCCTCCGCCTTCCCCCCTCCCTTTCAATGTTATGCAAA
>NW_005362269.1:1013763-1014284 GCF_000412655.1 Myotis brandtii | reverse complement strand
TGCCGGCCTCCCACCCCCACCCCGGGCGCTCCGCCGAGTAGCGCAACCAGGAAGGTGCTATACCCGCCCGCATGTCCACGTGCCCCGTAGACCCCTATGCCTTTAGCGGGCAACTGGCAGCAAACTCCGCGCTGCGGGCGCCGATGAGGAGCGCTGGGCCGATGGGGAGTGGAGGGGGGACTGGAGACTGGAAGAGCAGGTGACTCCGAGGACGGGGGCAGGCGCCCGTGCCGGGGCCACAAGTCCACGTGAAAGTACGGCAGCAAGTGCCGGGAGCCTGAGGGCGCGCCTCCAGCACCCGGAGCTAGCCCGAGGGTCCCCCACACCTTGGCGCGGCTCCACCTCCCCAAGGAAACGCGGTACACCCCCCTCCTCCAGCTCTGCCGGCGGGAGGGGGGGCGGATTCCAACAGACCAAGGCTAGACCCTCCTCAGCAGCCTAGCGCCCACCACGCTCCGGCTAGCGCGGGGCACCGCCAGCCCCCTGGCCCCCTAACGGAGCGTCTCGCCGGGTGCATGGCA
>NW_005362269.1:909093-1013321 GCF_000412655.1 Myotis brandtii | reverse complement strand
TCGCGCCCCCACTTTCTTGCTCCAGGTCTGGAACAGTGATCCCAGCCGGCAGCCCCCCCCCGGCCGGAAGAACAGCTCCTGAAACGGGGTGACGGTGCCCCAGCCTGCAGCCTGGTTTCTGCGCAGCAATGCGGGCAGCCCCCAGGTTTTGCCAGAGCGAATCACGTTGCCTTAGCGCTGGGCGGGTCCGTCTAAACAACCTGCTTCTGCACTGATGGGGAAACTGAGGCCTGGAAAGCCGAGGGCCGCGTTTGAAGCTGCAGTCCACTACAGTAGATGAAAGACAAAGCCTAGATCAGACTGCCCCAGAGTTTCTCTAAAGCCAGAGGAGGGATACCATAGTCCAAAGGTGGAGAAATCAGGGAAGGCTCCTCGGAAGTGGTGGCATTTTCCCCTTCAACTTGAAGATGCGTTGATTCATATTCTGTTAAGTTTGGCGATCTCTCTCTCTCAAGTCTTCCTTCAATTCCCTAAACCTCTTCCAAAACAACAACAATCAAAGAAAAACAATAACCTCTCTTACCATGGCCCACAATATCTTGAAGTGTCCAGGCTTCTGCTGACTTCCCCAGGGCCACCGGCCTTCGCTAAGTTCTTCAGATGAACCATCCCATAATGGGCCTCGACGCACCCAGTACTATCCCCTGCCCAGTGACCATTCACCTAATAACCACACCTTCAGGGCATCCTCCCCCCACTACCCCTCAGACTGTCAACTCAATCCCTCTTTCCCCACCCCCACCATCATGGGCTCTCTTAGCTCCGCAGACCTTCATTTAAAACACTTGGTCCCATTTGCCATTTTACATTTGTTTCAGTAAAAATTTGATCTACATATCTCTCCTTACTAGACTCCAAGACCCATGGAAGCAGGGCTTGAATCTGCTTTCCACTTGCCATGTCTCCAGTGCCTGGCACATAGTGGGCAGTTCATAAATAATGCGTTAGCTAAAAACCGGGATGGTTTTGATTCCCAACACCCACTCCCAGCACCACACATTGTATAGATAAGAAACCTGCCCAGAGTCAAAAGTGCACATTAGATTGAGTGCCTGAGCCAGAACCTGAACTCGGGCTTCCTGGCTCCAGCCTTGAACTCTCATCAGCATGACCTGTGGTTTGCCAGGCAGGAGATGAGGGCACGGCCAGGATAAAATCAGGAAGGCGGGAAGATTTAGACCTGCCTCCTGCTCTTCCCCCACCTACACTCCCAGGGCTGCCCCACCCTGTCCTAGCGTGGACTCCCTCCCAGCCAGAGGAAGAATCGGGGAGAGTCCCAGTACACCTGCTCAGACTTGAACACCAGAGCAAGAAAGAGCCTCCTTCTCCCATCTGAACTTCCCAGAACCGCAGGGTGTGATTTCACTCTTTGGGCTTTGGGAAAACGCACTTTTAAGGAACAATGCATCCAACAGAGAGTTCACATCTAGCCGGGGAGTCAGGAGTCCTAGGTGCTGGGTCGGCCCTGCCATATTGTGTTCCAATCTTGGGCAACTCAGAAAGTTCAGCACATGGGCCCTCTAGTCAGACTGCTGAGTGTTGAACCCCAACAAGTCATTTCGTCTCAGGCTTCAGTTTCCTCGTCTACACAAATGGGGTTCATAGAGTTACTTACTTGGTGGGGCTGTTAAGATGACTGAGCAGATAACATATGTGAAATGCTTGGCATGGTGCCTAACCTCATGGGAAATACACGAACCTCTCTGGCCCTCTGTTTCCTCATCTGTAAAAGCGGCAATAAAATATATACCCCTTGAAAGCACTGGTCAGTGTTCCTTGCCTTGCTTCCAGCACTTACGGGCTGCTGGCTACCCCGGACTCCAGTAGATCTAGCTTTGAATCCTGGTGCTCACCAGCTGTGTGCCCTTGTCACTTGCTTAACCTCTCTGGGCCTCTGTTCCCTCCACCCGGGGATCTTGGGAGGTTTGCACGAAACAATGCGTGTAACATAAATTGCTTGACCCTGAGCCTGGCAGAGAGGAAGTGCTCGTCCCCACGGTCGCCGTCACCAGTGTCATCACCATTAGCATTAAGGCCTCAAACTCTCCCAAAGCCCTGCTGTTCTGCTGCTGCCCATGGACACTGCTAGATCGGATAGGGCCTCCCAGGGAAGGCCTCAGCAGTGCTCACCCAAAGGTGTTTGTCTTTAAAACTGGGGTTGATAGAAAGGCCAGAAATTGCCCAGCTGCAGGAACTTTCGCCCTAATCCCTGTGTCCTCAGAATTGACTTCTGGCTGGCAGGAAACTCAGGTGAGAAGGCACCTCAGCTGGGATATCTAGCTTCCTTTTCAAAAGCATCTTATCCCAGGAATTCCTTCATCAAGGCCACCCACAGCGCCAGCCTCATCACCCCCTCTAGTCCACGGAGGAATTGGAAATTCTTCATTGAGATTAAAAGCTCTCAAGACATCTAAGGCGCTATACCAGTGATGGCGAACCTTTTGAGCTCGGCGTGTCAGCATTTTGAAAAACCCTAACTTAACTCTGGTCTGAGTGTGTCTTTTATGGTTCCATGGAGCTGCAAGTTCAGCGATAAAACAATTTTTTAAAAAAATGAGTTCGCGTGTCACCTCTGACACGCGTGTCATAGGTTCGCCATCACTGCGCTAGACCATCTTCTGCAATTTGCTTACCCTCTCCGGGGCCCTTTCCTCACCTGGAAAACGAAAGGGCTGGGCTAAATGACCCTCTGCTGAACCTTCTAGCCGAAATAGGATGGCAGTTTATAGGTAGCAGCCAAAACGGTGCAGTTTTTTCCGTCCTGGGCATGTGCCAGACACCTGAGTTCGTATCCTCTCAGACTGTTTTTGACAATCTTGAGAATCTGACATTGCGATGTCCATTCTGTGACTGAGGAAACTAAAGCTTAAAAGGAGTTAAAGTGATTAGCCCAAGACCCAGCAGTTAGAGACACGCTGAGATCTGAACCCAGGCCTGTGCCTGGTCCACAGCCCCTTAAAAGGGATTGAGAGAAGCCTCACGCTAGGCAACCACCCCCAGGAACGGTGGCACATTTCTTATTTTATGACTTTCAAGTGAAGGACAATAATAATGCCAAGCCTGGATTTCATGTGGCTCAACTCCTATCTCCTCAGCCTTTTTATTGGCCTCGCCTCTCCCGAGATTAGTGAGAGTTCGCCCTGCGCATACTCCGGGTGAAGCCCAGACTCCTCCAGGCTCCGCGGAAATGGCTACAGCAAAATGAACCTATTTGACTTGAATATTACAGTCACTACCGACAAATGCTCAAAAGTGAAAACATCAGCATTTTCTCCCTTCTCGTAATAGGAGGATGCTCTCATCAGACACACACTACAGCCGTGGCTCTCCAACTCTGGAGGGCATGACAGTCACCTGGGCCCTGTCGCTAGAGATTATTATGTAGTAGGTCTGTGGTGGGCCTGGGAATATGCATTCAACACGCTCCCCTAGACGACCTGTGGCAGGAAACTACCCATCATTCAGCAGATGGTTAAGGAGCCCCTACTATGCACCAGCCACTGTGATAGGTGCCATGGGTAAATTGGTGAACATAGCTGCCATCCCAGCCCACATTCTATTCAACACGAGTGCTTAGTAAATTTTTGTTGAATGAGTGAGGGAGGTAGGACCTGAGTCTGGATAATCCCTGAGGTTTCCTGCCAGCCAGCCACCCACAGCTCTGTAATTCCATGACCCCGGCCAGGGAGCCAGACACACACCGATTTCCCAGCTTCCCTCCAGGAGGCACGGACTCCAGCCAAAATGAATAAAAAAGGCACCTGTATTGTATTGTTAATTCTGAAAGCCATCTCTACCTTCCATCGAATGATAAGACTTAAGGACTATGGAGGGGCAGTGCAGAGCATGTTAGCCACTGACTTTACTGTCCAGGTTCAAGAATGTGGAATAAAAAAGTGGCATAGAAATGTGTTTTTTTTCCCCCTCATCTGCCCACAGAGCAAAAATATCCTAGACAGGGCCCTTCTTAAGCCCATTTGATAGATGGAGAAAAAACGGCCCAGATATGTGAGTTTTTAAAATACGTAGAAGCATAAATACTATCAGTTTATTTTATTTATGTGTGTATGGGGGGGGGGCGGGGGGAGGGTATGCACCAGAACAGCAACACTTAAAGAGACAGTCAACTGAGATGAAAGGGCAACATCTAAATTTAGTGTCCCTATCAAATAAGGCAAACAGATGGCAAGAATACTGGACTACTTGTTGTTTACACTGTCACTTACTGGCTTTGGGACCTTGTGAAAACCAGTCCTTGGTGAGGATCATCCTACCTGTACTACCGGACCTAGAGTTTTGTGGGGATCAAGTTCACTTACAAAGAGCTTTGAACTTTGCATTCATTACCCTAAGTCATCAATAATGCTCCTTTGGGGAATTTATACTAAGGGTCTGATTCAAACGATGGGAAAACTATAGCATGATGTTTACTTTGATAGATATATGTATGTATACTTTGATTCAATAAATAGAATCAAAGTGTATATATTTTAGAATCTGCTACATGCCCGCACTGCTGCAGACCCACAAGTGATACAATCTTTGCTCGTGTGTAGCTCACATGTGTAACTCACAGCTCTGATCTCTACGATGTGCAGGAGAGAGGCGAGTCAGCAAGCAGTCAGCACGGGCCACGCACAGACCTGGGTTCAGATCTCACCATGGAGGAAGTTGTGGGGCTGGAGAGGATCAGGGACCAGTTAGGAGCTGAGAGAGGAGCCCAGGTGAGAGGTGGAGTCGGAGCTAAGACAATGAAAGAAGGAGAGATGTGGAGGAGAGGATGTGTTAGAGCCATTGTTTGGAGCGGGAAACACTAGGCTTGGGTCATAGGTAAAAGCGGTGTTTCTGTCTTCAGTGTATGATGGGTCTTAGAGGAGAGGTAACGTGTGTGTGCGGGGGGCGGGGGGGGGGAGTCCCTGTGGGGGGGTTTTCAGATGACTGTGGGCCATCCAAGTGGAGACATACAAGCACAACACACTGATGCCAAGCAAAAATATTGGAAATAATCTCAACATCTAGGAAGACAGACAGTTGGGTTGTGCACCGAGTTACACACAGCAGACAAAAGCTCACACGTGCACAAAGAGCTGTGTTCACTGCAGTGTTTTTAATTGTGGTAAAAAAAAAAAAAGGTACTGGAAAAATGAACTGTGGTGAGATCACACACTGGAATATTAGACAATAGTGAAAATCAATAAAATCTACACGAATCCACACAGATAAATCACAAAAACAATACGTGAGATAAGCAAGCAGCCTAAGGACACATACAGGATTATGCCACTTATGCAATACTTTTAAATACACAAAATAATACTCCATAATGCTGATCAATACATGGATATGAAGTGAAAGCATAAAGATGGGACCGCAGAGACCCAGATCAGGATTAGGAAAGGCAGAGGAGAGGGGGAGCCAGAGCTGGCAGCAGGGGGGTGCGGCCTGCGCAGGCACACCGGGCCCTGCACTTAGAAGGGCCTGTGCTGGGTGGAATGCTCTGAAGTCACCGTCTTAAAATTCATAATGATTTTTGAAACATCCCTGCATTTTCATTTTGCTCTGGGCCTTGCAATCTATATAGCTTGTCCTGGGGGGTGGGGGTGGGGGTGGGTAGAGTACATTGTACAGAAGAGAGCTCCAATGATACCTGTAATGTTTCATTTCCTTAACAAACCTCAAAAATATTTTTAAATATTAATGTTTGCTGAATCTGTGCAGTGTATTGTTCCTTATGCTTTTCTGTATGTTTGAAGTAGTTTATAATATAAGAACAGTGACAATGCAGTTATGTATGATGAAATACTCTGCGGAAGGTAGAACGCTATACAGAAAACATCCAGAAAAACATGTACAACATGAAGTGAAACGGGATTATAAAACATTTGTAAATGATTATAGTTCTATGCATAAATGCACATGTACAGTATGTATTTTAGAGTGAACTAAATGTGAACAAATGAAAGATGATTAGGATGGCAGAAAGAATTCCTTTTAATATTTTCACTTGTGTTGTTACAATTTTGTTCTTATAATAAATAAAGTGAAATGTAGCTGGCTTTCTGCTTTTTATATTAAAAACCAGCTCCTCTGATAAACTGTTTCAGGTGCTAAATGTGTTATTTAAATAACAGTTACACACTGTAACAAATACTTTGTTGACTCAAGATCTCAACATAAAGGAATAACTATGATGGTGGACCTTTAGGGAATCTCCCATAAAATAAGCTCTCACTGGGACCCAGGTTGGAGTCCCTCTGGCACTGAATTCACATATGGATAATTCTCTTCTCCACTCTGAGACTCAGAGTCCCAGTCTGCACAATGATGGGCTTACACTGGATCAGCCACCCCAAACATGCCTCAGATGGTGTCTTCCCCGGGCCTCTGCCCTGACTGTGAGGTGCTCTGGTTCCCTCTCCCGTTTGCGTTTGCGGGAGAAATCATCTGGGCCACGTGGAGTTTGGCAGCAGAGGTGGTTGGAGTCAGGATACTGAGAGGAGAATCCAGGTCAGTAGGCCACCCCAGGGCCGCTTTCTACGGGGTGGAATCTCCTTGGCTCCTGGAGCAGCCAGAACTGCAGACCTAGGGAAAAGGTATGGCCTCACAGGCATGCAAGGTATAGAGGGCACAGCATGGCATTATGGAAACAGCATGGTATCATGGGCACAGCATCATGGGTTCAGCACAGCATCATGGGTTCAACACAGCATCATGGGCTCAGCGTCATGGGCTCAGCAGCACAGCATCACGGGCTCAGCGTCATGGGCTCAGCGTCATGGGCTCAGCATCATGGGCTCAGCGTCATGGGCTCAGCAGCACAGCATCATGGGCTCAGCGTCATGGGCTCAGCAGAATAGCATCATGGGCACAGCGTCATGGGCTCAGCGTCATGGGCTCAGCATCATGGGCTCAGCAGCACAGCGTCATGGGCTCAGCGTCATGGGCTCAGCGTCATGGGCTCAGCATCATGGGCTCAGCAGCACAGTGTCATGGGCTCAGCATCATGGGCTCAGCAGAACATTATGGGCACAGCCCTGCTCTTTAGCTTTCCTGAGAATACTGACAGATACCACAGAGGATAAAAAACAAAACAAAACAAAACAAACAAACAGCTTCTATCAGAGTTGCTATATTATTTTTCCATTTTAAATTACACAAGTGGCCCATATTTATTTTATTCCTGTATAAAAAGTGTAAATTACACAAGGAACGGATAAGTTTCTGTGACCAGCCCACCCAATACCACTCCCTCCTCAGAGGTGCCCACCGATTGTGTTTCACGAGTGGCCCTTCAGACCTTTTCTTTGATTTACGTACTTATTATGTATAAAGAAGCTCAAAGTTTTGCGTGGGAGATTTTGTTTTTAATGAAAATGGAACCTTATTGTAATTACTGTTTTGTGATTTTCTTCTTAATGTGTTTGGAGGTCTTTTTACATCAGTACATACAGACCTACCTGATTCCTTTACATTGCTGTGTGGTCCTCCCCAGGGCGCGTGTGCCACGACCCCGATTTGTACCTGTTATCTGCCCTAATTCTAGATTGGTGTTCTCCAGGCGATGTCTCCAGGAGGTTCTATGGTCCTGGTGATGTCACTGATGAATATGCAAAACTGGGGATAGGAAAGGATGACAGTGGACACTTTCTGTTATTCATTCAGCCAATGGAATGCTTACTGGGAGTATATCCTTCACCTTTTAATACAGAATCAAGCCAGATCTGCATGTAAGAGTTGAGCAAATAATATTAATCATGTGGCTACACTATTTGAAATTCATTCATCATTCTTTCATCAGCAAACTACTGTGTGTCAGGCATTCTGCTAAACTTTGCAGGACTCTATTAGTTGTAACTGTTCTTATTGCAATGATGGAAAACCCTACGAACACTGGCTTTAACAGATAATGTATTGGCTTTCATAATTAACACATTAAAAGGAGGAATGTTGCCAAGATGTGAATGATCACTTCTCGGTTCTGCTCTCCTATCTATTTGCTTCATTCTGCGTCTTGGTGATGGCAAGGTGGTGTGCTCCAACACTAAGCCCCATCCCCTTAGCAAGTCCAGCAGAAGGAATTGTCCCAGGTGTCCAGCAAAAGTCCAGAATTCATTCTGATTGCATCAGTTTGGTTCAAATGCCCATCCTTAAGCCAATCCCTGCTTTGATTGGCCAGCACTGGGTTACATGCCTACTTCTGAATCCAGGAATCAAGCAGTTTTATATAACCCCCCCAAACCAAGGTTTCTTAACAACAGACCATTCATTTGAATGGGAAAAATTTATCTCTCTCTCTTTTTGTTAACTTTTAACTGAAATTTAGCATTTCCTTCTATTATAAATGTAGCAAATAAGTCATAGTAAATTGATAAAAGTACCCATAACTTTATCACCAATAGAAATCACAGATATTTCATTTTACATCACAGTTGTCATAGATGTCTCAAAATACTATTTATGTTTATCACTATTTTGAAATGATGGTAGTTATTAGACCAAATAGATCTTGTTATTTAACGTGTTGATAAAGAAATATATTACTATGTTATAAATTTGTTCTTCTAATCATTTGATAACTATTTCAATATAATTGACTTCTTTTAAATCACATGTTGTTAATATTATGTATTTAAAAAACATTAATCTGAGGAGAGGTCACTAGGCTTCTATAGACTGTCCAGGGGTCCATGACACGCAGAAAAAGTTGTCAATATAATATGGGGAAATCAGGAGCCTTTACCAGAGGGAGAGGTGGTGAGTAGGCAGAAATGACAGATGTCCACTCCACAGGGGTACAGAGAAGTGTCAGATGTGAGCCTGTTAGAGAAAGAGAGAGTTAGAGAGTCAGTTAGAGAGAAATATGGATGTGAGCGACACATTGATTAGTTGCCTCCAACACCCACCACAATAGTGGGGGTTGGGGGGCAGTGAACCCACAACCCAGGTATGTGCCCTGGACCAGGAATCAAACCCAAGAACCTTTGATGGACAGGCCGACATTCTAACCACTGAGCAACACTGGCCAGGGAGGTGGGTATATATTTTTGATATAAGGTGCCAAGAGGAAAATAGTGAACTTGTCCTCATTCTGTAAGATTCTTGAGATAGGGACCATGTCTGTCTGGTTCATGGCCATCTCAGTGTCTGGGCCACTCAAGTAGGTGCTCAATGAGTGTGTGATAAATCAATGACACCATGCCTGCATCTCTGTGATGTCAGAGTTCAGGGTGGAAGGTTCCCTGAGCCCCTGTCCTACCTACCCACCACCTCTCCCTAATCACCCCTAGCGTGAAAGAGTGCGCTTACCTGTCTTCTGTGCTTACCTTATCTTTATTAATACACTAATACCTTCAGTGAGAAAATTTTATAAGTTCAAGACCAGGGACTGGGTCTTCTCCTTCTCCTCCTCCTCCTCCTTATTCCTTTTCAAAATTGGCCCATATAGCCCAGCTGATGTGCTCAGTGGTTGAGCGTCAACCCATGAACCAGGAGGTCACAGTTCCATTCCTAGTCAGGGCACATGCCCGGGTCGCAGGCTCAGTCCCCAATGGGGGCCATGCAGGAAGCAGCTGATCAATGATTCTCTCTCATCATTGATGTTTCAATCTCTTCCTCTCCCTTCCTCTCTGAAATCAATAAAAAAAATGTATATTTTTTAAAAATTGGCCCATACAAGAAGAATATTGATATTGGGCTTAATTAAAGAAAATGCCTCTGGTGAAGTGGTAGGAAGATGAAAGGAACAAAGACAAAGATAGAAGTTGGAGTTTTTAAAAAGTCAGTTCAAATTTTAGCTCTGCCACATTCTGTGCCTGGAGGCAACCAGTCCTATCTAAGCCTGTTTCCTCATCTGTCAGTGGATTTGAGCTCACTCGTGTTACCCTTGTAACAGTCTGAGCCTTTTGTCACTGGCGTGTGCCTTGTAGGCCATGCGAGACCACACGGGTCCAGGCTGAGGGGAGAGGGCCACATGGCTGAGGTGCTTTGAGGATCTGGATTTGGCTCAATAAGCTTCCCTGGGTTTGCTCAGCCGGGGCCCAAAGCCAGACAGCCTGACAGTCTGGTGCCACCACACCCAAATCTTAGGTAGCAGGGAACAGAGATGGGGAAGGGTCAGCACCCATTCTGGAGTGAGGACGTCAATGAAAAGAAAACTTCTCGATTCTTTCTGTTTCTAATTTTTCTACCCAAGCTGTTTTCTACCCAAGTTCTGCCCAAATGAAGAAGAGCTGAACTCTTCTGCAACCTGTTCTCCCCCATCTATTCGTCTGGTTTTAAATCTTTCTGTCTTTGTTTTGACAAACCTCTAAGTAATCAGGACATAGCTAGTGCCTCTAGTCAGGGACTGGGTCTCAATGTTAGAGAAATCAGACCTCACAGTGAATGACATAAAGTAAGTGGTCAGGAAATATTTGTTACATTGAAATAAGGCCATAGAACTTGGAGATTTCTAACAGCAGAAAATGTTCTTTTTAAAATTACATCTTTTTTTTTTTTTTTACAAATAGCAAGTAAGCACATAGGAAGGTGCTCTACATCATTAGTCATTAGGGAAACAAATGTCAATCACAGTGCAATACCACTACCCATTCCCTATGGTGACTAAAAATTTAAAAACATATCAAGTGTTTGCGACAATGTGGAGCAACTGGAATTCTCAGGCAATATTGACAGAAATACAAAATGATACACATGTAAAATGATGCCATTCTGAAAAATAGGTTTGCAAATTTTTAGAAAAGTTAAACTTTTACCTTCTATATGACTCGGAAATCCCATTCTAGGTATTTATAAAATAGAAATGTTTAAAAAGTAGGTGTACATAGTGCATATGTAAATTATCGTAGCAGTTTTGTTAGCAATATAACAAAAACTGGAAAGAACCCAAATGGTGGGTTGAATAAACAAACTGAGCGAATGAACGAATCATACTAAAAGCATTCCATGGAATACTATTCAGCAATCAAAAAGGAAGAGGTTTCATGCAATAACATAGATGAATCTCAAATGCATTATGCTAAGTGACACATACCAGACTCAAAGGACTAAATAGTATAAACTCCTTTCAAATGGAATTCTAGAAAAGACAAAATTATCGGGACAGGAAGTAGAGGCCAGAGGTGGGAAGAGCAGATTGACTACAAAGGAGGACAAGCAAACTCTTTGACACAACGGAGATGTTCTAAACTGTATTGTGGTGCTGGTTACCTAACTGTATTCATTTGCCAAACTCGCTGAATTTTCCACTTAAATTGGTGCGTTTTATCATATGTAAATTATGCTTCAATAAAGATGAGCTTAAAAATTTGCATCTATTGTTTGTGTTAAATACGGATTGCTTTTTGAAGTAGCGAGTATCCTGTCCCTGGAGAATTCCAAAGACAGGCCAAATGGATATCCGTCAGGCATGTTGTGGAGGGGATTCCTGAGCTGGGTGGAAGCCCAGAGTAGCTGGCCGTTAGAGTGCTCAGGGTTATGGAATTTAGGCTTAAGGTCAATATTGCCTAATGTGTAGTAGCAAAAACAATGGTCTAGGAGTCGAGAGCCATTCATTCTCTCATTCATTCATCATTCACCGAACACATACCATATGCCTAACACTGCTCAACAGTGTTGAGCTTGAGCTAGTTGGAGTTGGGTTCCTGTGCAATCGTACTTAGAAGAGTCCTAACAAATACAAGCCCATCACTAGGTATTACATTGGGTGGTACTGACTGTAAGTGCCGAAGGAGCTCAACGAGGGCCTGAGGGAGTGAAGGAGAGCACCCACCTGTCTCCGTCTCCATTGCCACAGCCTTGGTCCAGGCTGCCGTCGCTTCTCCCCTGGATGATTCCAGCAGCTCCCTCAGTGGTTTCCCTGAGTCCACTCGAACTTCTCACCTAGGAAGTTCATTCCAGACATAGCAGAGGCTTTCAGTGGCCACCTGAAATCTACAATCTGACCCATTGCCCTCCCGACTAAAACTTCTTCCACGGTGTCTCATTGCCCCTGGTTAAAGTCCACATTCCTCAATGTGGGTTATAGGACCCTCTGTGACCCAGCCCTGGGCCAAAGGAAGACCCGCTGGGAGGTGTTGTGGCATCCCTGGGACAGATGTGGGAAGAAGGACAGGAGAGGATGGCATGAGAGATGTGTAGGAAGCAAACACCACCTGGGTTCTGGCCCTGGCTGTACTGCATTGGTCTGTGCCACCTGAGCCTCAGTTTCTCCAATCGTGGCTGATGACACAGGTGATCTCAAAGGGCCCTTTCAGCGCCTGAGCGGGAAGTGTATGCGCTAGGTATGCTTCCTGGCTGCCCCTCTGTCTCTGTCTCTCTGGGTGTCCCTCTCACTGAACAGACATGTTTATAGAAAAAATTTTATCTGCAGAGATGAGCCACAGATTACAACTGGCTCAATCTGCAGGAGGCTTACAGCCCATCCTGCTGACATGATTCTCTGCCCAGAGGAGCTGGAGGGTCATGTTACTGACCTGAAGTGCAAAAGGAAACCTGGTGAGTGTCCTTTGAAATGGGAGAAGAAGGAATGCACGTCTAACCACTGGCACTCTCCTGAACATAATTCCTGGAATCTAGCAAAAGGGAGTGAACGCGAGAGAGAATGCTCCGATTTTTTTTTCAGATATTTCAGATGGTGTGTGTCCGAAGCACTCAGAACATGACTGGGGAGGTATTTCCTTCCAGTCAAATGGAAAGGTCACCGAACTGGCCATGAATCAATGGGCCACTCCGCCTTGGCTTGACCTTGACAATGTCACTTCAGCTGCAGCTCAGTTTCTTTACCAGCCAGGCAAACGCAGTAAAGACAGCTCAAGCTCATTGAGTGCTTCACATTATTTTTAATTTCACAGGCATTACATGTTCATTAAAGAAAATGCAAAGCATAAATAATCATAAAGGGAAAATATTCCTTAACCTCACCGGTTCAACAAGAACAGATGTTTTTCGACTTTAACCAAAACGGGGTTGTAATCGCACATTCGGTCCTGCACCCAATTATTTTCCTTAACAATATATTGTGGACATCTTTCCACATCATTAAATTTCCTTCTACATTATGATACTCAGATGTGACTGGATACCCATGGGTATTCTCTGATTGAGGCCAGCCTCTGTATTTCATTTCACCCTTCAAAAAACATCCAATCCCCAAAGCACTGCCAGGCACCGTATATTTTACTGAAGACTTTGTGAGCCATGGAGGAGAGACTTACCTTGCGTGTCATCCAGTAAACACCCTCAAACATCCCGCTTGATAGCTCTGTTCTCTCTAGAACAGCGGTTCTCAACCTGTGGGTCTCGAACCTTTCATAGGGGTCGCCTAAGAACATCGGAAAACACATATATAATTACATATTGTTTTTGTGATTAATCACTATGCTTTAATTATGTTCAATTTGTAACAATGAAAATACATCCTGCATATCAGATATTTACATTACGATTCATAACAGTAGCAAAATTACAGTTATGAAGTAGCAATGAAAATAATTTTATGGTTGGGGGTCACTACAACATGAGGAACTGTATTAAAGGATTAGAAAGGTTGAGAACCACTGGGTTAGAATCTTGACTTTCCTGCTCCCCCGACCCACAGCCTCTCAAAACCACTGCTAGCTCTTCTAGTCCATTTGTACATGCCTTGCAGCGAAACAGTAGTCAATGGCATTCCTCCAGGATGTCCCTGGGAAATTAACTTACCGCATTTCTTTATTCATTCTTTTAATAAAACCAAACACCTATTATATGACAGGTATTGTTTTGGGTGCTGAGAGATTCATCATTCAACGAGAGAAAAATAATCTGGTTCTCATGGGACCTGTATTCTTCACTGTTTACAGCCCTATTGAAGGAAGTCTCGTAATATGTTTCAACAGTCATCTCTTTTCGGACATCTATGTCATTTCTCGCTCTCCGCCTCCCCATGGCAAACAACACTGAGGTGAGCATCTTTGTGGTTTAGGGTTGCATTGCACTATTTTTAAAAACCTTTCCCTTGACAGGTCTTGTAAAGACAATCTAAAGAGATTTTACTGAAAAGAAAGGTAAGGGCCAAGAAAAAACATTTCCTCGATGTTACATATTTGGCTACTGGGTGGCAAATAAACAGAAGAAGAAGAAAGGAAAAATACCTTTTCGAGAGGAAAACTGAATTCACTAGAGCTTGAGCCCTATGAGCTGTGAGTCCTTTCCCCTTGAGCAGTGGCTGTCATTTACAGAGCACTCACCATGAGCCACCAACTCCATCCGTACATGTCATTTAACCTTCTTATAGTATCACCCCATCCCACAGATGGGCACCTGGAGAGCTAGTGACAGTAGGGCTTGGAGCCAGGTGGGCCTGATACCAAAGCCGGCACTCAGAAGGACTCCTCTACCCTGCCCCCCTACTCTGTGTCTGATTCCAATCCTAGCAAACTTGTCTTAAACATTGCATAGGCATTTACCAGTGCTTCTGGCAAAAACCTTTCCTAGGCAGACCAGTAGCTATTAGTCTAAGTGGGGTTGTTTTTTTTTAGCATCATAATACCGTAATAATAAAGATCACTCTCTGCGACATTGTTACATTTTACAGATAATCTCACATGCTACTACCTCATCGGCCCCTCACAGCAAATGCTCATCCTCCAAGGCCTCACCAGAACCTGTTTCTCCAGAGAAGCCTCTCCAAATGCCTCCAACCAACACGTTCCCCTCCTGAGCCCCACAGGCCACCGTACTGTTGTTCTCTCAGGCTGTATTGTTATTGTCTATGCCTGAGAGTGGTGATGGTCTTTTTTACCCCTGGCATCAGGCACGAGGCCTGGCTCACAGCACCCACTCTATAAAAGTTTGGAGGCACTATTGCTCACACTAGGTTCTTGGAAGGGAAATGAGGATTAGAAATTGGGGTTTGGGGAGAGGAGTGGAGGGGGAGCAGGCTGGAAGAAGTTAATGGGGGGAAAGGAGGACCTATGTAATACTTTCAAAAACAAAGATTTTTTTTAAAAAAAAGATTTCAAATTAAAAAAGAAAAGAAAAGAAATCAGGGTTCTAACTCCACTTCTTCACCATAAGATTTTTTTCCCTATCCCACTTGCTTTGAGCTCAGCTTTTACAGGTAGTTTAAACTCTGCCTGATGTAAAAAAAAAAAAAATTAACAAAATACTAGCAAACAGAATCTAGCAATACATAAAAAGAATTAGACACCATGACCAAGTGGGATTTGGCCCCAGGAAGGAAATGTTGAATTAACATCTGAACATCAAGTAATGCATATGCCATTTATCAATAAACTAATGGACAAAAACCACACGATCATCTTGATTGATGCAGAAAAAGCAGTTGACAAAATTCAAAACCGTTTCATGATACAAACATTCTGCAAATTAGGAATAGAAGAGAAAGTGCTTAACCCGATAATGTGCAGCTACAAAACACCCACAGTGACATCATACTTATTAACGAAATACCAAACGGTTTCTCCCACATCAGGAACAACGCAAGTCTGTCCTCTCTCACCATTTCTATTCAACCTTGTATGTGAGGTTTTGCCGGGGCAATTAGGCAAGAAAATGAAATAAAGGGCACCAGATTGGAAAGAAAGAAGTGAAACTCTCTCTGTTTAATTTACCTTTTCTACTAGCATTTCTTCGGCATGGTGGGCAGGAATTAATTCATGTCAGCCATACTTACTAATTTTCTTACGTGACAGGAAGGCCTGCCCTGCACTCTGGGGACACAGAGATAACCCAGATTTGGGGACTGTCCTTCAGGCGTGTCTAGGCCAGTGGTCGGCAAACTGCGGCCCCTTGAGTGTGGCTCTTCCACAAAATACCACGTGCGGGCGCGCACGTACAGTGCGATTGAAACTTCGTGGCCACACTCAAGGGGCCAAAGAGCCACATGTGGCTCGCGAGCCGCAGTTTGCCGACCACTGGTCTAGGTTGTTTGGGAAGATGAGGTCAACAGAGCCTATAAAACGAGGTGGGAAGTGACCAGAGCCACGTGAGAGCACAGATAAGGAGGGTCCACGGGATTTCAGAGGAAAGGGAATCATTTCTCTCTGGGGATGGATCCAGGGACAGTCCGGAGGTGAACCTTACGTGCTGGGAAGGATTTCACCAAATTAACACAGTAGCGAGAACAAGGTTGCCTGGTTCAGGTGCCAGGAACAGCCCAGCGTGCCTACAGGGGGTGGTGAGTGAGGGGAGAGGTGGGCTACGGGTCCGGGCAGGAGAACTGGAGTCCAGCGTGCCACACTCAAGGGCTGAGGCTTCAGTCTGAAGTGTGGGAGCTTGCCAAGGCTTTTGAGCACAGAGAGATCTGAGCAGATATCACTGGGGTATGTAGCCCCTATGTTTCCTTCATACACTTGGTGGGTGATAAAAATCTTGCGGAGAACTTGATAAAATACAGATTCCCAGATCCCGCTGCAGAGGATGTTGAGTTTGACTTTCTGGGAGGTGTTGGTGGGTGGCTGGGTGACAGAGGGAGTGACAGGAACGGTTGGATCCATTCCTCATATCCAGGCTGAGCCTCACCTCATGCTAAGTCCTCTGCTACTGTGTGTCCAAACCTACCTCCTTCAGGCGTATCAGGGGTGGGGTGGTAGACACAGTGTGGGGCTCGTTCCTGTGGAGTCGTGTGTGAAAGGATCACCTGGGAACTATCTCCCATCCCCATGACCCCAACTCCAGTGAACCCGCCCGAAACACTGGGGACTGTGATCACCTCCCTTCCCCTCAGCCTCGTGGGTGCTGGAGAGAGGCAGGCTGGCCAACTGGCAAGAACTTTGGCCTAGTGTTATCACTGTTCCTAAGAATTTCAAAGGTCTTTTATGACCATGAGGACAAAAGTCAGCTCCAGCCATTAGCCACTGATTAGTCGTCACCACACCTTGGGCAAGATCCTTGCCCCGGTTTCACAGAGCGTGAGGTCTCAGGGTTATTCTAACAGGCCCCTCGGTGATGCCAAGATGTCTTATCAGACTCCCAGCCAGAGAAAGCTTGTCCAGAGAAAGCTGGCTTCTAAACTAAGGACAGATTTACACTTAAAACCAGGATTCTCAACAATGAAATGGTCATCACATGAGGCAAAGGAGGTGTTGACTAACCTTAAACATAACTAACCTGGTAAACGCTTCACAATATATACATATATCAAATCGTCCCATTGTACACCTGAAACTGACACAACGTTCTGTGTCAATTCTATCTCAATAAAACGGAAAATAAGTAAACAAACAAGTCAATAGTGAATGAAACCAGTCCTCCTCCTCTCTGGCAGGAGTGGCAATAACAACCTGTATCAACAACTTTAAAAAGGTCTAGACCTTTGGTCCAGCAATTCCATTTCCAGGAATCTCTCCTAAGGAATTAATCTTTAATATGGACAAGGCTCTGGCCACAGGCATGTTCGTTGTAGCATTATTCACACCGGCTGAAAAACGAAGTCAGCCGTGGCTCTGCCCGCAGTAGATGAATTGCTAACACTGACGGCATCGGGCTGTTGACAGAGCATTTGTCCTGCATTATCTCATTGAATCCTTGCAGGAGCCCCGAAACGTAAATCCTGGCATTAACTCCATTTTGTAGGCAAGGAAACAGGGGGCACAGAGAGGTTAAGCAACATGCCCAAGATTGCATAGCACAGCAGAGCCGGATGTACAGCAACATAAACAAATGCTTCTGTTGAAGTGATTTTTATTAAAAAGAATCAAAATTGATATATGGAAGGATCACAGTATAAAACAACAACAGTAAAAATGACTCCGGGATTTATTTTTAAAGGCTTCAAAGAAATGCTTCATAATATTACAGCAGTTCTCTTTAGGTTCGGGGGGGTGTGACGGTGGGGCCCGGAGGTTCTGCTTTTTTCTGCCTTACGCAGTCTACATCTTTGTAATTCAGGAGGGAAAAGAACGTTTTGTTCGTTTTTAAATTGGAATTTAGAATTGAAAATGCAAACGCCTGGTTCTGAACTGGACGAAGCTTAGGCGATGGAGGAGCTGTCCGGGGGCAGTGGGACCTTCCTGCAGCACCCAGAGGACCGTGGAGGTTTCTGATGGGCCCATTTGGTCTGACCCAGCATCACCTCGGAAATGTGCCGGGGACAGCAGAGCAGAGAAGCCGAGACAGGGAAAGGCTCAGAAAACATCCCAGGAGAAAACTTCCAAACCCTTGGTCTCAGACCATGGGGACAACCCCGGGAGACTTTCCAACCACATGTCCGAGGACAGGGAGGCCGAAGGCATCTTTGTTTCCCTCTTCTGTCTGCGGGGTGGGGACTGGCAGTCAAATACCAAGGTCCCCCCATGGTGGCCACACCCGGGGGCCAGGGCAGGTGGTCTCTGGGCTAGCCCACTTCTGTGTCCCCCAATATATGTGTGCCCCTTCTTTTTATTGTAATCCTCATCCGAGGATATGTTTTTATTGATTTTTTTAGAGAGAGAGAGGACGGGAGAGAGAGAGAGAGAGAGAGAGAGAGAGAGAGAGAGAGAGAGAGAGAGAGAGAGAGAGAGAGAGAGAGAGAGAGAGAGAGAGAGAGAGAGAGAGAGAGAGAGAGAGAGAGAGAGAGAGAGAGAGAGAGAGAGAGAGAAACATCGATCTGTTGCCTCCCGCACATGCCCAGACCAGGGATCAAACCCACAACCTAGGTATGTGTCCCAAACGGAACAGAACCCGCAACCTTTTTTGGTGCAAGGGACGCCAACTGAGTGGCTCAACCAGCTGAGCTACCCAGCCAGGGCTGTGTGCCCCCTTCTTTAAAACGGACAACCAATGTTTGCTCAACCTAACATAAAGCATGAATAAAAAATTCTCCTGAGAACTTTGTTTTTGTTTGTCTGTTATACTATTAGAGGAAAACACTGTGCTTGTTGAACTCACACACCTTGAAAACAGCCCCAGGCCCCTCCTAGAGCGGAATCCGGAAGCACTGTGCCCTCTGCGTGTCCTCGCTCCTCCAGCCAGTCCTGAGGGCTGGGGACTGGTGAGCAGCTTGGCAGGCAGCGCAGGCCGTCTGAGGGCAGCGGGAGCGTCTGGGCCAAGGAGGCCGCAGAGAGCAGGCCAGAGAGAAGGGTCCAGGGCTGCTGGGAGGTCAAGGTCAGGCCAGTGCTGCTTCACCAGCTGCCGAAAACTGGTGGCTTTATGTTCAACAACTCGGTTACTTGCAGACCTTTTCCAACAGAATAAATGTCATTAGAGAAAATGTAGGGGGGGGGGGGGGGAAGAAAAGAAAAAGAACAGTTAAAAAAAAAAAGCCCAGTTCTCTGATACCTCTATCTTATTTAAAATACATTTTATTGTTAAATATATTTTTCCTTTGAGAATAAGCCATGAGGAATGTTCTCTGTTTACTTTAAACATTTGTGTTGTTTGAATGTTAAAAGGAATACCTGCCTTATTGATGTTAACTACTGTCTGTTGTTAATTTGGTAAATACAGAATAGGGTAGAAACAAACAAGAAGTGTTTTATTTTGACTTAAAAATATTTTGTCCTATGTTTCGAACCTCTGTTTTCATGACATGAAGCAGGAAACAAGTACAGGTCTTTAAAAGCACATGCTACCAAATCCAAAAAGTACAGAGAGGGGTGGCTGCAGCGATGAAGCCAGCCTCCTCCCTCTCGCCCGGCTTCCCAGCCACCCAGGTCCCCTCCCTGGGGAAACATGTTCTTGAGGTTTTTAAATTCGTTTTGCAGAGAGTATCTTTGCATTTGCAAATGTATGTACATACGTCCTTTAGTAATTGTGTGTGTGTGTGTGTGTGTGTGTGTGTGTGTGTGTGTGTGGCACTATGTTCTGAACTTTGCTTCTTACCCAAAGTGTCTTCAAGAACTTTCCAAAAGACCTGTGAAGAGTTCTGTTGGCTGGTAGCTTCACTCCTATGGACCAAATGGGTCCTAACTGATGTCTAAACAGAAACTCTAGCCACTCATCTTCAAGTAGGCGAGAGAGACAAAGAGGGGGGTGGTTCAAGGGCCCTCCCTTTTCCTTCCTTCCTTCTTTTTTCCTTCTTGCTTCCCCAAATGAAAACAGCTCATTGTGGTTTTATCATTCTGATTATTAAGGCAACATATACTTATTGTAAAATGACCAGATATACAAAAAGGAAAAAAAAAGAGTGAAAGTCACTCCTACCGTTACCCAGAAAATCCTAAACATTAGCATCTGTGCTTTCAGTTATTTTTCTGGAATACACACAGTTTTTTTCACTATTTTAATCATTTTAAAGTGTACGATTCAGTGGCGTTTAGTATATTCTCAGTGTTGTACAATCATCACCACTAACTAGTTCCCCAAAATTTTCATCACCCCAAAAGGAAACCCTGTACCCATTAAGGGGTACTTCCTGTTCTCCTTTCCTCGCCCCTGGTAACCGTGATTTGCTTTGTGTCTCTATGGGTTGCCTATGGGTGAGTATTTTATATAAGTGAAATCATATAATATGTGGCCTTTTGTGTCTGGCTTCTCTCACTTAGCATATTTTCAAGGTTCATTTATGGCACATATTAGTACTTTATTCTTTTCCTATAGCCAAATAATATTCCATTGTGTGGATATGCCATAATTTGTTTATCCATTCATCACTTGAGGCACATTTGGGTTGTTTCGACTTTTCGGCTATTGGGAATAGTGTTGCTATAAACATGTCTGGATAAGTTTTTTATTGCACAGTTATTTTCGATTCTTTTGGGTATATATTTAGAAGTGGAATTGCTGGGTCAAATGGCTATTCTATATTATCTTATTTAGGAAACACCAAACCATTTTCTACAGTGGCTGCACCATTTTACATTCCTACCAGCGACAAAAGTTCTAATTTCTCTACATCCTTGCAAACACTTTTTATTGTCCACGTTTGGTTTTTGTTTTTATTATAGCCATCCTAGTGCATATAAAGTGCTATCTTATTGTGGTTTTGATTTATATTTCCCTAATGACTAACGACAAATGATACTAAGCATCTTTTCCTGTGCTTGTTGACAATTTGTATATGTCGGTGGTTCTCAACCTTCCTAATGCCGCGACCTTTTAATACAGTTCCTCATGTTGTGGTGACCCCCAACCATAAAATCATTTTCGTTGGTACTTCATAACTGTAATTTTGCTACTGTTATGAATCGTAATGTAAATATCTGATATGCAGGATGTATTTTCATTGTTACAAATTGAACATAATTAAAGCATAGTGATTAATCACAAAAACAATATGTAATTATATATGTGTTTTCCGATGGTCTTAGGCGACCTCTGTGAAAGGGTCGTTCTACCCCCAAAGGGGTCACGACCCACAGGTTGGCAGCCCACAAGTTGAGAACTGCTGGTATATGTTATTTTAAAAAATCTTTTAAAAAATATTTTTATTGATTTTAGAGAGGAAGGGGGAGGAAAGGAGAGATAGAAACATCAATGATGAGAGTGAATCATTGATTGGCTGCCTCCTGCACGATTGGGGATCGAGCCCATAACCTGGGCATATGCCCTGAATGGGAATTGAACTGTGACCCCCCTGGTTCATAGGTCGGCACTCAACCACTGAGCCACTATGGCCGGGCTGTATATATTCTTTGAAGAAATATATATTCAAGACCTTTGCCCATTTTAAAAAATGGTTTACCACTTTGTTGTTTAGTTGTACAACTTGTTTACATATTCAAATAAATAACATCAGGCATATAATTTGCAAATATTTTCTTCCATTCTGTGGGTTTCTTTTCACCTTCTTGGTAGTGTCCTTTGATACATAAAAGTTTTTTACTTTATGGGTGAAGAAAGTCAAAAGGTACAAACTTCCTGCTGTAAAATAAATAAGTCATGGGGATGTAATGTACACCATAGCAACTTTAGTTAACAATACTGTATTACATATCTGAAAGTTGCTAGGAAGGTAGATCTTAAAAGTTCTTACCACAAGAAAGAAATGTTGTAACTACATGTGATATTGGATGTTAATTATACTTATTGTGGTGATTTTTTTCACAATATATACAAATATAGAGTCATTATATTGCAAACCTGAAACTAATATAATATTATATGTCAATTGTATCTCAACTTTTAAGAAATTTTCATATTTATTAAGTCCAATTTATCTGTCTTTTCTTCTGTTGCTTTACTCAAGGTTATGAAGACTTACCTCCTATGTTTTCATCTAAGAGTTTTTACAGTTGGAACTCTTATAGTTGGGTCTTTATCCATTTTGAGTTAACTTTTGTTTATGGTATAAGGTGATGATCCAACTTCATTTTTCTCATGTTGATATCCAGCTGTCCCAGCATCATTTGTGGGTGAGACTATCCCCTCCTCCCCCTCGTTGAATGGTCTTAGCATCCTTGTGGAAAAACAACTTACCAAAGATGTACAGGTTTATTTCTGGTTTCTCAGTTCTATTCCATTGATCTATACATAAGATTATCCTTATGCCAGTACCACACTATTTTGATTATTGTAGCTTTGTATTAAGTTTTGAAATCAGGAAGTGTGAGTCTTCACATCTTGTTGTTCTTTTTAAAAATTATTTTGGTTATTTGAGATTCCTTGCAATTCCACGTGAATTTCAGAATCAGGTTGTCTGGCTGAAAAATGGAATTTGTGGGATTTGGAGATTTTTTTTAGGGACTGCGTTGAATTTATACATAGCTTTGGAGAGTGTTGTCATCTTAACAGTTTTATGTCTTCAACCATGACCACGGATATCTATTTATTTAGGTCCTCTTTCACTTCTTTCAGCAATATTTTGTAGTTTCAGTACTCAAGTCTTGCATCTTTGTAGTTTAATTTATTTTTAAGTATTTTATTCTTTTTTGGTTTCTATTGCACACAATATTTTAAGTATGGCAGAATACACATAACAAAATTTACCATCTTCACCAGTTTTAAGTGTACGGTTCAGTGGTATTAAATGCATTCATAATCTTGTGTTCTCCTCAATATTGTCCAATTCCAGAATTCTTTTCATCTTATAAAGCTGAAACTCAATACTCATTGAACAATAACTCCTCATTTTTTCCTTCCCCCAGCCTTGGCAGCCACCATTCTTCTTTCTGTCTTTATAATTTTTATTACGCTAAGTGACTCATATAAGTGGAATCAGACAATATTTGTCTTTTTGTGACTAGCTCATTTCATTTAGCACAATGTCCTCAAGGTTCCATCCATGTTACAGCATGTGTCAGAATTTTCTTCCTTTTTAAGGCTGAATAATACTCCACTGTGTGTATATACATTTTGTTAATCTGTTTATCTGCCAACGGACACTTGGGTTGCCTCCACATTTTGTCTTTGTAAATAGCGCTGCTATAAACATGGGTGTACAAATATCTCTTCAAGACCTTGTTTTCAATTCTTTTGAGTATATACCTAGAAGTATACTGGATTATATGGTAATTCTATTTTTAATTTTTTAAGAAACCGCCATAACTCTTTTCCACAGTGTCTATACCATTTCACACTCCCACTAATGGTACAGGAGTTTACATTTTTCAGCTCACAACTTTTAAAACCAAACATTTTAACTTAACCTATGGGCATCTTTCCAATTCAGTGGGATAGAGGGCTACCTAATCATTCCATCGCACTTTATGAATATACTACCATTTGTTTCAGCAATCCCTTAATATTGGCTATCTTGGTTATTTTAAATTTTTAACTGTCATAACTAAGGAGGCAATGAGCTTCATTATACTGTACATCTTTGTGCACGTATCCAATTATTTCCTTTGGGTAAACCCAGAAGCGGACTTACTAGGTCAAAGGAGAGACATACTTTTAAAGCTTTGGTGAATGTTGCCAAATTGTCCTCCAATAATGTCAGACCAGCACCCACTCTGAACAGCAGGATGAGGTGCCTCTTCCTCACCCAGGGTCCAAAGACTTTTCTCCAACGTCACTACCAGCGGCCCTGACACACTCCTTCACTGGGCAGAAACCTGAACGAGATCATAACAGTCCCACTTCAACAAAGAGCTCCTACTCTCAGATCTGGACGGGCCCTTAGCAAACCTTTATTGCAATTTCTATTGTAAAGACAATTTGTCTGGATTTTTTTTTCATCTGTTACTTGTCTGTTTCTAGACAGTAAGCTACACATGGCAGGGACTGTGTCTGGTTTGTTCAGCCATGTCTTGTAAAGCGCCTGGCACAGGGAAGATCTCAGAAAACGTTAGTTATCATCACGATGGGGTCCAAGACAGCTCACCACAAGCCAAAACCCCATGAGACTAGGTACAGCCTGCTGTGCCTCTGGTGTTAGCACGGTCTCTGGCATATATGGTAGGGGCTGCTCAGTGTTTGTTGAGTGATTAAATAAAAACGCCCGGCCCTAGAGGGTCAATGGTAATGGCAGATCTGAAGACTCCTAGTTCAGTGCTCTTTCTGCCTGCTACCCCCTCTTACTCACTTTTAGTGTTTGCCCTGGATTTCTGCCTTTATGGTCCCTTGGTTTCTGCGTGTCAGCGAAACAGTCACATTTCTGCTGCCAAACAGACGAGCATGGGGCATCATCTGTCAGCAGCCCTGACGTCCCATCTAACATTCTTGAACGATTTTCCAGGGTGAAGACCGGGAAGGGGATTTCCCCGTGCGTGCCCAGCGCCGGCCCATCTGTGCCCCCTTCGCCTGGATGCTGTTCTGTGGGCTGGAGTCAGCATGAGAGCTATTTTTGACTAAGTGGCTACCTAACCTTACATAACCCTCAGCGATTCAGGCCAAGGTCATTTGGCTTCGTGCATGAAAGACACTTCAGAGATAATGATCTCCCTTTCCCAGCGCCCCTCCTGAGACCCAGAGCTGGGAGGGTAGTGCCCTGATGGTGGCTGTGGGTCTCCACTGCAAAGCCCAGATCAACTGTTGTAACAACCCCTGGGAGAATTCTCCAAATATCTGCTTCCCCAATACCCTTAGCCCCCAGGGTGGAGTTACAAATCCAGGAAGCAGGGTGTTGGGATCCTACTTCTTTGACAAGCGTCCAGTCTTGCTTCTTCCCCTGACATGGAGGTGTGTGAGCTAAGGAGACTCGAGAGGGCCTGGAGATGGAGAAGATCTTTATCTCTCATAGGGGAGAAGTGACAAATTTACATTTTAATCTCAACTTTGTTTTACTGGAGAAGCCATAGAATGGCATTCAAGGTCCTTTCTAATCTCACCAGTAAGCCCTTCGCCAAAAGCCTGACATACAACAGCTGCTCACTAAATGCTTAGGGGGTGGAATTCACCACCTGCTCCCTCAGACCTGCCACACCCAACTACCTGCCAACTCCAGTCCTGCTGACTCGGAACCCTTGCACATGCTGTTTCCTTCACCTAATAAGCCCTTCATTTCAGGCTTTACCTTCAGGGCCCAGTTCAAAGCCCAAGACCACCTTTCCAGATCCCCCTAAACAGAATATGTTACTCTTTGATCTACATGTTCCTAGCATGCTGCTCACACTTCTGTTTTGAGATTCTTATAACTGATGATGAACTCATTTGTGTTTTTCTGCCAGACCGTGAGCTCCTTGAGGGCAGGGTCTGGCCCTTCGTTGTCACTGTATCTCCAGGGCGGACTGCTGCCTGGCACTTATGGGACTCCTGGTAAACATCCATTTGTTGGATGGATGAATGACTGCAGACACAGAGGAGCCCTGCAGCTCACAAATCTAACAATGGCTAGCTGAAGGCAAGAGACACGACATCCCAAACGCTCAGGAAGTCAATATCGTTTTCCTCGCCTAAAATTTTTTTAATCTCACAAATAATTGTTCAGTGTAGAATACACAACACAGCTGCAAGAAAATCACCTTTAACATTTTAGAATATCTTTTCAGACTTCTTTCTCCTGGACGCGTGTTTCCTCTCTCCTGCTCCACAGTTTCACAGAAATGGGACCTCACTGTGCTTATTGTTTTGTTTCCCTTAACAATAGGTAGAGGATAACTGAGATGATCGGCCTAGTTCCCTTTCCTGGGAAATAATGTTCTTCTCTGTTAAATTAAGAAGATCCCATGTTAGTCAAGGAGACCCCTCCACCGGTCTTAGTTGATTGGTCTAGAGCAGTGATGGCGAACCTATGACACGCGTGTCAGAGGTGACACATGAACTCATTTTTTGGGTTGATTTTTCTTTGTTAAATGGCATTTAAATATATGAAATAAATATCAAAAATATACATCTTTGTTTTACTATGGTTGCGAATATCAAAACATTTCTATATGTGACACGGCACCAGAGTTAAGTTAGGGTTTTTCAAAATGCGGACACGCCGAGCTCAAAAGGTTCGCCATCACTGGTCTAGAGGCAGGTCTTGACCCCAGCTGGGCCAATCACAGTGCCTAGCTGCCCTGCTCACAGTTGACTGGTTCTGATTTGGGTACTTGACCTAAAGTGGCCAATATATCCCTGGCTTGGGACTTTTGGATTAAGAGCTAGAGACAGCTTTAGGTAGACTCTCTCCTGTGTCCCAAATCTTGTTTCCTACTATGAGTCTGCAGTGAGAAAGTGAATATGCAGGGAGGGGCAAACAGGGCAGGTGGAGAGGGAGCCTTGGAGCTGCCCGAGTCCAGATTCCAGCTGTTCTTAAGGTCTGGCCACACCGTGGTCCTTCCCAAAACGTGGTTGTCCAACTCCCCTTTGGATTCCATGGACCAACAAGTCCTCCCTGTGCTTTTTCCATTCTGAGATGGATTTCCATCACTTGCCACTGAACAGCTCCTAACACACACACACACACACACACAACATAATTCCATGTCAGTGATATACATGCACAGCATCATTTTCAATGGTCTGGATTGCCACTTTTAACCAATCGCCTATTGTTGGCTATCTAGGTTATGTCCATTTTTCCATTGTGATGAGCAGTGCTGTGGTAGACATCCTCATAAATCCATCTTTGCTCCCATGCGTTAGTTTATCAGAATGAATTCCTTGAGGTAGAATTGCTGCAGCAAAAGGTAGTCATATTTTTAAGGCTCTGGGACACAGCTTTTGATGCTCTGTGACTATTGCCTCTTCCAGGATCACTGGCCACACTGTTGACACTGTCATTGGACAACCTCATGAGATTACAGTATTTCAGACTGAGTTGGCCTCAGTATGTTTGACCCCAATTAGTCCTTTGCAAGGGATGGGGGCAGGTTTTGGCTCCAATCTGCCTGTAAACTGTGTCCAAGTGTCGTGTTAAAAAAGTAGGTCCGGGGTCAGTCATGGTCATGAGCATTTTCAGGGATTTTGAAACACAAGGACAAGTCCCTGAGTGCACAGTGGATGCTGGGTCTCTGAGCTTCAAGGTCACCAGCTGGGTCCCCAGGGTTTATTCCAGAAGGCAAAGAAAGAACATGGCTGTGAGGACATGGTTGGCACCTGATGCTGGGGAGCAGGGCACAGTCCTCATCGGGGAGGTCATGGGACAAATCAGTCAACCCGCCCGGTGCTGAGCACTGTGTCAGGTTACAGGGGACAAGAGGCAGACTGAGTCCCCACTGCCCTGGCACTCAGTCTGGTGGCCAAGACAGATCCGAATGTGTCCTACTATAAAGAGAAGTGAGGGTCACGTCGGGCAGTGCTGGCAGCCTCGGGTAAGCAGGTCAGCAGCTCACCCTGTTCAGGGAGTGGGCGCGCCTTCCTGAAAGAAATGGATTCGGCTGAGACGCGAAGAAGTGTCATGGTGAGCCCAGTGAAGAGTGAGCAAGTACCCAGGCAGAGGAAACGGACATGAAAAGTCCGGGAAACAGGGAAGCACATGGGGCATTCAATAGACAAAAAGAAAAGTCCTGCATGGCTGAAACATGGAGAACCCAGTGAACGGAATGAAAGATGAGGCTGCAGAGTTGGTAAGGCCTCTTTCCAACCAGGCCAGGTGGCTGATGCTAGGAACTCCTTCCTGAGGGTATGGGGAGCTCTGGAGGGTCCAGCAGGGGAGAGGTGTGATCATGGTCTTCAGGGAGAGGCAGGGACAGATAGAATCAAAAGGTCACAGGGCCCATGTTTCTGGCACTCGTGGCCTGTCCCAGGGTCCCAAGGATTAAGGGCTAGAGACAGCTGCAGGTAGACTTCTCTTCCATTCTGCTTGGGTCTCAGACCTCTTAGTTCAGCCCCACTGCAGTGAGAACCTAATCCAGGGCTTCCACCAGCCTTCTCATCATGGCTGATGCCTCCTGCGGGTCAGCCCAGGCTCCCACCCCAGGGCTCTTTTAATAGAGAAATATAGCATGTTCGTGTAACAGCATACATGGGAATATATCTCTACTTTCTGCAGAAAGAAACAGCATTCCCCCACGTCACCCCCACCTCCCCTCCCATGTAACAGTCTTCGTCATGAAATTAAGTGGAAGGAGATAATGGAACTGAAAGTGCTTTGTAAAAGGAAAAAGGGCTAGAACGGTGGCTTTTGATTTTTCTCTCTCTGAAGCAGCAGAAGTCTTTTTATCAAATGAATCTTATACTGTACATTTGTATATCCATCTGCTCCTATGATGTTGCCTTTGGAAACATCTCAAATTTTACATGTCCTACACCAAGGCCTTGGGTTCTGCCATCGATCTTTAAATCAGTGCCTCCCCCACTTTCTCCATCTTTATTCTGACACTTCCTCCCACTAGGTGTTCATGCCAGAAGCTAGAGAGGCAGCCGGGATTTCACCACCCCTCTCCCTGCTCATAGCCACCTACTCTTCCCATGGACTCTTCTCTCAAATCCATTCTCATCTCTCCATCGCCACCGCCACCACCCTCTGGGCCAACCATCATTCACTTGGATTCTGCAATAGCCCTACCTTGTCACACCCAGACTGTGCTGGCCTCCTTTCCAGTTAGTTCACTGCTCAGACACTGGCCCGAATGCAACGGACAACAATCATGCACACATCATAAGCGCTAAGTTTGATGAATTTGCCTAAACTGAACACACCTGTGTAACCAACACCCAGATCAAGAAGCAGAACATCACCATCATCTCAGAAGCCTCCTAGATACCCCCATTTCTTCCCCAGGATAACTACTACCCTGACTTCTAACCACAGATTAGTTTCTCCTGTTTCTCAACTTTATGTAGATAGATTAATGCAATATGTAGTATTTTATATCTGCCTTAATTCACCCATCATTCTGTTTGTGAGAGCCACCCACATTGCTATATGTAATTATAGTTTGTTCATTTTCATTGCTGTGTAGTGTTCCATTGTCTGACTATATCATTATCTATTTAGTTGAGTAATGAGGGTCATTTGAGCGGTTTATAATTTGGGGCTATTACAAAGAGTGCAGTTGTCAATATTTTTATCTTTGGTGCACATAACTTCTACCTAGGAGTAGAATGGTTTCATCACAGGATATGAATATGTCCACAGAGTGCTATTTTTGAAGTACAATCAGAAGCAGCATTCTCTTAAACCCTCCATGGCTTCCCCCTGCCTTTAGAACTAAGTCCAAACTTAATCTCAACCTCCATGGGTCTTGCATTCTCTGGAATCCCTTGACCTCTTGCTCCCCACCTCAAACATTGCACAGGCCATAATGATCTTCTATTCCATTCTTAAAGCCTGCCCATTTGATGGGCCGCAGTTTCCAACAGCCTAACTCTTACTCATTCTTTATGTCTCAGGTCAAAGAGAATATTCTCAGAAGGGCTTCTCCTAACCCCCCAACCTAAAAGAGCAATCATCATTACTGTCTCCATTGCACAGCTCCTAATTGCACTTAACTACAGTTTGAAATTGTTTGGCTGTTAATGACTGCCTCACCCAGTGGACTGTCAGCAATAAGAGACTAACGCTGTCATGTTCACTGGGCAGGAACATAATAGGTGTTCAATAAATGTCTATGTGGTATAGAGTAGATAAGAGAAGAACCAAGGCCTTCAAGTCACACAGGGACCAGGATGCCAATCTCGTGTGCCTTTAGGCAAGTTACCTAAATTCTCTGGGCCTCAGTTTCCTTCTCTGTAAAGCAGGGGTGATGATGCTGGCCTCTTAGACAGGTTTCAGGGACAGGGTGAGAATATATGTATGTGCATTGCCTACAGTGTTGGGCACATGGTAAGTGCTAATTAAGCAGTTGCTTTCCACGCACCAGCTACTGAAGCCTCATCATAATCCCAGGGGCAGGCACTGTTCTATAGACTGGGCCTCAGTTTCCTTCTCTGTAAAGCAGGGGTGATGATGCTGGCCTCTTAGACAGGTTTCAGGGACAGGGTGAGAATATATGTATGTGCATTGCCTACAGTGTTGGGCACATGGTAAGTGCTAATTAAGCAGTTGCTTTCCACGCACCAGCTACTGAAGCCTCATCATAATCCCAGGGGCAGGCACTGTTCTAAGTTCCCATCTCATAGGTGAAGAAATTAAGAAACTAAGGTCCAGGGAGGTTAAATCCTTTGCCCAATAATTCTGGCTCCAGATCCTAGGCCCTCGTCCACTACAACAGCACGTGCAAGGTCAATAAGGACAGAGGAAGGAGCTGTGGTGAGCTCCTAACAGCCAACAGCCCCATTCACCCCCACCCCCTTGACATCCATTCATCCCCATGAAACCCAAAGGTTAGGAGCACAATATGAAAATCACTGGGTTACACAAACATCCGTGGTTATTAATAGCTATGGAGGAAAAACAGAGAGATGATTACATAAAAATCTTAAACTTCTGTATAGCAGAAGACATCACAAATGGGGTCAGGTGATAAATGAGAATGTAGGAGAAGATATTTAAACTTCATAGAACAAAGGTTTACTATCCCTGGTATGAACATGCTCCAGCAAATAAACTGGAAAAAAACATATGACCCAATGGAAAACTGGGCAAAGAATGTGAACAGTGTACAAGAGCAAATGAAAATGGGAAACAAACATATGTGTGAGTAGGGAAATGGAAATTAAATAATGAGCCCCCATATGTCTCCTAATACTGGGAAAAAATGAAAAATATTGGTAACAGTCCTGGCTGATGCAGGCATAGAAAACCAACACTAACATACCATTGTTGGAATTTTTTTTTTAAAGAAAATCTTTTAGGATAATTTTCCCAAAATACTATGGCAAAAAAAGAAGTATGTGACAACTTTCAGACATGAAAACAATAATAGTGATACAGCTAGATAGACTGATAGACGGACAGACAAGAATAGTCATCGCAACATTTTTGTAGTAACAAGAACCTGGAAATGCCCTGATTGCATCAATACAGTTGCTTATTACAGAGCCATTAAAACAAATGAGGTAGATGCGTTGTGCCAACTTAATATTATCTCTAAAACATATAAAGTGAAAAGAGGATGTTAAAGAACAATGCCTATGATTTGATTCCATTTTCATAGAAAATAAAATAAACATATGCAAATCACCCTGAACCCCTGTTTAAGCAAAGAAAATTATAGGGAAATCAAATTTCTAATTACAGTGTTGAAAGGCTTGAACTGGAGGGTGTTAGTTTTGCTTCAGATACATCTTAAAGTTTGAATTGTTGCAATGAGCAGTACTTTATTAAAAATTTAATTTAAAAGCCCTGCTCATTAATAATGACTTTATAAGTGTTGTCTGCCTGTCTACTCTTGTAAACCCTTTTCTGCTTGAACACTTACCTTGCTCCAGTTCCTACAAAAAAGCTGCTGATTGGAGAGAAGGTGCTCATTGTCTTATGAATAACTTCCTCTGGTTAAGTTCTTGGCTTGCTCTGCTGCCCAGCTTTCCAGGGGAAAGACACCTGCTATTATTATTATTCTAAAAACACATGTAAGTTCATATCTTAATTTTAAAATACTTTGCTGCTAAAAAAAAATGCTAACCACCATCTGAGCCTTTAGCAAGTCATAATCTTTTAGCTGATGGAGCATCTGATCTTGGTTATAGATGGTTGCTGACTGCTCAGGTGATGGTTGCTGGCATTTGTGGTGACTGGCAACTTCTTAAAATAAAACAGCAATTAAGTTGCTGCAAAATAAATAAATATAAGTTCTGAATATGCAACAGATGCACATGGTAGAAAATTTAGAATGAATAAAAGTATGTAGTGGGCCCTGGTTGGTGGGCTCAGTGGTTAGAGCATTGGCCCTGCACACAGAAGGGTTGCAGGTTCTTTCCTGACACATGGGCGCCTGTGGGAGGCAACCAACTGATGTGTCTCTCTCACATCAGTGTTTCTTTCTCCCTCCCCCACCACCTCCCTCCCTTCCACTCTACCTAAAGCAATGCAAAAACTATCTTTGGGTGAGGATTTAAAAAAAAAAGGAGTATGTAGTAAAACGTGAGCCTCATTCCCTCCCTCATAGCCTAGCTATCCAGTTCTACAGCAGTTTCTTGTGTATCCTTCCAGAGACATTCTAGGCATATACTAGCAAATACATGTCTATCATCACCTGAAGATTTGATTTCTTTTTGAGAGAGAGAGAGAGAGAGAGAGAGAGAGAGAGAGAGAGAGAGAAAGAAGAGAGAGAGAGAAACATTAATTGGCTGCCTCCCACATGCACCCCAACCAGGGATTGAACCCACAACCTAGGTGTGTGACCTGACCAGGAATCGAGCCTGCAACCTTTCCAGTGCATGGGACGATGCTCCAACCAACTGAACCACCTGGCTGGGGCTATATTCTTTTTTTTTTAAAACATAATGTTGTATATAATGTCTATACACACAAGCAAATATGTTCATATGGAAGATACCTTTTGATTTCTTCCAGCCAGAACCTGATTAGTTCCAAAGTTATAGCTCTCTCCTGCTTGAGAAGCTCAATGTCCCCAACTGAGTCAGTTCCCCATCCATCCATCCATCCATCCATCCACCCACTAACATGTACTTGGTGAGCACTCACTCTGCACCGGCCACCTGGCTAGCAGCTGGCGACAGAGAGGTGAAGGTAAGGCCTTGCTCTCACCCAGCTGAACTTCTCGTGGGGAGGAAAAAAGTTATGTAGATGAAAACAAATAATAGAAAATTAACGAATTTCAGATGATGGAATGTGCCTTGGAGAAGCTCATCCTCTGTTAAGGGAGGGGCAGGGGCAGAGGGGCAAGGGGAAGGGAGGGGGAGAGAGGGACCTATTTTAGATGGAGGAGCCAGAGAAGAGCTCCCTCAGGAGGTGACATTTAAGCCAAAAACTGAATGACAAGTAGGAGCAAATGTTACCAGCTTCCTGCTCTGATGACTTTCCAATGAGAGATTCCACGGCAGAGTTTCAGCGGGATCCTCGTGGTGAAGAGGGTGGGCTCTGAAGTCCTGGAGGCGTGCAGTCGAATCCCAGCTCTGCCACTGAAAGCCGGTGAGTCTTGGACAAATTATTAAGCTCTCCGTGCCTCAGTTTCCTCCTCTGTCATATGCGGTTATATAATATGCGGTACCACTTTCATGGGATCACAGTGAAGAGCAAATGAGTTAAGCATCAGGGGCTGCCCAGGGTAGCACTAAGAAAGTTAAAAAAAAAAAAAAAAAAAGAATGATGGCAGGCAAAGAGTCCTCAGACAAAAAGTCAGAAGAATGATCTATTTTTAAAAAAAAAAAAAGCACTAATAGAAATTTTCTCCATCAAAATTAGAAATTCTTGTTCTGTGATAGAAATGCTAAAAGAATGAACAGCCCTAGCCCATTTGGCTCAGTGGATAGAGCGTCAGCCTGCAGACCGAAGGGTCCCGGGTTTGATTCCGGTCAAGGGCACATATCTTGGTTGCAGGCTCCTCCCTGGCCCAAGCCCTGGGTGGGGCTCGTGCAGGAGGCAACCAATCGATGTGTTTCTCTCACATCGATATTTCTCTCTGTCTTTCCCTCTCTCTTCCACTCTCTCTGAAAATCAATGGAAAAAATATCCTTGAGTGAGGATGAGAAAAAAAGAAAAGAATGAACAGACAAATTATAGTCTGAGAGAAAATATTTGCAAATCACACATCTGACAAAAGGCGATGATATCCAGAATATAAAACGAACTCTCAAAACAAACAACCCAATTAAGAAATGGACCAGACACTTCACCAAAGAAGACAGGTTATAGCAAAAAGACACAGATAAAAAGATATTCAGCAGCATTAGTCAGTAAGGAAATGCAATATAAAGCCATGATGAGAATTACTACATACCTATTAGAATGGCTTAAAAACAACAGAGCGAAATTCTGACAATACCAAGTGCTGGCAAGATACAGAAAAACTGCAACCCTCATGCATTGCTGGTGGGAGTGCAGAGTGGTACAGCCACTCTAGGAAACAGTTTGGCAGTTTCTTATAAAGCTAAACCTACACTTAAACACTGTAATCCCATTCCTAGGTAATTACCCAAGAAATGAAAACTCAAATTCACACAGAAACAGGTGTGTATAGCAGCTCTATTCATAATTACCAAAAGCTAGAAGCGACTCAAACGTCCTTTGAGAGGTGAACAGATAAACGGTAGTAAGTCAATACTGATAGAAAGTTATCAGGGGGGAAATAAAAGGTGCAAACTACTGATACACGCAGTGGGAAAGAAGCCAGTCTCAAAGGTGGCATGCTACATGACCTCATTCATTAGACATTCTTGAAAAGACAAAGCTAGAACTATAGAGAGCCGGTCAGTGTTGTCAGGGGTAGGGTTGGGGGAAGCCTGGGACTGTGGAGGGGCAGCTCCCGGTGGCTGGGGGCTGATGGAAATTATTTGCATCCTGATTTCGGTGGTGGTCAGCCAAATCTACACATATCTTAAAATCCATCGAAATGTACACAAAAAGTCAGTTTTACTGCATGCTAATTTGAAAAATAAGCAAAATAAAAAATAATCGATATGTTTATTCTAGCTCAGCCACTCACTTCCAGTCCCTCCTCCCTCGTTTGTCCTCATTCTCTGCAACCAGAAACTTCTTAAAGAAACATCTCTACCCCCTCCATATTTGAAGACATTATTCATTTGGCTCGGTTACTCTGCATACAAAGGTAGTACATTTTTGTTGAGGACAAAAATGAAGGGAGAGAAGGAGGGAAGGGGTGGGGGAGAGAGGGAAGGAGAATTCAATCCTTACAGAAATGTGTGAGGTACAAAGCAAAAGCCCTCAGGAATCCCACCGTCCAGATTCACTACTGGGAGCAGCTTTCCACCAGAACCATTTCAAAGCAGTTCCATGCAGTTGTTTCCTCACAAGGTTCAGTGCCCATGGGGTGGGATTTATTCTGATTGATGGCTCAGGGAGACATGGAGGGCCCTGGGGAGACGACCTTGAAAGGGGAGCATCCTGGACGCCAGCCCATTCTCACATCCAGTCGAAGCGTTTCACAGTTGGACAGAATCTTAGGGCGAACTAGCTCATTAAAGGTCAGCCATCCCTTCCTGCCCCTCTGCACCCCCAACCCCAACAAGGCTCCGTATCTCCTGCAGCCTCTGCCCCACACCCCACGCTCCCCTCTGTGTCCTGGCTGCCTCTTCCCATTCAGCCAGCTTCACTTGCAATCACTGTTCATTCAGTCAACATTCAACAAATCACTCATGCATCTGTTCCTTCCTTCATCCCAAAATCCTTACTGAGCACCTCATATGTGCCGGGCACGGTGCTGAGTCAGAAACACCGGGGTGAACAAGATCCACACGGCTCCTGCCCTCCCAGAGCTCCCATTCTAGTGAGAGAGACAGCAATGAACTACAAAATGAGTCTAACACGTAGTTCAGTAATAACTGTACTCAAAGCCAAGAAAATGGAAGGACATGGTATGGTGAGAATAAACCTGGCCAGACCAGGCTTCCCTGAGGAAAGGGGCCAGTAAGATGAGACCCTGCAGGATGAGCAGGAGTTGGCCCTGGGCAGAGTAGAGGGAAGAGCATTAGAGGTGGAGGGAACAGCACATGCACAGACCCAGAGGTCAGAACTGGGGTCACAGCAGTGGACAGGGCACAGTAACAGCCCTTGAGGGAAGTGTTTTGCCCCTGGCTTTGTGGCTTCCCTTGCCTTTCCCCTTAGAGTCCTGCATCTGGAACAGAATGCTCCCTACAGAGGGTACGGGATCTGGAGTCAGACTGATAGAAAGCCATCAGACTGGGGCTCCATCACTCACTATGTGTGTGCAAATGGGCCCCAGCTTAATGTCTCCATGCCTCATTTTCCCAGCAGTAAAATGTGTATGAAGCTATGGCATGTGAAGATTTAATGGAATGATCACATACAGTCATGTGAAGCCCTGATCACAATGTTTGGTGCTCCGGCAGAGCTCAGTTCATGGGAGCTAGCGTTGTTTTTACAGGCACGAGGGTGCCTGGCCCTGGAGCAGCTGTCTCTCTCTAGTCAAATATGGAGTGAACACAGAGCCAGGCAGCGCCTTCCAGCCTCCGACTCCTGTAGACAGAGGCCCAAGGAGTGACTCCATTGGAACGACATTTTTTGAATCCGTCAAGTATGTTTTGATTGTGGACCCACATTTGTCAATGACACAGGCTGGAGAGTAGAGGACAGACAAGACCCAGGAAGGTCCCTTAGTTAACAGATGGGTGCTGACGGCTGTCTGTAGCCCACTCCCACCCCCACCTCCCGCCCTGCAGGCTGGACTCGTTCGCAAAGGATTCCAACGACGCTGTTGGTAACAAGAGCCCCAAAAAGCCCTCTCTGAGCAGAGGAGTCACGGGTTCTGCCTTCCCAGAAAAGCACCTTTGCTCCAGTGGGAGCTGCCTTTGGACTGATAAAGACTCGCCCTGTCCAGTTATGGGTAGGAATATTGCAAGGGGGTGAAGCTATTTTTTGCCACATGCTCTATCTCTTGGGCAGGCACAGTGACACTGCTTGGGATCCAAATAGCCCAGCCTTAGAAGGTCACGGAGCTGAAGGCTAGAGGCCTGGTTCTCAAAGGGCCAGATTGGGGTGTGGGGATTATTTGCATCACCAACTGGGGGTCCTACGACCTTTAGCTGTCCCTCCTTCCAACCCCTAGCTCAGTCCCAACCCACTGTCTGCAGGACTCGTGTTGAACTGATTTCCCCAGGCCCAGAGTCTGGTGGCAACTGTCTATTTTTAGCCTATGATTCCCCAAGAATGCGGTGGGCCACTGCAGAGCAAGGGGAGGGAGGAGGGAGGAGGAAGAGAAACTTCAGGGCCTGGAGGGCCAGGGAGGACAGGGCTCAGCTAAGCCCTTAGCTTAGCCCTGTGACAGCCTCCTGCAGGGACAGGGCCAAGTCCCCTCCCTTCTGGATCCACCCCAACTCAGGACCAGGTTGGACTCATGTCCCCAAGTTCCCCTTTTCTTTGACCCTGAGGCCCTAGGGACTATGGGCTTTCTATCCCTCTTTCGAGACACCCCCATGCTCTTGATCCTTTGGGGCTGTCATACTTTACCAAAGCGAGTGTGGAACAGGACTCCTCAACACCCCTTCCTCCTGCCTCTGAAGAGGTATCCCAGGCACATCCCTGTGGGCCTGCCTGTCACCAGAGAGGACACTTAAACATGTAGAGTCAGAAGGACGGACCTCACTGCTTCTCCCTATAGGCAAAAGGCCTGAATAGTGGAAGAACCAATAAGGGGAAGTTATAGGGGCTCAGAAACTTATAAAACCCTGAAGTCATGGTCACTGGTTGCTAGTTCCTGTCTCTTTTCTGAGAAGTTCCCTGGAGTCCCGGGGCCTCATCTTTGCCTCTGTGATCCAGAGACAAATGCATCTACCCCTTCCTCTTCAATGCTACCTCCAACCTTCCCTTGACCCTTCTCCCCAGGATACCCAGGCCCTGCCCACAGCCCGCATGAGAGTCTGGCAAAAGTCTGGCCGAGCTGGCTCCAGTCCTGGCTCCACCACATACCAGTCGTGTGACCTGAGGCAAGACGGCCTGCCTCCTGGGACAGATTGTAAAGCTCTCTTGTGGGGTTGTGCTGAGGACCAGCAAGAGTGCCTGTAAAATAGCTAGCACATAGTAGGTGCTTAATAAACGGCTGCTGTTGTTTTATTATCATGCAATAAATGGTGTAGAAAAACCAAGCTTTCTTTTTTAACATCTTCTTTCATGCTATACCTGATCATTCTTCATGTTTATAGAGTGCTTCAATAATTTATAAAGCACTTACACATCCATTAGCTCACCTGATCCCCACACAACCCCTCCAGAAGGGCTAAGTTATTTCTACATGGTTATTATTCCCATTATACAGGTAAAGCACTCACGTTCCAATAAAACATAGGTGGGCCTTCTTGTCATTGTGCCTGACGCAGGGCCTGGCACAGGGTAGATGCTCAAAACAAAACAAAGCAAAACCCTTTTGAAGGCAAGGTCTATGGGCTGCAATCCTACGGGCCACTTACTCATATGCTGGGCTTTGGTTTCTCCTGGTTTCTCCAGCGGGAAGCTAAGTTTTCGAGAGACGATGGACCTTTGTGTGTGTAGTCGTGGGAAGCAAATCCCAGAGGAAGTGGGAAGCGTTCCAGAGGAGAAATTAACATTCCCTCTGATATTGACACAAGGGGAAAGGCTCTGCTGCATTTGGAAGCGATGGGGTGGGATGAAAATGTAAGCGAAAATTAAAATATTTGCCATCTTTATTCAGGTCAAAAAATCATTTTATTAATTTAGGAACATAATAATGTATTATGTATAAGTTGATCTTGCTGCAAATTATCACAATCAGTATGTTACATTTCAAAGTATAATTCTAGTTGTCAGGCAATAATTTTAAATCTGTGGTTGACTTTTAATTTATTGAATTTAAAAAATGGAGCTTTAGCTGTTCAATGTTTTTAAAAAATATGTTTCTATTGGTTTCGGAGAGAGGAGGGAGAGGGAGAGATGGTAACCCAGGCATGTGCCCTGGCCAGAAATTGAGCCGGTGACCTCCCAGTGCATGGGAGCCACACCAGCCAGGCTCAGCTGTTAAATGTTAAGGAATCTCTTCAATTTGCCTGTTGAAAAAAAGCAGCATCTGCCACACTTGACTGCAATAAGGCCTCTGAGGCTGTGAATCTTAGGATCGATAAAGAGGCCACACATCTTTAAGAAAGTTTCCAGGACAGTGTAGGACAGTGGTTCTCAACTGTGGCTGCACATTAGAATCACCTGGGAATCTTTTTAAAATCCTGATTTCTGGGCCTCATCCTCCGGAAATTCTGTTTCTTTGTTACTCATGTTGTGGCCCCACCCCATAACAAAGACACAGAATTTCTGGGGGAGGAGGCCCAGAAATCAGGATTTTAAAAAGATTCCCAGGTGATTCTAATGTGCAGCCACGGTTGAGAACCACCGGTGTAGGAGGAAAACCCCCAACTCACTGATGACAACAGCTGTGTCTTGGAACTTATCATTGTAAGGGTACGGTTGTTTCCTAGTGACTAACTCACACTTTTTTGCTAAGAACAATTTGCAGTGCTCTTAGATTCTTGAAATCTAAAAGGACGCTGATGTTTCCTGAGCATCTGCTATGTGGCGGCGGCTGATCTAAGGACCTTCCATGCCTTTGTTCATCAATCGCTTCTGACAGCCCCGTGACATAGGTACTTTTATTATCCCCATTTTACAGATGAGAAAACTGAAGTTCAAGGAAGTGAATGACCTGCCAAAGGACCCACGGCTACCAAGCAGCAGAACTAGAATTTGAACCCAGGTTGACAGCAAAGCAGTGGATGGTTCGGTATGAAAATCAGGCTCCAATCACCCCTCCCCGTTTAGTCCAATTACCGCCTCACAGTGAATGGGGACAAACGCCCCTCCTCCAGCCGCACCATCCCCTGGAACCACGCGGACCCTCTTGTTCTTCCCAGGTCCTGCCACGTTGGGAGCACTCTTGGGACTTCAGTCGCTGGTGAAAGCACACCAAAGCTCCCAGGATATTGCTTTAGTTATTATCCCCATTTTACAGATGAGAAAACTGAAGTTCAAGGAAGTGAATGACCTGCCTAAGGACCCACGGCTACCAAGCGGCAGAACTAGGATTTGAACCCAGGTTGAGAGCAAAGCAGTGGATGGTTCGGTATGAAAATCAGGCTCCAATCACCCCTCCCCATTTAGTCCAATTACCGCCTCACAGTGAACGGGGACAAACGCCCTTCTTCCAGCCGCACCATCCCATGGAACCACGCGGACCCTCTTGTTCTTCCCAGGTCCTGCCATGTTGGTAGCACTCTTGGGACTTCAGTCGCTGGTGAAAGCACACCAAAGCTCCCAGGATATTGCTTTAGATTTTTGAACTCAGAGCGGTTTTAAACGCTAAACTTTCATTTTAAAAGGATCCCTCCTTTCCTCCCTTTTATGGATGATGAGGTCACAGGGGCAAAAAAAAAAGAGCCAATTTCCAATTCCCTCCCAACTCCATATTTCTCAGTCACGCTCTAGCTGGTCTGCTTGGGACCTTGCGAGGAAGCCCACAGAAAGGTCACGTTCCTGGCCCTTCCCTACAGCCGTTTGCTCCACACTTACTGATGGAAGGCTGGAGCCCGTGGAAGGCGCTGGGGGCTCAGGCAGAAGTCCTCACTCGGCTTACCTTCTAGGGGTGACAGCTGACAAAAAACAGGAAACAGAGAGATGGATAAGTTCGGCCACTTCCCCTCAAGGACATCCCTGTGTTTCGGTCAGGCAGTGCCAGTGCCCAGTCAAGCTCCCCGCCACCAGGGCCTGGGGCGTGGGCAGGAGCACACCCGCCACCGTCCAGACTGAAAGTGTAAGAGGAAGCCCCCACGCGGGGGGCACAGGGTTCTCGGTCTTGCGACAGTGGCCATCCCGCGGCCACAGAGGGGCCGCTTCCCCTTGTTGACCCGAGGGGTCGCCCTGCCCTCGGTGCCCCAGGAACTGTACTGAGTTGGCGCTGGCGACAGACAGCGTGACTTTCAGAACCTCCCCATGGCTTGATTTTCAGACATCACTCCGGGAGAGCGAAGTCTACCTGGTAGTGTTTGGACAACTTATCTTAAATATTTTATCTTCGGGGAGATTTGGGTTTCAGGATTAATTTCCTCAAGGAGCCAAAAAGGTCTCCAGGATCAGACGGCACTGATCGCACTCCTCACCTCTGATTCCCACCTTCCAAGCCTGGGGGAGGGTCGGGCAGAGGCCAACTCCTCCGGGAGCCTGACCCAGGGACTGTGCCACGGGCCCCCTCACTGACCTGCACCTCCGCATGTGGGAGTCCTCCTCCGGCTGATGTCAGCCCGTCTTCAGGGCACACGGGAGAAGCAGAGCAGGCCACCTGCTGAGCGGAGCACACACACAGGTTCTGACTCCCAGCTCAGTGCTCTCCTCCATCCAATGTCCCCAACCTCTGTCACTCAAGCCCTCCCTCTGACTCTGTCTGTATCCCTGGACCACCGGGACCAGGATTTATTTAATAACTATTAGGAATTATTAAATTATTTTTAAGAATTCCCCTTTGCTTAAGTGCCTTCATTGAAAAATGAAAGTTGATATCACTGCCCTCCTTGGGTATCTGGTTTCACTTACCGTAAATGGAAGGCAGGCCTAGAACTACACGCAACCAAGTCTTACCAAACCCCAGCTCGACAGGGCTGCCTGCTGAAGGCTTTGAGCCTGAGGCCCGCTCTCTCTTTGTAAAAAAAGGGAGAATTCAAGTGTCCGGTGGTAGAGACAGACTAGCACCCACTGAGGCTTTCTCCTTGAGGGCCTGAAGGAGAACTGAGGAAGGGCGACCGTTCTCGCTGTGTGCCTGAGCCTGTGCCGGGCCTATATCTTGGACGCTGTCCACCAATAGCTGTGGTCTCGCTCTTGGGGAAACCTGTGTGTGACTCCCCTTCTTGGAGAGCAGAGGATTCACCCTTGGCAACTCTCAACTTGGTTCCCCCAAACACCACCCCAACAGCCACCCTGACCTGTCTCAGAAGCTGTCTGTTGCAAGTCCTCCTATCTCTGCTTCCCCCTGTGAGGTCCCAGGCTCCATCCCTGCCCCTCATGGCCTACCAGTGGTCGGCAAACTGCGGCTCGGCAAACCGCGGCTCTTTGGCCCCTTGAGTGTGGCTCTTCCACAAAATACCGACTTCTGCGCATGGGCCACGAAGTTTCAATCGCACTGTACGTGCGCGCCCGCACGTGGTATTTTGTGGAAGAGCCACACTCAAGGGGCCAAAGAGCTGCATGTGGCTCGCGAGCCGCAGTTTGCCAACCACGGGTAGCCCAAGCTCATTGCTCTAACCTGGCCTCTGCCTCTGCCCCTGCCTCAGCCGGGCGTCAGAGCTCTGCTTCACGGCTGCAGCCCCTTCCCCCTGCTCTCACGTCCTCACCTCAGTCTGTCCTCCACGCCCCACAGGTGCCTTTCCAAAGCTCAGATCAGATCTTGCTGCCGCATGGCTAAACCCCTGCATGTCTCCCACTGTTCTCAGGACCATGACTGTCCTTGCAGGCCTAGAGGCCCCGCCTGCCTCGCCTGCCCACACCTCTCCCAGCCTCATTCCTCCCCACCTCCCGCCTCTGGCTCTAGGGTGGCTCCATGTGGGGCTTCTTCATTTCCAGGCTCCCCCTTACTTGGGAACTTCATAAACAATGTTCCCTGTGCTTGGAGCACTGCTTCACGCCATCACCCACACGTTCTTCCTGTCTCAGCTTAAATGTCACCCTCTCCTGGCAGCCTCTCCTGCTCTCCCTGAGGCAGTCCCCTCCCCTTTGATGCCTCTGGGCTTCTCCATTTCTCACTCTGTGGGGATCACCTGTGCCTGTGCTCTGTTGGGATCACCTGTGTCTGTCCGCCACTCTAGAAACAGCGCCTAGCGCAGGGCCAGAATCGTGTGGAGCCACAGAAAGTCCTGTTGATGGTTATCCATCCCCACGCCCACTTCCTACTTGCCCTGCCCCTTGTCTTCATCTAAATCCTCACTGTCCCAGCCTCCATGCCCCAGGTCAATCCCGCCTCTCCCATGAAGCCAGCCCTTGATAACTGTGGCCCAGACAGAATTTGCCTTCCAGAGAAACCCTGTGGCAACGGCTTATCTGTTGAATGAATGAATGAATACATGCGACCTATTATAAGTAGAACACAGTGAGAAAATGATGTCATTTAAAACGCAAACTTGCTGTTATGGCTTCTGCTTTCTAAGAGGGAAGGCATAATTCCTGTCAGTGGAAACAATAAATCTCTAAACTGTGTACTTCCTCAGAGAGGCTGGTGGGAGGAGAGACAACAGGCTGAGATTACAAAGCCTTTTTTGGTTTTCCTCTGCAATAAAGGTGGGGTCGTAAGAAGAAGGCCTCTTTCGAGAAATTACTTGTTTTTGGGGAAATAAATAATAGTTTGCACAGGGAACAAAATTCAAAAAGCAGAAGGCCTTTGCTTTGCACACATCATGAAGGAATCTTTGAAAGTGCTCAGATAGGTGTGTGTGTAGGGATGGGGGTGGGGGTGGAGACTCCATTGCCTCATTGGAATGAGAAAGTAAAGGACACTCATTTCTGGGGGAGCCTCCAGGGGAGGAAGAGTAGACTCTATGGGTGAAGGACCAGCCATCCAAATGGAGGTCTAGGATCTGTGAAGGGTCCGTAGCCTAGTGACCTGCAGGCCCAGGCAGGGCTGGCCAACACTTGTCACTGTTGCTTGCCTATTGGCCACAGAAAGTCATCAGTTCAGGTGGCAGCACTCAAATCCCTGGAGGGAGGGCTTGGGGGGCAAAGCATGAAAAGATAGGTCTTGGTACCCTGGAATCAACCAGCTGCAGAGAGAGGAGGAAGCCAGGGCCTGGGGACCCAGGGAGGACAGGGACCCCTGGGAACTTGCGGGAACCTTGAGAGGGTCCCTTCCCACAGAGGAGGAACACAGCTCCAGCCAATTTTATTTAACCTCAAAGGACATATGACCTCAGCTCACATTGGAGTTACAAGGAGCTTTGCTTTATTATATTATTACTAGAGGCCTGGTGCATGACATTCATGCACTGGGGGCGGGGCGGGGGCGGGGGGTGTCCCTCAGCCCGGCCACCCTCAAGAAGGGATGTCCTCCTACTGGCTTAGGCTCATTCCCTGCTCCCTGGAGCGGGCCTAAGCCAGCAGGCGGACATTCCCCGAGGGATCCTTAGTGCTGCCTCAGAGGTGGGGAAAGGCTCCCGCCACAGCTGCTGCACTCACCAGCTGTGAGCCCTTCTGGCTGAGCGGCACTCCCCTTGTGGGAGTGCACTGACCACCAGGGGGCAGCTCCTGCGTTGAGCGTCTGTCCCCTGGTGGTCAGTGTGCATCATAGGGACCAGTCATTCTGCCATTCGGTCGATTTGCATATTAGCCTTTTATTATATAGGATCTCTTTCGTTTATTAACACTCTGCATTCCTGACTAGACTATAGGCTCTCTGCAGCCAGGGCCTGGGGCTCATTACTTCTTGTTCCACACCTCATTTCCCCAGCTAGTAACAGTGAGCTCAGCACTGAATCCATCTTTGTGGCAACCTACAATATTCGCATGAGAGAGGACTGTGACCGAATGATTCGAATCGACCCCCTATACACACACACACACACACACACACACACACACACACGGAGGACTTGGAGAGGGCCAAGGAACCACCAATGTGCCGCTTTGGGCAACCTTGACTAACTCAGCTTTTGTTCCCACACCCTTCAATCAAGCTCAAGGAACCACAACGCAATCTTTATGGCTGTTGTACTAGCTAGATTGTAGGGAGTACAAATAAGGCTGTTTCTAAATAATTCCCAAACCGTTGAGATATGAAGGTTGTAATGGGCAGAGGCTGGTATGGGCTGGGGAGCCAGGCCAAGCAAGATTGCCAGAGGCCTTTGTAACTGCTTACTGCTGCTGTACTGGTCTGGAACCAGCTCCAAGTCAAATATATGTACAAAGAGGAGGCTCGAACCCCGCCTGGTGGGCCAGGCCTTCCCGCCTTGCTGCCTCCACTGGGGAGATAAGGAAGCAAAGACACAGAGAGGTTAACACAGTCACATGAATGTAAATAAGGTAGTCCAGAATTAACCTCATTAGGACAATACCTAATTCCTGACTTCTTAAAGGATTCAAGCTACTGCATTTCTGCCAACCTGAGGTTTTCATGAGCTTCCAGAGGAAAAAAAAAAAAATGCTCCAAATGATGCCACCATTATAATGACAGTGTGGGACTGCCGGGGTCTCAGGGGCAGACTGGCTGGCCATCAGTTGGTTACTCTGGATTCTTGGCATTGTTTAGTTAAAATTTTTGGTTTTAATTTTTTGTGAGTGAACCAGAATGCTCGTGGCATGTACTGATGTGTCGTTTTGCAGGGCCCGGATTTAAATCACAGCACTGGGAAGCTGGCATACTGGAAAGACTCACAGCCGGTAAGTAAGCCCAGCCTGCTGCCCAGTGGCTACATTTCAACATTGCTGCTTCGGTGCCACTTGTCATCGACCTAGAATTCTCAAGAGACAATATTTTTTTTAAACTTGGCTTCTATAAAATACTAGAGGCCCCGTGCTCAAAATTCATGCACAGGTAGGGTCCCTAGGCCTGGCCAGGGATCAGGGCTGATCAGGTTCCCTGCCTCCTCCTTCTCTCACTCCCTCAGCACCCCATCGCCACCACTGGTCACCCGCCATGTTCCGCACCACCCCTGGTGGTCAGTGCATGTCATAGTGAGCGATTGAACTCCTGTTCTCCTGATTGAACTCCCGAGGGGACACTGTGCATATTATCCTTTTATATATATAGATGGTTCCTTAAAAAATAAGTCAACTTGTCTTGGTGATAGAAGGCAAGAGTAAGAGAAGTTTAAATTTATGTGGGTCTTTAAGCCAAAAAATGGAAGTTTGGGGTAAACTAGCATAGTGAAAGATTGAGGATATACAGAAGGCCGAGACATATGAAAACATGCTCAAAATCACTAATCATCTGAGAGATGCAAATCAAAACAATAACAAGGTACCATCTCACACCTGTCAGAATGGCTATCATTGACAAATCAACAAATGACAAGTGCTGGCGAGGATGTGGAGAAAAAGGAACAATCTTGCACTGCTGGTGGGAATGCAGACTGGTGCAGCCACTGTGGAAAACAGTATGGCGTTTCCTCAAAAAGTTAAAAATGGAAATCCCATTTGACCCAGTAATCCCACTTCTAGGACTATATTCCAATAAACCAGAAACACCAATCAGAAAGGATATATACACCCCTATGTTCATAGCAGCACAATTCACCATAGCTAAGATTTGGAAACAGCCTAAGTGCCCATCAGCAGATGAGTGGATTAAAGAACTGTGGTACATCTACACAATGGAATCCTACGCTGCTGTAAAAAAGAAGGGACTCTTACCATTTGCAACAGCGTGGATGGATCTGGAGAGCATTATGCTCAGTGAAATAAGCCAGTCAGAGAAAGATAAATATCACATGATCTCACTCATATGTGGGATATAATGATCAACATAAACTGATGAACAAAAATAGATCCAGAGACAAGGGGCGGGGAGGGGAGGGAGAGGTCAACCAAAGGACTTGTATGCAAGCATATTAGCATAACCAATGGACACAGACACTGGGGCACTGGGGGCTTTCCTTGGGGGTGGGAGTGGTGGGGGGTCAATCGGGGAAAAGGAGACATATGTAATACTTTAAACAATTTAATAAAAGAGAAAGATTGGACTCAGTGGGGGTTCACATCTCAAAAGTGACAAAGTTCACCTTCTCTATACAGTAATTTTTTAAAATAACTTATTTTTCCATTGATTTTTAGAGAGAGTGGAGGGGAGAGACAAGAGAGAGAGAAACATTGATTGGTTGCCATAAACTGATGAACAAAAATAGATCCAGAGACAAGGGGCGGGGAGGGGAGGGAGAGGTCAACCAAAGGACTTGTATGCAAGCATATTAGCATAACCAAGGGACACAGACACGGGGGCACTGGGGGTTTTCCTTGGGGGTGGGAGTGGTGGGGGGTCAATCGGGGAAAAGGAGACATATGTAATACTTTAAACAATTTAATAAAAGAGAAAGATTGGACTCAGTGGGGGTTCACATCTCAAAAGTGACAAAGTTCGCCTTCTCTATACAGTAATTTTTTAAAATAACTTATTTTTCCATTGATTTTTAGAGAGAGTGGAGGGGAGAGACAAGAGAGAGAGAAACATTGATTGGTTGCCACAAACCTGCAACTGAGGTACATGCCCTTGACTGGAATCGAACCCCAGACCCTTCAGTCTGTGGGCCAAGGCTCTATCCACTGAGCCAAACCAGCTGGGGCTAAACAGTAATTTTTTAAGGCAATTTATTAAACCATAGCAGTCAACAGCAATAACAATAATAAAAAAAATGCCTCTTTGGCAAACAGGAGAAGAAATTTTACAGTAGTTGAAAAAGTATTTGATTGTATAGCAGGAAGATGTAACCATTGATGGAAATGGGGTTCTGGAGTAAGGCCATTACCCAAGCAAAGATTTCCATTCATACAAATTTAGGGTTCACAAAGGTCTCAAGCTATTAGTCTGGAAAACACTGCAGGCCCACTGGGAAGTCTGGCCTCACCCCATCAATCTGCTCATTCTTCAATTTTTACCCCCACTCCCAGCCCATCCCAATTAGGCTGTCATGGTGGCATGCCATCTAGTGGTCAAGATGATCACTGCAAGTAACTGCCTCAGGCTTTATGGTTTGATTTCATTATACCAGTGGTCGGCAAACTGCGGCTCGAGAGCCACATGCGGCTCTTTGGCCCCTTGAGTGTGGCTCTTCCTAAGCCTTAGGAGTACCCTAATTAAGTTAATAACAATGTACCTACCTATATAGTTTAAAGTTTAAAAAATTTGGCTCTCAAAAGAAATTTCAATCGTTGTACTGTTGATATTTGGCTCTGTTGACTAATGAGTTTGCCGACCACTGCTTATACCATCATTCATTTATTTGTTCATTCAATGGATTGTTACTGTGTGTCTGATAACATAATAGAGAACAATATAGACATGGTCTTTCCCTCAGGAACCTCATAGCCCAGTGTGGGGGATCAGACACAATATACAATATGAAGGTAGGTTCATGGCACATTATAGGGAACTAACAGAGAGCAGAGACTGAGTTTGACGACCACTGCTTATACCATCATTCATTTATTTGTTTATTCAATGGATTGTTACTGTGTGTCCGATAACATAATAGAGAACAATATAGACATTGTCTTTCCCTCAGGAACCTCATAGCCCAGTGTGGGCATCAGACACAATATACAATATGAAGGTAGGTTCATGGGACATTATAGGGAACTAACAGAGAGCAGAGGAGGGTCAGGGAAGACTTCCCAGAGGAAGTTCCACCAATGCTGGGACCTGAAGGATGAGTAGCAGTTCATTAAGCAAAGCAGGGAGGGAGTGAAGAGACAGTCTTCCAGGCAGAGGGAACAGCATGCCTAAAAGCCAGGCGTGAAGACTGCACTACCAGCTCACACTGGGCTTTAGGCTTCGTTAAGAACTTCGAACTCCATCCTTGGGAGAAGTGCGAGCCATTTCCTTTCAGGAAAAAAATTAAGGAAGCATATAGAATTTGAATTTCCTCCAGGCCCTGGCTTACACCTCTTCCTCATAGGGTCCATACCCTCACAACTACACCTCCTCCAAGCGTGGCTTGGTGCTGTTCTTTGAATTTTTGTTTTCTCCCAGGCCCGAGTTCCTCGTCCCACATGCCCTTGATCTCTCTTTTCTGTCTGTCAGCAAAGAAGTTTTTCTCACATTGTAATCATTCCTGAGCCAGGGCAGAGATTCAGCTCCTGCAAGAATAGCTCTGGAAATGCCAAATTCCTTTCGAGGGCCAAAGTCCTTGATGGGGGGACAATGGCTACTCTCAGGGTGAGGTCCTGGGACCCTTGTGCATCAACATCCTCTGGGGTGTTTGTTAAAGAGGTGGCTTCCCAGATCCCAGCCCGGGTCTGCTCAGTCCTCACTCAGAGCGGGGTGGGCCCGGGAGGGGCACTAGTGCCGCAGGTGACTGCTGCTCAGCTAGGTCAGCAGCACAGGTGCAGTGGTCAAGAGCACAGGCTTGGGATCACTCCCTCCATGGTCCGTGGCTCAGCTTAGGCTGTTACTTCCTCTTCACCTTAGGCCAATTACTTCATCTCCCTAAGCCACTGCTTCCTGTTCTTAAAAGTGAGAATAATGATCATAAAACATACCTGATAGGGTTATGGAGAGAAGTAGATGCGGTTAAGCATTCAATGCACTTGGCTCAGAGTCTGGCATACAGGAAGTGCTCAATAAAGATTAAAGAACAGAAATGGTCATGTCTTGAACCTCATTTCCGTCATAAATGGGCACGGGGGTTAATGGCAGCAGACCTGGATAATCAGGGGCTAGAATCTGGGATTGAACACACCCAGAGGAGGGGGCTAGTTCAGAGGGAAGGAGGCCTAGGGGTGTCAGACAGGTTACCCAGAGAGGAGGGGGAGAGCCAGCAGGCCAGACAAGCAGACTGTCTTGGGGCAGCTGGGAAAGGATAACATAGGGTCCCAACTGCACAGCAAAAGGGAATGGAAATAAAATCTCCACGAAACGTTCAGAGAATCTGATAGGAAGCTCAGCTCTGCCAACTCTAGATAACAGTCATAATTCTTGCCACTATAAATCAGCCTAAGGGGGGGGGGGAGGAATATTTGGTTCATTTCACTAAAAAAGGCCAGGGATAGCTGAATCTGCTCTTAAGCAGTGTCATCGCAAACCAATCTCCAGTTCTTGGCTCTACTTCCTTCTGTCTTAGCTTTGTCCTCAGGCAGACTTGCTCTTTGTAGTGACCAAAGCCAACCAGCAGCTCCAAATGTATATTTGCAGGTGGCAACCGTAAAGAGACAGCACTTCTTCTGCAATTGCTCCAGCAAAAATCCTGAGGCTGACAGTTATTGGCTTGGCTTTGGTCACATGCCCATCTCTGAACCAATCACTGTGACCAGTGAAATGGAATGTTCTGCTTGGCCTGGCCTGTATCATGCATCCAATCTGGTGTCCAGGGTTGGGTCAGCCCCACCCAAACTACATGAACTGAACATAAAGAGATCCCTGAATAAGATAGGGGCCCAGTTTCTGGAAGAAGGAATGAGAGCAAGCATAACAAGGGGTGTCCGCAGTTTCTGTACAAGACACTCGTGTGGTCGGCTGTGTCTGGAGCCAAGTACCTGGGCACCTGAACATTCATGTATCTCTGCTGTGGCCACCACAGGCGTGGTCGTTGGGTGGGGGACTGTCGCAGCACCAGACGGCAGGTAGGAGGAGTCTCTCCCCAGAGAACGATGGCACCGCAGATGGTGCTTGCTGAAAAGGCAGTTCCAGGGAGCAGCAGGCACAGCTGGTTTGCACAAGCCCTCAGCTAGATTCACCTGGTGTCCTTCAAGAGAGGTTGTAAAGGGCAAAAACTCAGCGACCTAATGGGGGTGGGGAGTAGGGAGAGGCTAAAATGCCTTCAGCTCCCCCGAAGGCTAGAGCTTCTCAACCAGGGCACCCACAGTCCACGGGAAGCTGGCAGTCTTGGCTGGGGAGGCCTTAGGGAGACTGTCCCTGCTCAGCCACTCTCGCACCCCTCCCCTTCTTCCCAGGCCATCCCACCCCACTCAGCACCCTCTGAACTATGCATTCCTTCTCTGAGTGCATCCCTCATTCCCAATACCCATCTCTTGGACCCTTGTATTCATTCAACAATTAGATTCGTGCCTACAGTCGGCCATGCCCTGTGCCTGCAGCTACACCAAATCCCCAGGCACAGCTCACAGCTTCAGAGAACACACAGCTTTAGAAAGTGTGCATTCTTTATTTTTAACTGCACACGTTACACATGACATGATTCTCCTTGTAAAATATTCCAACAGCATACTTACTACTGAAGCTGCTTGACTCCCAACTCCAGCCAGCCTTTCTCAAAAATACTCAAGAAGTATTTTAACAGCTATACAGCAAATAAGTAACCTCAAATACTTGTCTACAAATGGACATCCTAATATGTTCACATACAGAAATATAGTGCTTTTGCTTTGTGGATGTTTTATAAATAGGTCCAAAATGGGTACACCATGGAAAGTCTTTTCCCTACCCTATCCCCCAGCTACTCCATGGTCTCTCAGTGGCTGGTGAAGGTCACCAGTGTCCAGTGGTTCCTTCAGATAAGCGAGGCCAGAAGTCAGCAAACCTTGTCTGTAAATGGCCAGATCATCAATATTTTAGGCTCTGCAGGCTTATGGTCTCTATCAAAACTAATAGACCCTGCCATTGTATTGAGAAAGCAGCCATAGACAGACAATGCACAAATGAATGAGCATGGCCGTGTGCCAATAAAACTTTATTTATAGGCATTGAAATTTGAATTTCAGTCATTTTCACACGTAATGAAATATTATTATTCTTTTTGTTGTCTTCCAACTGTTGAAAATCTAAACACCATTCTTAGCTCGCTGACTACCAAGACAGGCAACAGGCTGGATTTGGCCCACGGGCGGTAGTGTGCCCACCGGGTCTGGCCACAAAAAAGCAAGTGTACACAAACATTCTTTCCCCTCATTTTTACATGAGGGGCGCATGCTGTACACATTGCTCTAGATCTTGATTTTCTCACTTGGTGATATGTCTTAGAGATCACGCCACATTCGTTCATACAAAGCTTATGTTGTCTTCTACGCTTTGAAGAAATCCAACTGGTCCAGGGAGCATTTCGTGACCAGCAGAACGACTAGGTCAGCCTGGAACACAGGGGTGTTTCAGAACAGGTCCTAGGACCCTGGGAAGCAGGTTCTTTTACTGGAAATATCCACATAGCATCATTCAAACAGAACTGGGGAAAACTTGGGTGTCAATTAAAGCCATCCCATCAGGAGACTAAGGCCCCAGCTAGGAAGTGACTTGCTCCGAGTCACACAGCTAATCGGGTGTGAAGCTACGCGTGCAGCCCAGGTTCTGATGCCAAGCCACTGCTCTTTCTTGATACGTGCGGAATCAAAGGATTCACCTCTACACCCCTCCCTGAGCTCCCCTACTCCTAACAGGAGACCATGACCTTTCCTAGAAGGCAGCCTAGAACGGAACTTAAGGGCCCTGGTTTTCAAACCTGACAGCCCTGGATTCAAATCCCAACTCAGCCACTGAGGCCTAGCTACTTTACCCTTTGAGCACCAATGTCTTCCTCTTTGACAGTTAATGTTATCTGCTTCACAGGATTATAGTCATATTTAAGATTTCCTATGTTGCAGTTTAATGTCAGTTTTAAACTAGCCAAATGCATTGCCTGGTTATACGTAAGCACACAATAAACGGCCTATTATTTTTCCCTCTAGTTCTCTTCTTGGTGAATCAGCTGTAAGGGTATAAAGATTAATTTAGGGAACTTGCTGGTCAGACTCCATGTAGGTGGGCGGATCACTGTTACTTCATTTGACTTGAGTTAGTTGCTGCCTCCCAAGTCCTTTAATGAATCGCCATTCACAGCAGAGGGACGGTCCGCACCCTCCTTTATCGCCACTGTGTTAAATTAGAAGGAGCTGAAAACGAGATTTCCTCTGAGCTCAGTGGTCTCTCAACCTCGGTCGCCGTTGGAATCACTTAAGGCAGTGGTTCTCAACCTTCCTAATGCCGCGACCCTGTAATACAGTTCCTCATGTTGTGGTGACCCCCATCCATAAAATTATTTTCGTTGCTACTTCATAACTGTAATTTTGCTACTGTTATGAATCGTCATGTAAATATCTGCTATGCAGGATGTATTTTCATTGTTACAAATTGAACATAATTAAAGCATAGTGATTAATCACAAAAACAATATGTAATTATATATGTGTTTTCCGATGGTCTTAGGCGACCCCTGTGAAAGGGTCGTTTGACCCCCAAAGGGGTCGCGACCCACAGGTTGAGAACCGCTGACTTACGGGAATGTTTCCAAATGCCAAAGACTGGGCCCCATCCCCTCTCTTATCCTGATCAAGTTGTTTGGGAGTGGGGTCCAGGCAGCTTAAGCTGCCCCAGTAATTCTGACTGAAGTTGGGTGCGAGAGCCACTGGTTTGAAGACCACTCTGAGTGTATCTGAATCACCTGGAGGCTTGGGCCCCTTCCATTCAGTAGGTCTGGGGCAGGACCTATGAATTTGCATTTCTAACAACTTATCATGTGATGATGATGGTGGCGATCCGGGGAACACACTTTGATAACTGCTGATGTTGATGAACCTGAGGGGACCTCTGTGGGTGATTCTTTCCCAGCATCCTTTCCCCTTCAGGTAAGAGCTCCTGACTTGCCTATAGTGAACTACCCCTCCTCACCTCTTAGGACCTAAGGTCATAAGGTGTAAGTGATACTCATCCCGCCTCCCAGCTTCAGGAGTGGGAACATGACCAAGTCTGGCCAATCAACAGCATCCATATCCCAGCTCTTGTGAATGACTGGTTCACCAGCGGCCTGTCATTAGCAGAGCCCAGTGAGGCGTAGCCCTGGGACTTGGCGGGAACCCTGGGGAAGAGGCACTAGGCTAACAAGACGTAAGCCTGGAGCTGCTGCTGACCGCTTGCCTTTGCGTGAGAAGAACCTGCCTGGGGACGAGGCAGCCACAGGAAAGCAGAAGAGACAGAGAGACCAGAACCTGATGACACCCTCCAGCCAAGCCTGACTCCAGGCCTGAAGTTTCCAGTTAGATGAGCATCAATTCCCTTTTTCGCTTAAGCCAGTTTGGGGTGGGTTTTTGCTCTGTGCCACTTAGAGTGCTGACTACATGGGGCACTTAAGAGTTTTCCCTCCAGAGAGCGGGGCTCTAGCCTCTCTCCAAGCACTGAGCTTCAAAAAGGCCCCGAATGGAGCAGAATTCTTAGAGGTCAGTTAGTCCCACCCCCTCCTTGTTATGTGGGGAGACCTAGGGGACAAGAAGGGGCGAGGACTTGTCCTAGGTCACGCATTCATCAAAGCCAACGGGATATCAGCCTTTGGCTCTGTCAATAAATACAGCCCGACCAGTGGGGTGATAACAGCCAGGGTGCGGTGCCAACACACTGACCAAGTCTCCTTCTCAAGGACACACACCCCACCCCCACCCCGGGGACGGGGACTCACTCTTTCAGCATCTAAAGGGCCTTATTGCCCTTTTCTCAGTGTCTCACTCTCCCTAATTGCAATTGAACCAACAAATCCATAAATACTGTTTTTAATCATAAATGGAGTGGATGGACATGGAAACAATTTTCAGGGGACAAAAAGGGGAAAATGAAATCCTCACTTGCACTGATACTGAGATTTGGGGAGCGTATTCTTTTGTGTTTGTTTGCTTTTTCTATGGATATTTGTATCAGGCAAGGTGGGGATCAGCTCCGAGGGACCCAAACTATTCTGAGGAAGGAATCGGGGTGAGGCTTGGAAGTGAGAGTGGGAGAGCGATCTTCCACTCCCCGGGGTTGTATCAGACAGGGCTCTGGTGCGAGCATCGGAAACGAAAGTGAAGGGGCTTTCTTCCGAAGGCTGGTGGGAGCCTGCATAGCTGATGGAAGACAGCAAGAGCAGGCGAGGGTCAGCAGGGATTAGGGGAGCTCTGAGGGCCAGGAAGCAGGAAGCAGGCAAAGCAGTCATTGCCTCTAATGGGGACGAAGGCGGGGATGCTATCAATGACCCCACAGCTGCTATTGCCACAAACCAAATGGCCAGAAACCATTCCCTTGTCCTTGCCAGAGTCAACATCTTTAGTGTATCTGAATCACCTTTAGAAAGAACATATTAGGTCACGTGTCCCCACTGACTCACCCAGGTGAGGAGAGGAGGGAGCTGACCCCTTTGACTTCAACCGGAGGCCAGCTGTGGGAGGAAGGAGCCGAGAATGACCCCCTGCCCTAAGACAGTCAGGGAGCGGCACTTTCCCTTAATGAAACCGGGGTGCTTTTAGGAGGGGAATGGGTGCTGCACTGTCCCAAACCAAAAGCTACCCACTAGTGAGCCTAGAGAGAGCCAGCGCTGGGGCTGCTGCTTCTAGGGACCGTGTACATGTGAGTCAGGAGTATGATCCTTGGTCCCAGCTTGGCCATTAGCTTGCTGTGTGATCCTGAGCAAGTTGCTGGAGCTCTCTGAGCCCCACATCCCTCCTCAGGCAAATAACCTCTGCACTGCCCACCCGACAGCCTGCTCACCGGTTTGAATATGGAATCCTTGAAAAGACAAGATAAAGAATTATTAACAAGATGTAACACAGGGAGATCTGCTGCTGCAATATTGGCTGTTCTGTGTCTGCAAAGTTGAGAAACAGGGCTCTGGTTTAGAAAAACAGCTGTTCAGGGATCTGTGTGTGTGTGTGTGTGTGTGTGTGTGTCCCTCTCTCTCTGATTCCATGTTTCTCTCTATCTCTCTCCCTCCCCCTCGCCTCCCCCACCTCTTCCCATCTTAGCCAGGCCAGAGCTGAGGTGTTCTCGCAAGAGGCAGCTTAGGGCCCTTTTAGACCAGTTCTTCCCTCCCCTGATGGCTGTGGTTGGCAAGATCAGACCAAGGCAAGACAGCCTGTGTTTTTCTGGGGCTCTGGTCCAGGATTGGAAGGCGGGGCATTTCAGTCTCTTGCACGCCCCAGGAGTGTGTGGAAAAGGGACCTCAGTGACAGATGGGGGAGAGAGACCCAGCCTGCTGCACTCCGCTCCTGGGGAGGAGAGCGGCGGGGGGATCCTCCAGCACTTGGTGACTGACGGCCTCGAGCCAAGGCAGGCGGCACTGATGCCCTCAGCTCAGCCCTGCTTCCTGCCCATCCGGGCCTCTGCCAGCTGTCCTGCCGCTGCAGCCTCTGGGGTCCAATTCTGACTCCCACACCTTCTCGCTGTGTAACCGTGGACAAGTCATTAACCTCGCCTCACCTCGATTTCTTTGTCTGGAGGATGGAGGTGATAAGAAGTGAGTTGTAAGGATCAGGTTGATCAATAGCATAGCATGGAGCAGCAGTGGGCACACAGCCTGCCCGCCAAATCTGGCTCACCACCTATTTCAATATGACCTGCAAGCTAAGAAAAGAGTCTGTATTTCTAAATGGTTAGAAGGGAAAAAATCAAAAGAAGAGTAATATCTCATTGTGCCGAGCCCACACGGCCATGGGTGAATCTGATAGGGGGCAGTGAAGGATTTAGAAAAGACAGACAAGAGAAGAAAGTTGGGTCTGGGTGGGACGCTGCTCTCCGATGGAGAGACAGCACCACGGCCTGCAAGCCGAGTCTTTATTTTATAGCCAGATTACACGAGGCAAAGGAAGGGCGTGGTTACAATGTTCTCGGGGCCGAGTCTTTATTTTATAGCCAGATTCCATGAGGCAAAACAACGTTCTCGGGAGTTTCGAATCTACTCTATTACATGCACCTGAACTCTATCAAGCCCACATCACTCAGCCACGTGGGACCATAGGTTCAGACCATCAGGTCAAGCTAACAACTATAGCCTTTGGCTATAATTGTGCTGGGACTTACACGTGGCTTTGCCACAAGAGGATCGCACCCTCTCAATCCCAGGCTTGAACCTGTCCAAACGCTGTAGCCGCTCTCCACATCTCATGACACTGAAGACGACATGAAATTCACATTTCAGTGTCTCTAAATAAAGTTTTATTGGCCCACGGTCATGCCCATTTATTCATGTACTGTCTGCAAGTGCTTTAAGACTGAGTAGTTGAGACAGAGACTCAATGTCTAAAATCCTATTGGCCCTTTACAGAAGAAGTTTGCCTCTCTTTGGCACAGGTTTAAAAGTGCAAACCACCTGGGTTCAAATCTCTGCTCTGGCACTAATTTTGTGACTTTGGAAAGGTCACTTAATCTACACATGCCTCCGTTTCTTCTGTACAATGGGAATAATAATCGTTATTAGGGCTTCTTTTGAGGATTAAATGAGTTTGTATCTGTGGAGCACCAGGACCATGCCTGTACATAGTATTGGAAATAAAAAGTGAAATCATATGTATAAAGAACTCAGTTTGTATTGTGGGTTTTGGAGTTGGTGGACAACTGTTGTTTTTTGCCAGACACTCGAATGAAGACCTCCGATAAAAGCTGGCAGCATACACTGGGGGGTGTGCGGGTGGGTGGGAGCCACCGGGGAGAGACACACCAGCCAAGAATTGCATTCCCAGAGGCTCTGTCGAGATCAAATGCACTGAGTTACGGATGATAATTTGGAGGCATGAACCTAAACCTAAGTGAGGCCAGTTACTCTACAAAGATATAAACATGTGTTTTGCTTTTTTGTTTTTTGCTACATTGAAGAATCTTTTTTAAAAATAAGAGCTGATTTCTTGTCTCCTCCCTAACCATTTCACCTCCCCAAGAGGACAAGATTTTTGACTCCTGGAGTCTTGAAAAGCAGTTAAAAATGGAATCATTTTTCTCAAGATGGACGAGGGATTGGAAGACTTGAGGTGACCAGGGAGACATGTCAGCAGCATGTGTGACATCATTTAAATACCAAAGTGAGTGCAATCTCAGGCGGCATTAATGGAGTAGGTCTTGTAGGTAGAGGAAGGTAATGCCCTTCACTCTACTCTGTCCAGCCTATATCCTATTCTGGGAAATTTAAAAGGAACATGGAACCCTAACTGGTTTGGCTCAGTGGATAGAGCATCAGTCTGCGGACTGAAGGGTCCCGGGTTCGATTCCGGTCAAGGGCATGTACTTTGGTTGCGGGCACATCCCCAGTAGGGGGTGTGCAGGAGGCAGCTGATCGATGTTTCTAACTCTCTATCCCTCTCCCTTCCTCTCTGTAAAAAAATCAAGAAAGTATATTTTTAAAAAATAAAATAAAAATAAATAAATAAAAGGAACATGGACACAGTTGGTGGTATCCCCAGACCTTCCCATCAGTTGCACTGGGTCTCTCTGGCCATCCCTTATTATCCCTGGCCATCAGGAGCAATTGATAAGAGCCATTAGCTTCTCTCTTCCAAACATTCTCAGTTACATAGAACCCACCCGATTCTCTCCTGGTGAAAGCATGCCTGGAAAATGAGTCCTGCTGCAGGTCAAGAATTCTACTTTGTCAGCAGCTACAAAAACATTAACCCGGTCCCTGGGGGCAGAGTTCAGCCTGTTTGGCAGCTCCTGGCATCACCTGGCCTCAGGAGAGCCTGCGTCCCCCAGGGGTTTCGGAGACTGCGTGGCCCATCTCTAATTCTTCAAGGCCCCCTGCCATGTATCTGCAGCCTAATTTCCCAACCTTATCTTCCATTTACACATACACAGCTCAGCCAAAGGAGAGCACAGTTCAGCTTCTTCAAAAAACAGGCTATATTAGTTGAATTTTCATTGCAAAGGGCAGAATGCCAACTCAGACCGGGTTGACCAAGAAAGGAAAGTTTATTGGCTCCTGTGACTGAGATCTACAGGGCTGTCTGGCATCAGGCCCAGGTGAATCCAGCAGCTTAGGGTCTCTCTGTCTTTGTCTCTCGGCTCTATGTTAGCTTCATTCTCAGACCAGCTTTCCCCTCAGAAGTTGCAAAATGGTTGCTAAAAGCTTGCAGCTCAACAACCTAAGTAGAAATAAAATTTCTCTCCCCCACGTGTTTTAGCCTAAGGCTCGGGAATTGACTCTCATAGAACAGACTGGGGTTCTGTGAGAACAATTGTTATTCCCATTTTGCAGAAGAAGAAACTGAGGCACATATAGATTAAGTGACCTTCCCAAAGTTATAAAATTAGTGACAGGACAGAGATTTGCCCACCCCAAATCGAGTCCCGCGGCAGAGGCATTAAACACAGTGACTGAACAGACCTAAGTCACATGCCCCAGGCTGCAGGGGAAGAAACCACCTAAGAGTTGGGGATACCAAGGGGGTCAGTGTTGCTTACACCACAGGGCTTGGGAGTGGGAAAGAGTGAGTCCCTAAGGGACTATGTGCATTCTGTTAGGAGCCGGAGAAACTGGTGATGGACAGGCAACAGCACCTGCCCACCACAGCGTACGTGGTATCTGTCCTCCCAACAACCTAGTAGACTGGTAGTAAAGGAACTAAATCCAGGAGAGGACTCTGGGTGCTGGAGGGAAAGTCCCCCATTGGCTATGGGAGAAGACTGGAAGAAAGGATAAGGGAGCCATGGGGAGGATTTTGAACTTTTAAAGGTGACCTATTGCAAGGATCACGGCTAATGAAAAGCGAGATGCCTCTGGAGCTTGGGCCCAGCTAAGGAGCAGGAGAGAAATTGTGATCAGACACCACCTAACACCTTTTCCTTCCTTACTTCCTTCCTTCCTTCCTTCCTTCCTTCCTTCCTTCCTTCCTTCTTGAAGAGCCCTGTTCTATTCAGGTGTGCACTTAGCACAGGTGAATCATGATTGGTCCAAGCCCATCATGATGCTCCCACCCCTCTTGCCAATGATTGGATGAGGTATTAGGAGCATGTGATGAGATTCTGACCAATGACACACAGAGGGCTTTTCAGAACCATTTTCTCCACTGAAAGAGAAACACTCAAGAAAAAACAGACCAGACTCCTATGCTGGGCATTGTTATGTCTGAAAGTGGAGCAGCTATCTTGTAACCAAGAAGAGAGTCAACCCAACGGCCAGTTGAAACCAGAAGAAAGCAGAACAGAAAAATGGAAAAGACCTGACCCCTTGATTATGACATTGAACCACTGAATTAACCAACCCTAGAGTCATTCTATTTTGGGACTTCTTAGAATTTAGTGCAACAACTCTCCCTTATTGTTTCAGCCAATCCCATTGGTGTCCTCTCTTACTGTAGCCATAGCACATTATGTGACTCAAATAGGCTTTGTCTATTGAGAGAGTTCCTAAAGAGAGAGGACTGAAATTTCCAACACCAGCTATTGAGGCTCTAGGCAAGCCACATGGCCATTCTGGGAAGCGTAGAATGGTGGAAAGAAGATGTGCTTCAGAGACTCATACTTCTAGATTCATGCCCTTAAACATATTAATTCACCTCTCTGGGCCTCAGTGTTCTCATCTATAAAATGGAAGAATAATCTGCAACTTCATCAAGTTGTGAGGATTGAGATCATGCCTGGGTTTTGACATACAATTACTAATTATGGCTAATTATGGAAGGATAGCTTTTGTCTACATATCCTTGGACCAGGATCTCAATGATGTCCAAACAATGACTTATAAAGTGGTGACATTTTATTAGAATTCCCTCAAAAGCTTTTTGAAAAGTCCATATTTCTGGACTCCATTCATGGAGGTCACATTCAATAGATCTGAGATAGGATCTGTGAATTAATCAGGATTCTCTCAGTTGCAAGTGGCAGAAACCAAACTCAAACTGGTTGAAGGAGGGGTTGGGGGAGAGGAAGGCAAGTTATTGGCTCGTGTGTCTGAATAGCCCAGGGGGATAAGCGTCCAACATGGCTGGATCCAGGTGTTCACAACATGTCAGGAGGCAAGTCTGTCTGTCTGTCTCTCATCCCTGGTCATGGTTCGCCTCTGTATTAGCTTTATTCCTAGCCAACAGTTTCACCTGACAGCTACCACCTAAGGCATCTGGAAAAGAGAGCATCTCTTCCCCTACAGCTCCGCCAAGTCCCGGGGCTGCCACCAGCCAGGCTTTGACCGTGGGCTGATCATTTGTCTCAGATTGGCCCGGTCTGGGGACCATGCTCGCCCCTGGAGGCCGAGTGAGTAGAGTCTCCAGCCAAACCACATGGGTTGTGTGTGGGCAGGGAGGGCTCTGGAAGAGAATACAGAGGCCATCCTCAGGGGAAGAGAGGTGGGTGCTGAGCAGGCAAACACGGCTCCGAATTCGTATTTCTCACCAACTCACCCAGTTGATTCAGATGCACAGACATATTTGGAAAAGATTAGAACACTGGTTTTAGGACTTCTTAGAGCCACAGAATCCCTTGTCTTCCTAGGAAATCTTAAACAGGAGAAAATAAAATAGATCCAAAAATAGCCCTGTGCTGGTGGAAGGTGGGGTTCGGGGACTTCCCATCACCCTCCTCCCCAAGCAGGCCATCACCCCCCGCCCCCCAAGCAGCCCTGAAGGTCCCCAGGGGCTCCCCTGAGCGCCCTCATTTCATTGCTCTTTGAAGTCCCTTTCGTTCTGATTCCAACCCTGTATTTGGTGAACAGGCAGGGCAAGGGCGAGGAGCGTCCCAGAGAGCTCACCTAATGCTGTCTCCCCTCCAGCGCCCACCCCTCCCTTAGAAGCCAGTGCCAGAGGGTGAGTAGGAACAGGAGGGGCCCGTGGCTGACTCAGAAGGGGCATCAGACAGGCCACGTCGGGATGTTTCTGGCTTTGAAAGCCCATCCTGGCCGGAGGCCAACCGCTTCGTGGGCTCTGCAGAGCGCTGGGCCCTGGGATGCGTGGGCGTTGATGACCGCCTGTCTGCGGGTGACAGAGGGGACGTCGCAGCACCTGCATCAGTGGCAGCAGAGGGAGTGCTACAGGGACACACTGGCTGGGGAGGAGACGTGGCGGAGGATGAAGTCAATTTCACACTTTATTAGTCAGTCCCAGGCCAATTGAGGCCATCCTGAAACCGGGCTGAGGCCCCAGCTCTCCCTCCTCCCTGTACCAGCAAGAAAGGCCTCTATCGCCTGAAATTCTTCTTGTTGAAGTAGCAACATTTTTTTTCTATTCAAAATCCCGAAGCATTCAGACAAGGAGTCGGGATCCCTTTTATTCTGCAAGAGAGGCCCGCCAGGCTGAGAGCTGAACACATCTGATGTGTGTGGACCAGCAAGAACACAGGGCCGCTAGTTAAATTTGAATTTCAGATAAACCATCAGTAATTTTTCCACATAAGCACGTTTCATTTGGCACAGACTAAAGAGGATGTGGATTTAGCATTGAACAGGATGGATACAACCCCTGCCTTTGAGGAGCTTACTTTTCAATGGGTGAGTCAGGCAACAAACAAGAAAATAAGAGGGAGTGATACGGTGGATAATGACAGTAAGACGAGGTAGCCGAAACCGGTTTGGTTCAGTGGGTAGAGCATCGGCCTGCGGACTGAAGGGTCCCAGGTTCGATTCCGGTCAAGGGCATGTACCTGGGTTGCGGGCACATCCTCAGTAGGAGATGTGCAGGAGGCAGCTGATCGATGTTTCTCTCTCATCAATGTTTCTAACTCTCTATCTCTCTCCCTTCCTCTCTGTAAAAAATCAATAAAATATATTTAAAAATTAAAAAAAAAGACGAGGTGATGCGACAGTGAGTGACAGCGATCAAGGTGGGAAGCTTCCCAGGCGGAGTGGCCAATGAGGCATCACGGAGAAGCTGACGGAGAAGGTGGCCTGTGTGACAAGAAGCCAGGCCTGGGCAGATCTGGGGGAAGAGCGCCCCAGGGAAGGGAAGAGCCAGTGCAAAGTCCCTGAGTCAGAAACAGCTTAGAGCCTTTGAGGAAGAAAGCCCGCAGGAGCTCAGGATTGGGGAGAAAACCACAGTACATGAGGGGGGGCGGGGGGAAGGAAGGAGGGGAGGGGTGAGAGGGAGACAGGGCCTTTAGGGCAGAGTTAGGAGTTGTGGTTTTGTTCCGTTTTAAGCAGAGGTGTGACATTCTCTAATTTACTTTTTCCAGGAATCACCGTGCTCTTCAGAGAATGGGCTGAGGGTGAAGGAAAGGGTGGGAACCGAGAGACCCGCAGGAGGCCCCTGCAGAAGCCAGGCGAGAGGTGACGCTGCTGTACCTGCAGAGGAGACGGTGGAGCAGGAGACGGGGACCAATTTGGGGAAGGTTTTGGAGATCTCGCTGAAGGACTAAATGTGAAGGGCTGAGAGGAAGGGAGGAATTTGGGGTGAATCCCGGGTTTTCGTGTGAACAACTGAGTGGATGAGGGCGCCATTTACTGAGGGGCAGACTGCGGGCAGAGTAGCTTTGGGGTTGTGGCTGCAGGTTAGGTATTTGCTGGCGCTATACCTTACAGGAGGCCAAGAAGTGTGACAGACTTGGGGGAGGAAGTGATGTAATTCAAATTCCATATTCAACTGTATTAAAAATAATGTATTAAACGCATACTATAATACATGAAGAAACACAGAGCACAGCATTGGCGCAATACATACCACAGGGAGTAAATCTGGACCTCTGGCAGGTCCTGATTCTCCGGTTGGGGGTGGGGACACAGGAACCCTAAGGGGAAGCCAGACCTTGGAGCTCTGGCCTGGGAGGTGGCCAGGGGGTTGCTATGAGGGGAGAGGATGGATGTAGAAATTTTTTCAATCGTTTGTGTATGTGTCATTGTAGGTGGGTGTTTTGTTTTTATGTTTTTAAAAAATTTGTATTTTATAGTTGCTGTTCTGACCTATGGCTTCTTTCTTTTTGATCAGGAAGGAGAGATGAAAAAGAATGTGTGATAAAAATGTTTAGAAATGTATGGGGGTGGGGGACGAGCAGGGCAAAGGCAGACCCACAAACGCTGGTCTTATCAGGAAGGCTATCCACAAATGCGCCCTGGAAGAATGAAGTCATGATGGCCGACTAGTCACAGGGAGTATCTGAGGACGTGGTCACAGTTACAACCTTTGGCCTCTTATGACATCCACTTGCTTTCAGTTTTGAAAGAGCGTAGGCAGTGAGGGGCTATTTTCCAGAGTCTGAGGTGGTGAAGGGTCAGGAGCACACGGCATTAGAGGAAAGGTTGACGGCACGGGGAGTGTTGGCCCAGAAAACTTGGGTGCAGGGTCACTGCCCGCACAGCGGGAAGGAAGACGGAGGAGGGGGCGGGAGGGAGCCATGCGGCCTGTGTGATCCAGGATCAATCATTGTTAAGCGCGCGTACGTTCCCAGTACAGGACCAAATGCTTCCATCCTTATCCCCTTTCAACATCCCAACAGCCCTTTGAGGTAGGACTATTTCCTGGTTTACCCACAAAGAGGAAAGTGAGGTTTCTAAGAGATGAAGTAACTTGTTCAACGAGGTTACACAGCTGGTCAGTGTGGAGTCAGGATTGAAACTCAGGTGCTTTGCAATGTGAAGTCTGGGCTTCTGACCACCCCAGCCTCTAGCTGAGCCCTTCTCCCAGGTCCCGCCCACCTGGCTCCATAGCTGCAATCCTGGCCTCAGGTGGGAGGGTCTAGGCAGCACCTCCAGGGCTCGGTAGGAAGCCCCTGCATTAGAAGCCCCTCACCTGGTGCCCAGCTCTCCATCTTGTCTCCTGCCATGATCTCCATGTCTTTAGTGGGCCTGACCCTGGAGTCTCCAGGGCGGGTACTTGACCCTCAACTCAAAGATGGGACCCTGCTGCCCACTCTCTGACCTTGATCTCTGTCCTGCCTGGACACTAAGAGATAATTGTCATCAAGTGCCCCCTTGGGGCTCTAACTGCCTGCTGGGTACTAGCTGCCGCCCCCGACGCCCCTGGGGAGTGTGCCCTGGGATCACCATGCCTCCCAACCTCCCAACTCCTTCACCTGACTTGACCCTCTTGTAGGACTGGCAGCTGGATCTGTGTCCCCAGCCCTGGCTCTGCTCCAGGGGAGAGGCCAGGACCTCAATCCCAACTGTGACACCAGCTTATCCCGTGAAATGCCTCCGGAATGAGGTTCGCGGTGGCTGGGCTGATGGACAGATTCGTGTTCGTTTTTCAGCTTGCAGCTCTTGACACATAGGAAACTGTGTCAGGCACTGGGTTCATTGTGTAACTCCCTCCTGTAACAACAGCCCATGAGCCCCGTGAGCAGTGAAGAGAAGCCGCAGTGAGTGCTGTCCACGCACCGGCCTCTCCCCAGGCCAGAGGCTGGGCTGATGTGCCCAGAAGCCCAGAGACCCCAGAATCAAGACCAGCAGCCTCTTCCCTGGCCAGAAGCCCCGCTTCCTGTTTCCTTTGCCTGGGCTCACGGCCCACCCCTTCCCGAGCCAGGGCCAGACACAGATGCTGCTGAGACGCCGTGCTGGAAGGAGGTGACCGGCTCCCCCTGCCACAGCCTGGCTCTGCTCTCCCACAGCAGCCCTGGGCCTCCTCTGTGTGTGTCTGCGCTGGGCCCTGCAGGAGCAGCCTCAGCTGTTCAAAACCAGGAGCGGCTCAGCAGACTCGCAGCCACTGGACCTGGAGTGTGACTCACTCGGCTGCTGTGTGCAGCTGAAGACTCTTCCCCGAGTTCTAGGTGGGGAAGCAGGATGGTCCCTTGATGCAGGGAAGGTACAGCCGACCTGGAGATGGTGCCGCTCCTCCGTGAGGGCTGGGCAGCCTGAGGCACCTGGGAGCCCCACAGTCCCACCTGTACACCCAGCTGCTGAGCAGCATTCCAGTCACTGTCCATTCAGAAAGAGAACCGCTCTATTCATTCTGAACAGAAGGAATTCAATACAGGAAGGAGGTCGCACAGGTGAATGAAGATCTGAGATGTGCCCTAGAGATTAACAGCAAAAAGACACTCCAGTTCTTAGGCTGGAAGGACATGGGGACGAGGCAGTGTTAGTCGTTTCCAGGATCTGCGGCCACGGGACAGAAATGGGACACACAGCCAGACCTGTCCAACAGGACCTGAGGCCTGGAGGAAGGGGCTAGAGCCACAGAGAAGACCAGCCACAGGCAGAGATGCTGCCTGAAGCAGGGAGGGAGAAATGCCTCAGGTTCTCCCCTCCTCCCGCCTGCCAGTGCTTCCCATTGGCCAAACCACCAGGAAACCAGAGGGCAAAGGGGCCTGGGAAATGTAGTTGCCTAAACTACTGAGCCGAACAGGGCAGGGAATGACTGTGAGAGCAAACAAGCAAATACCCATCTCTAGAGATGTGAGATGCTCAGAGGCTGGCAGCAACTTCGATGTCCGCGCTAGTCCAACTTTCCGGGGGCTCGGGGCTTCCCAAACCTGCAGCCACTGCTTAGAGCTCTTTCCACTCACAGAGTCCAAGGATGCCCGAACCCCTGATGACAGGCAGGTGGGCCCGAGGCAGGGAACCCAGAACCACCCGAATATCCTGGATCCATGGGGGCTGCCTGAGACCTCAGGATTAACTGAACAGCAGCTGCTGATGCTCACTAGCCCAGCCATAGTCAGCACCTATGACAAGCCTGGCCGCCACCTTCTCTTCACTCCCTAGTGAGGATCCGGGGGCCCCAAAGCTGCTGGGTCCCTTGGGAACACCCCAAGAGCATGCTCCTGGCTGCAAGGCCTGATCATTTCCTGAGCACCTGCCCAGCATGTCCGGGTGCAGTGGGCAGCAGGAAGCCCTATGGCTGGAAGGAGGCGGGAGAGTCTGGGCCATTGGCACCCATGAGCAGTGTCCTGGATGGGAAACCTGGCCACCCTGACCCAGCTGGCAGGATCAGTGATAGCCAAGGAGGGAACGTCTCAGGAATGTCTTCGGAGTGTGACAGCCAAGTCCAGCCAGGCCCTCAGGAGCCAAGACCAAGGGGCTTCATCTACAGAGGGGAATGGCCAGGCCTTGTCACCATCCTAGAGAAAGGCCCTGCAGACCCTTCTCCGATGTCAGGCCATCTCTTCTACCGTCCCCATCATAACGACAACTGTGTTTGCTGAGCACTAATGAGCCAGCTGCTGAGCTAAGTGATTTTTACATCAGTATCTCGTTTAATCCTCAACAGGGCCTTGTAAGATAAGTGCGATGGAGACCCTCACAGGTGAGTCAGAAAATATGGTGCACAACCGAGTGAAAGCTTGAGACAAGTAATGGTGGCATAAAAGGAAACAGTTCTCCCCAGAGATCTAACGTAGAGAAGGAGATGTCTGATGAGTCAAGTGGAAAGACGGGGAGGCATTTTACAGGAAATATAAAGATATGAAGCCAGTTCTTCAGAAGAGATCCGCACTCCGGCAGAAGCTACAAAGGGGCGGCCAGTTGTGGCCCGCACAATCTCCACGCAGAAGACTTCCCTCACATCAAGAGAGTAAAACAAAACCCTTCCAAGTTCTAACCAGGCCCGACCCTGCTTAGCTTCCGAGATCAGATGAGATCGGGCAAGTTCAGGGTGGTATGGCTGTAGACCCTGTGCTCAGCTGGTTAGAGCGTTGTCCCGATGTGCTGGGGTTTCAGGTTCAATCTCCGGTCAGGACACATTCAACTGATGGATGCATGAATGGGTGAAACAACAAATTAACATCTCTCCCTCTCTCTCTCTCTGGTTTGTGGCTTCTCTCGAAAAGCCAGACTATCTGGCACCACTGGGCCCTCATCCTGATGTGGCAACAGAGGCTGGAGCCAGGAAGCCGCTCCCTCTTTCTGAGCCTGTATCCTTGGGAGCAGCACAGTCTCCACCGCTCCCTAACGTCTTTCACCTGGTCCTGCCTCTGATTTGCACCACCTGCCCAGTTTGACTCCATGGAGCCGCGGGTCCTCCCACAGCTGAATTGTAGAGCCCTGCTGCCACCTGGTGGTCACAGTTCACATTTCCTCATGGCACAGCCGTGATGCTCCTCATGTGATACCATTTCTTTCATTTACTCCTCTCATCCACCCTGTGAGAACAGGAATTGTACCCATTTTACAGATGATAAATCAGAAAGGGTAAGTTCAGAAATTACCAATAAGAAAACAGATGAGCTCTGGGGGAACACCCTGTAAAGTATACGATCGTCTAACTACTAAGCTGTACACAAAATAATATCAAATGTAATTGAAAAAAGTAACACATATATACATACATACATACGTAAGAGGAAACACATGAGCAAGGTTAAGTGAATGGGTTGTTCGGGATCCTAGCTCCTTGTGATGTTGCCAGGAGTGGAAACCGGCTCTGCCTGCACCCTGGTCCATGGTATTTAGTCTCTTCCCTGCCACAACAGGCCCTACACGGACTCTTCTACACTGGAAGTTGGGTCCTGGCGAAGGGAGCCAGGACTCGTAGAGATAAACCAGAACTCCACAACGAGCAGGTTGGAACCGACCGGGGAGGCCAGGGGAGACTGGGGACCTCATCCATCTTCACATGCAGATAAGTGTGTTTGCTACTGCCTGTGGGCAGGTAGGCCTTGAACTCAGGTTTTCTAAGGCAAAGTTCTGGACACTCTCACACCGCCACACGACCTCCCAGGCCCGAGAAGTCCTCTCTTTTCTCTTCACCTTCCTCAGTCCTACTTACCTCACATGGCCCAGCACCTGCCCCAACTCTTCCAAGACGCCTCCGTGACCACCTCAGCCCCCTCAAACCTCCCTCTTGTCTCCTGCCCTGTGGGGCCAGGTAACTGTGTGATGCTCGTATGTCTTGGCTCTCCAGCTGCCTGGGAGGTTCCTCAGAGGCAGGGCTTCTGTGTTCCCCTCCCCTCTGGCATGTTTATCTGAGCAACGGGTATAGAACCTCTCTTACCTGAGGCTCGTGCACCCTTAGGGAGCTTCCAGGATGAACCAGAGCTTGCATCCTAACATACAGCCCTGGGCCTGTCACTGCTCTACTTTAAACCTTTTAGTGCCCCCACCCCCCTGCATAGCCCTCAGAAAACCAAAGCTCCTCACCATGCTGACCTCTCTATACCATCTCTCACTGCACCCACCACCCCTACACACACCATGTTCTCGCGCCACAGCATTTCAGTTTCCTGACCAACAGTGCTAGCTCTTACCTCTGGGCCTTGGCACATGCCCTCCCTCCCACCTTCACTCAACCCTCGTTACCCATCAGGCCTCAGCTTGGCTATCACTTCTCTCAGGAAGCCTTCCTTAGCTGCCGGTCTGAGTCAGGGCTGGACACCGACCCCCCTCTTCTCCCTCCCCCCCGCCCCCCCGGGCTCTGGTGGTGTCTATTATTGCCCTAACACTCACACTGCATGTAACTGACTGTTGACTTGCCTTTCTCACCAGACTGTGGGCTTTGGGAGGACAAGGCCCCCATCTGTCTGACTTCTTGCTGTATCCCCAGCAGCTAAGGCCGACTCCAGGAGGCGCCCAAGGTGTGCGGTAGACACTCCTTAGTGAACACACGAATGAATGAGGAGCCATTTTTAGGTGTACCAAGTGCCCAGAGAACAAATGTCACCCAGGGGAATCTGACTGTCCAATGGTTAGAGTCACACAAATTCAAGAGGCATTTTTATCTTTGAAGTCCTTTATTCCCATTGGTTCACATCAGTTATTCACCAAGCTAGAGCTCATCACATGAACCAAGAATCCACTCATCCTTCCTTTGATATTGTCATCTTGTCCTCATGTCCAAAACTGGGCTGGGGCCCAAAAGGTTAAAGAGGGGTCACTCCGCTGCAGGGAGCAAGGGACACCCCTGTGGTCCATCTTCCACTCTTAGAAGATTTGTTCGGTTCACAGGCAAATACCTTAGCAAGCTCAACAGTGAAATAAACAAGACACAGTGCAGTGGTCCTAGGCATTGGGGGGGGGGGGCGGAGAAGGAGCACATAATGCAGAGTCTCCTGGGGAAAATCAGACCATTCTCCATCTTCTCAATATGCATTTTCTCACCCTTCAGTGACTTTCAATCTCATCCCCTGGCCCACGAGAAACCATATCCATGTGCTACTGATACATTTTTATTTTCCCTTCATGAGATCCATTTAGTTCCAAGTGTATTTCCGTTTCCTCCCTTGTACCTACAAGAACATCCAATTTTGTTCAGGTCCCTTTTAACGGCACTTAATAAATATACATTCTGGGACCTGACAGAACAGGCTGTCCTGTCTGCAGCTGCCTGTTCAGAACCTCTGCGTTGGCACAAGGCTCAGAGGGGCACGTCCTGGCTTACAGCTTGTGGCCATTTCCGACCCCAGGACTCTCTCGTCCACCACTGCGTGCCTAGGGCAGAGGTTCCCAAAATGGCCGTACACTAAGCACCTGGGGAGCGTCCTGAGGTCCTGAGGCTCAGACCACCCCCTGGCCAGTTCCATCAGAATCTCCGGGTGGGGTCCTGGCTTGAGGCACAGTGGGAAGCTGCCCAGGTGACTGCGGTGAGCAGCTGCGCTGAGAAACCCTGAGCGAGGGTTCCAGCCCAGGGCAGGCTCTCGGTAAGTACGGTGGGACCACACATGGATTTCTTATTTTATCTGCTCCCCTCTGCTTCCTGTTTCTATCAGAAAGCTGAGCAGGAGAGAGAACGGAAAATGAGTCAAGAGCATCTTATAAAGTGAACTGGAGCTGGGAAAGGAATTGTGGGGACCAGCTTCTCTTGCATTATGCATTCTTCACGCTTTCACAAGCCCAGAGGAGGTGAGGTGCAGACTGTCTGGCACAGACGTGTATATACATCTTAAAAGCCCTCTAAAATCCAGGCACTGCAGTTATAACCACATAGAGATGTTCTTGGAAAGAAGTCTCAACTGCCACCTGTTTTTACACACTAACTTGGGTTGGCCCCAAATTTTGTCGTTTGTATTCAAGATCGTGCTGGGTCACCCTTGTGTTCTTCTGTGAGCCTCGCAATTTATCTCCGCCCACAGTGACATCCTAGAGGTGATTCAACAGCAGCTGCACCCAGAATTGCCCCAATGGGTCAGTTTTTAGTGAGGGGCTTCCATTTCCAGGTTCTAGGAAGCCATGACAATAGGTTTGATCTCACCAAGTTCACGAGCTTGGCTCCTGGACTGCAGCATTGAGAAGGAGCCTGCGGAGGACCCTGGGTTTATGGGAAAGGACGCCGAGTGGACGAATAATGCCTGCCGTGGGCACGGGAAGTAGCAGAATGAATGCTGATGTGGGGGCCAACCTGAGACCACTTCCGGCACATCCTGCTACCGACGGTAACTTACATTTATATGCGCTTCACAATTTGCTTCCATGCCCTTCGCCTCATGCTATTCTCACCGCAATCCTGTGAGTTAGGGCTTTGTGGATGGGAAACCTGAGGTTGTGTCCTAAGTGGAAGTTCCCACAGTCACCTGGCATCCATCCACTGTTGCCCCAGGCCCTCAGTGGCCTCCTGAAACCACCGGGGTCCCCTACTTCCAGAAACAGGAAACCAAGCCATGACCTAACCTCCCCGCCCACCGGGCCTGTAGTCACCTGCTTCAGTTTCCTCTGTGATTTGCATGTCCCTTTGTGCCCTATTCAGAGAACACAGCAACGGTGTGCAACTGCTTGGCAACAGCCTCGCACACCCCACCTCACACACCCTCCAAATCTCTCCCCTGGCACGGGCTCTGAATGTACCTACACACATTCCAGAACTGTGACTTGGCCACACCCACGCCCAGGCCTGGGCAAGACTGTCCTGGGAACCTCCCGCTGCCCCAACAAGAACCTGCTTCCCAACTAGAGAGGGCTCTCAGGGGCTCACTGCCCAGGACAGCTCACTCCCAGCAGGGAGAAATAGAGACGACCGACCAGTCGGCTGCGGTACCTCCTGGACCACATGCAGGAAGTGAACTGTCAGGCCAGCAGCCCTGGACTTCTCCGGCGCCCCTCCCTACACCCAAACAGCACACGGGTGACATTCGCCTGGGCAGCCCTCTCCATGGGCAGGCCTAGATGGGGGCCCCGGTAGGATTGGCCATTGGCGACGGCAAATCCTTATCAACTTGACCTGCCATCCTCCATGCTGTGACTCCAGGCTGGAACAACCTCCTCCTGAAGACAAATAAGCCGTCCTGGCTGGAGCCTTCCGTGCCCGCCCACGCCAGGCATTGTGCAAGGGCAGCGCCCAGCTCTTCTGGCTGCCTCCTGGGTGCCCTTCACCCCACGCTGGCCTGCTCTCCCCTCCACCCTGCCTTCTCTTTCTTCTCTTCCCTCCTGGGGTCACAGCCTCTAATCCTCCTCATCCCTTGGCAACTTGGACTCCAAGGAGGGCAGCCTAGGGGGGCAGACTCCAGCCCCAGGGAGCCGGGCTTGGGGCCCTGGCCAGGAAGCTGGAAGGCACATATCCCCTCCGTCCGGCCACCTCCACGAGGCTCCATTCCGGGTTCCCCTTCTTGTCCGGGGCCTGCAGGACAGTCACCGGCTGGCCTGCCTGCAGACTCACTTCGTGGCTGTTTCTGGCCACAAAGGGGTACATGGCGACCACCTGAAACATGGGAGTGACACAGCCATGGTCAGGGTGGGAAGACAGACAGACCCCCCCCAGGAAGGCTGTTGATCCCTCCCAGCCCATCAGCCCCCACTGCTGGGCAGGCATCGCCTCCCAAGCACATCCGAGGTCTTTCTGTTTCTGGGGCTCCCACCGCTGACACCCACAATGAGGCAGGCTCTGTCCTAGTGCTTTGCCTGGTCTTGACTGTCACAATTCTATGACTCTATTTGCCCCGTTTTTCAGATAGGGAAACTGAGACTCAGAGAAGTTAAGGGACTTATTCAAAATCACACGGGTAGTTTTTAATGTGTTCACCTGGCTGTGCAACCATCACTACTGTCGAATTCCAGAACATCCTCATCGCCCCAAAAAGAAACCCCACACGAGTCCGTGGTCACTTCCCATCCCTCCCTCCCTCAGCCCCTGCCAACCACTGGTCTTTCTGTCTCTGAACATTTGATGTGCATACCATCACACACTACATGGCTTTCTGCGTCTAACTACATGTGGGAGCACGCACTGGCACGTCCTTTCTCTGGGTCCCACCCCTGGCCAGGACACTGGTGTGGCCACCAATCAAGGCCCCAGACTCATTGGTAGTGGACCCTCCAGAGAGGAGAAAAATCAGAGCCCCCCTCCAGACAAGCCCCCCTCCACTCCCAAACTCACCTGGGTCCCGGCTGGGACAGAGGCAACTAGGGCTGGGGTGGGCTCCGGTGTCGGATGCGGGGAGTCCTCACGAGGCCCCGCCTGACCCCTGAGCTTCTCCTCCCGGGGGACGATCTGGTAGGGCTCCAGTTTCCCCGCTGGCACGTACCCTCGATGTCCTGCGGACATACCAAACGTGAACTGGCTACAGGCCACCTTCTCCACCACCTCGAGTGGGAGAGGAAATCACTGCCGTGCATGGATGTCAATGCCTCCAACACAGCTTCTCAGCACTAAAGGGACATCTAGGAACCTCTCAGCCCCCAACCCCCGATCCCCTGCACACGCTGCCTCTACCTTCTGCTTGCACACCCCCAGTGACAGGGAGCTCATTCCCTCCTGAGGCGACCCACTTGGTTCTGAACACTCTGACAGAGAGAACAAGTTCTCCTCAGTCTGGGATGAAAACTGCACCTCAGGTCCCTTTCCCCTGAGGCAGCTGCTTCCTCGCCCAGGACAGCCTTTCCCACGAGGCAGACATGGCCTTTCTCTTCTCCAAGTGTCCTGGTTCCTTCTCATGTGGCAACTACTCCAGTGCTGCTCTGGCTGCTGTTGTTAGGAACGGCCACCCTAGTGCCAGGTCCCGCACTGATCATCTAGTCGTCACACCAACTACCCGTTTTACTGCTGAGCGCGCCCGGCTGGGAGAGCTGCGACCCTTCTCCCGCTTTACGCAGCTAGTTCAGTGGTGGGATTGGGGTCCACGCTCAGTCCTCGCCACCCGGGAGCCTGGCTTTAATCCCCACTCAGTTCTTTTCAGCTGAGTCATGAGACTGCTCTTCCAGCATTTCTGCTGGATTTATCCTGTTTTCTTAATGTTTTCATAGACTCACTTTTTAAAATCTGGTCTTGTACTATACAATAATAAATAAAGTCATGGGTTTATATCCTAGTTATTTTTCCCAATAAAATTAATATCCTTAAGTAGCAATGGTAATGAACTGTCTGGTGGGGGGAACTGTCCACAGACCCCTCCCATCCTCCTGTGTGACCCCAGCCTCTGGGTCACATATTCTCTGGAAGATCCATCTCTTCCTGGATTCATGGTGCCCCTTCCCTCCTGGTCCATCTCTTCCTGGGTTCACGGTGCTCCTTCCCTCCTGCCCGGCTACACTGGGGCGCCCAGACCTGAGCGCCACACCCCCAGGTGTGACCAGTGCTCAGGAAACTCGCCCTCATTCTGGACATCAGACGTCTGTCCACGTAGCCGGATCCAAACACCCCCTGCTCTGTCTCTCAGGGTGATGCTGAAGTTCTGCCCAGCCCCCTGGTCTGTGAGGTCCCCAAGGCAGGGTCCTTGTCTCCCTTACACAGCGCCCAGCACACAGGGTGCCTGATAGCAGATGTGGCAACGAAAGACTGAACTCCTTTTTGGCCTTTCATGCACCACCCTGATCTGGCTATGCTCCAGGCCCTGCATTTCACCTGGGCTCAATTCCCACCTTGGATTTGCATGGCCAGACTCTGACCTCTGAGGGCACCTTTGTCTCCCACTGGTCCTGTTGGGTGGTTTTCCCAGAGGGAGGGGAAGGGCCCACCAAGTCCCACATACCCCCAGTGTCCACCAGCCAGCGGCTGCTGTTGCCTTTGGTGTCCTTGTTTTGAAGGAGGCCCACGATTTGGCCCCGAGGCAATGACAGGTCCAGAGTCCTAGACCCGCTGGTGTTGCTTGTCACCTGGTACAGCTTTCCCGGGCCATACTTGGTCAGGAGAGCCTGCACCTGACGCTCAGCCCCTGGCAGGAGCGGCTGGGGAGAGGAGGGATAGAGGCAGTGCTTGAGTTAGCGTGTCAAAGCTGGGGCCAACATCTGCCCCACAGTCCCCTGCCTACTAGGCAGCTGGGTCAGATGAGAAACACATGCAATTGGTATCCAAGAGATCTCACCTCATTTAATCTCTAAAATCCCTAGCCTGTTTGCTCAATGGTTAGAGCATCGGCCTGTGGACCAAAGAGTCCCGGGTTCGATTCTGGTCAAGGGCACATGCCTTGTTTGCAGGCTCCTCCTCGGCTCAGACTCTGGTCAGGACGCATGCAGGAGGCAACCAATCCATGGGTTTCTCTCACATCGATGTTTCTGTCCTTCCCTCTCTCTTCCACTCTCCCTAAAAATCAATGGAAAAATATCCTCAGGTGAGGAGTAACAAAAAAATAAAATAAAATCCCTCCCAGGTCTAACCTTCTGGAGTTTTCCAAGTTCTACTTTCAGGTTCTGAAATTGCTCAGTCACAGAGATCCAGTTTAGGTGCTCTAAATCCTGCCCCTAGCACCAGGCTAAGTTGACCCTCAGGGAGGTGCCTGGTATGGATCTTTCAACCCATTCGATTGTGAGCTCCATGCGGCACCAGACCTTACTCATCGGGCACCTCAGCCAGCACAGGGCAGACACAGGGAGACCTCCCACACGTGGGGCGGAAGGGAATGCTGCCTTTTACCCCGTGAGTTTTCAGTCCACCAGTATTTACTGGGCCCTACACGTGTTTACTGGGCACGGTGAGCCTTGTGAATGGTGCAGCAGAAACACAGGAGCGAGTGGGCTGCCACCTCGCTGGGAAACGACTCAGCTCATCCCACAATCTCCTGGCAGGACCTTTGTTTTTCATTCACTGCTTCCAGCAAAAGTATCAACAAGAGGGGATTGGGGTGACTGTCCCCTTTTTATAAAACAAAGAAGAAAGGGAAAATGTTGCATAAAGGTTTACAGTGTATTCTCTTTCTCTTACTATATACATATGGATGTATTTACACTCACCATGTTTCTGTGGTTAGTTATTTCTGGGTAGGGAGGTGCTGGGTATAGGGAGATCGACAGAGATGCCCTCGGGGACATTTGGGCACAGACTCTGCCACAGCCCATACTCCAATGGGTTCACTGAGTCAGGATCAAGAACCAGGAGAACCCAATGTTTCAAACAGGCCCTAAAACGGACGTGTGGCGATGGGGCCGCTTATTTCAGACCGGTGGTGCTAACCTGAGTGTGAAAGCCAGTGGGGTAGCAAATACGTGCCTTCTTTCTCAAGTCTGGCAGCGCCTACCTGTGTAGAGGACAGCAGCTGTCCCCGGATGGGCCGCCTCACTTCTGTGGGTTCTGTTCCCTTAGCCAAATAAGGCAGGAATTTACAGGAGGGTGTGTGTGTGTGGGTGTGTGTGTGTGTGTGTGTGTGTGTGTGCGCGCGCGCGCCAATTGTCAACACGCACTGGTATTATTATGTTCCCATTTGTTTCTTCCTTTTGTTTTTCCAAGTCTTCTCTTTTTTGGGGCAATCAGCATGGATTGCTTTTCCAGTAAACAAACACACACACACACACACACACACACACACACACACACACACACACCTGTCATTTTGTTTTAAGTAGAAAGAGGGGGGAGGTTCCTGTGACTCCATTGAGGGCTGCTCTATTCTTTCTTTTCTGCTCACTTCCTCTCCCCGAGTTGCAGGGCCCATGTCACCCCCCAAGAGACCTCTGCTGGGGCAGCCTCAGTGTGGGGGGGGAGTGGACAGCTGTGGACCGAGGAGTATCAGCCCCAACCCTTCGGAGCGGACACGCATCTCCGATGGTCTTTGACGGTCTCTGCCCTGTGGACAGGTGCGAAGGCTGCCGGCATCGGCCAGCGCTACTGGGCCCCTTTCCTCGTCTCTCTGTGTCTCCGGGCCCCCTCTTCCTCCTGGGGAACCTTGGGTGTCTCCTGACCCTTCGCTTCACATCTCACATGTGATTGAACACACAGTTTCCATTTTCTGAAACCCTGGGAGCCCCGTATCCCTTCAGCTACTTCCGTTACTTTTAAAACATACACTGTGTGGGTATAGTCAAGTGGACTGACTGAAAGATACCCTTCCCTCATATTTTAGAGAAACATACTTTACCAAAACAGCACTTGGCCATCCAAAGTTTTGTGAACCATTATGGAGCATACAAACTGCATTTAAAATAAATCACGGGATGTAATGTACAACACAGAGAATATACTCAATAATATCATAATAACTTTGTACCCTGACAGATGGTCTTACCATGGTGATTATATCTTAAGGTATATAGATTTTGAATACACCAGACACTAATATAATATTGTATGTCAACTATACTTTAATTTTTTTTTAATCCTCACTAGAGGTTATTTTTCCATTGATTTTTAGAGAGAGTGGAAGGGAGGGGGAGAGACAGAGAGAGAAACATTGATGTGAGAGAGACACATCGATTGGTTGCCTCCTGTGCACACCCCAACTGAGGCTGGGGATCGAGCCTGCAACCGAGGTATGTGCCCTTGACCGGATCAGGCCCGAGACCCTTCAGTTTGTGGCCGATGCTCTACCCACTCAGCGAAACTGGCGAGAGCAACTATACTTTAATTTTTAAGAAATTCCATAGTGAAAAGAAAATTTAAATGTCTTAATTTTTTGTAAATTTTCTTTTTTTTAATCCTTGCCTGAGGATATTTTTATTAATTTTAGAAAGAGAGGAAGAGAGAGGGAGAAAAAGAGAGGCAAACCTGGATCGGTTGCCTCCCACATGCACCCTGACAAAGGGTCAAACCTGCAACCTGGGCATATGCTCTGACCGGGAATCGAACCCCTGACCTTTCAGTATCCAGGACGATGCTCCAACCAACTGAGCTACACTGGCCAGGACTTAAATGACTTCTTATTTAAACTTGTTACTCATTCTGAATGCTCGTATTTGAAGCAGGTTCAGTGAGAAGGTGATAAGGACATGGTAAATTTTGATGAAAATTTTGAAGAAGTTCCAGGTTTTGAGGTGTTAAATGCCACTTGCTCATTATTATTCCTAATTTCACTTAATCGTAAAATGTTTGGGCTTTCTTACTCTTGACCCATGAGTTCTGTTCTCTGATGCTTATTGGCCTTGAAGAGCATGTGTGGATGGGAATGTGAATCCCACCCACACCCACCCCAGCTCTCAGAGAGAAAGGAGAGAGGGAAAGGGACAATGTGTCCCTGGATAACAGGAAACATTGAAACTACAAAAGGGGGAGGAAGTAGGGGCTTGAGCCTCACCCCCTTACAGAGGATCAAGGAGGTCACTTACTTGAACAGTGGGCGGTGTCTGCACTTTCTCGAAGTTCTCTTGAAAGGAGCGAAGCTGGTGACCGGTCTGGCCCAGTGCGTCCTCCACCAGCTTCCTGAAGGCCGGCTCCGAGAGGTGGTGGTGGGGCAGCTGGGTAGGGACAGATACTGTCAGCCCACAGTAAACCCAGGTGCGTTACGATGGGCCTCTGTGTCCTGGTCAGCTGTCGTTTTTGTCTGCCTAGCGCCCCACTTTCCTTTGAGGAAGTGTCCTTCACTGGGGGTCCAGCAGAACTGCCCATCGTGGTGCTCTAGCCACAGAAGTGGCAGTCACGGTGCCCCCTCTCCTAGGCCCCATGATTGGTCCAAGGATCGGACAATGGATCCAAGTGGGGCCAATCGGAGTCCTCCCATCAGATTTAGGCCGTGAAGGCTGGGAATGAGAAGGTCATTCTTCCTTTGGATTCTGAGATGGGAAGGTAAGAGCTTGGAGCTGTTAGGAGCCACCTCTCCCACCGCACAGAGAGAGGCCTGCCTGAGAACAGAGCCAATCCAGAGGGGACAGAGCGAGGGGTGGAGTGAAGTCGAGCCCTGCTGGGTACTGAATTCGTACTGAATGCAGCTGAGTCTCCGGCTCCGTACCCTCATGGTCTCCCAGTTATGCAAGACAATACATTCTTCTTTATACCTGGCCTGGTCTTGAACCCAAGGGGTTCTGAATGATGCTCTGTCCAGAGACTTTGGCCCTGTTAGGCATCTCCTGCACTCTGATCAGATAATCGAGGAGTGAGTGAGACCCCGCAGCTAACAAAGACACGTCCTCTCTGTTAACAAACTCGCTGCTCTTGATTCTGATTTAGTGCCTCCTTTCCCCCGTCCCCAGGATGCAGACAGACTGAGGTTCTACCATGCAGGTCTTTCCCAAGCTCCATGGATGAGTCCATCAATCACTGACAGGCCCTAACATCCTATGTTATAGGACCCACCAAGACGTGCCCTCTTTCTGCTTTCATAGAGTTGACCTCCCCTACCGGCATCTGTAACACTCCCCAGCCCCGCACATCCTAGCCTAATACAACGGGGTCTGGAGAGAACCCTAGAGGGCGGGAGGAGAATGAAAATATCCTCTAATCAGATTTCCCCTCTGCCTTTAGGAAAGATAAATGCTTCTTCCTGCAGTTGGTTCAGGCCTAATTCAATTCAAAAGGAGTATCTGAGAGAGAACTCTGTACTAAATGCTGTGAGGGCCCCAACGAAGAAAAGCCTATAGTCCCAGCCCCCCTCAAAGAGGAGAAACAGCTGTATCCATCACCCCAGGAGGCAGGCTCTATAAAGTGCTAGTCTCCCAGCAGAGCCTCTGCTTCTGAGCTCCAGAGCCTGGAAATGGCCTGGAGTTCCCGCTCCATCCTTGCTTTTATGATCTGACTCTACTAATGGAAGGAAAACAGGCATGAGAGAGATCAAGAAGGTCCCCACAGCCTCCTCCTCAGCACCTGATGGCCTGTTTGGAAGGCCCAAACTCCCTCTCTGCTCCTGCAAAAGACGGCTGAAGGGGCTGCATGGCCTTGCCTGGCTATTCTCCAGAGGTGCCCCCCGTCCTGGAGGCCTTACCTGGGCCAGGCTGCTCTCTGCCCTCTGCAACACTTGCTTCGCAAGGTCCCTCTGGAGAGCCATGAATGTGCCCAGGATCTGGCCCAGCCACTGCACGGCCAGCTGGTTAAACTGCGGGAGCTCAGCCACCAGCAGGGAATTGAGTGCCTGGTACGTGTGCCGGGCCTCCTCCTCCTCGTAGGTCACACTGCCCTCCTCCAGCAGCTTCTCTTCTAGCCGCTCAAAGTCCAGTAGTTTGTCCAGACGTTTCTTGATCAGGTTCTGAGGACCGGCCAGGGCTTTGGCCAGGCTGCACAGCGGCTGCCCCACCAGGTCTTCCAGCCGCCGCTTCTGTGGGAGAGGGGAGCTTGGGAGCCCAGGAAAGAGGTGGCAGTGGGTGGGCACCGGGGAAAGGGAGCTTTGAAGGTAGGCAGGCCTGGGCTCCAGTCCTGCCCCCACTGACTAGCTGTGACCTCTAGCACGCTATCTAACCTTTCTGGGTCTCAGTGTGCCCATCTGGAAAATGGGGACAGTGCTGGTAATGAGGTTAGCAGAGTGCCTGGAACAGAATAGGTATTTAATATGTCACTTCTTTTTTAAAAAAATAGATTTGAATTGGTTTCAGAGAGGAGGGGGGGGAGAGAGAGATAGAGAGAGAGAGAGAGTGAGAGAAGAAGAAGAAGAAGAAGAGGAGGAGGAGGAGGAGGAGGAGGGAGGGGGGAATCATCAATGATGAGAGAGAATCATTGATTGGCTGCCTCCTGCAGGCCCCCTACTTGGGATTAAGCCTGAAACCCGGGTATGTGCCCTTGATTGGAATTGAACCTGAGACCTTTCAGTCCGCAGGCTGATGCGCTATCCACTGAGCAAAACCAGCCAGGGCTAATATGTCGCTTCTTAATATCGTTACTGTGCTTGGATAATGAAAAAGATGTGGTATAGAGTGGTAGTCAAAAGCATAGACTTTGAGGCTCAGATCCAAGCTTGCCACCGACCATCAGAATAACGTGGGTGGCCAGCCCCTCTGAGCCTCAGCTGTCATTTGCAGAATGGGGCTATTAATAGTACCTGCCCCTACGCCCGTAAACAGTGCTGTGAGGATTAAATGAGGTGAAGAATGCGAAGTGCTTAGCGAAGTGCCTGGCAGACAGTGAGGCTCAGTAAACATTAGCTGGGGCTATTTTTATCGGTAAAACACTAAAAATAATCTCTGCCTTGCTGACTACCCAGGGTAGTTATGGATGTGACAATGTGTGAAGGACCTGGCACCTAAATATTATCCTTATAGGTTCTGTCACCTGCCCAAAAAAGAAAGAGGAAGGGAGAAATTCCACTCACAAACTCAGGGAAGGCCTGGAGCTGAAGGTCTCTTGCCAGGCTGCAGTACTGCCCCACAGGCCCCGCGGGCATGTCCAGGTCATATTGCTGCGGCCGGAAGCGGAGGAAAGCCTGGGCCAGGACAAATGAGAGACAGAAAATCATGGCCCGTCATGGACATCTCACACCAGCATCCCCTGCAGCAGACCCCTGAAGAGGCTGTCCAGGCCGCCTGCACATCCCCTGTGACAGGGAAGCACATCCTATTCTGTCCTTGGACACCTTGGTTGATTAGACAGTTCCTCCACCCGTGGTCGGCAAACCGTGGCTCGCGAGCCACATGGGGCTCTTTGGCCCCTTGAGTATGGCTCTTCCACAAAATACCACGTGCGGGCGCACACGTACAGTGTAATTGAAACTTCGTGGCTCATGCGCAGAAGTCGGTATTTTGTGGAAGAGCCAGTATTTTGTGGAAGAGTCACACTCAAGGGCCAAAGAGTCGCATGTGGCTCGTGAGCCGCGGTTTGCCGAGCCGCAGTTTGCCAACCACTGTCTAAGCTGAGCCCAGCTCTCGTGGCTCAGTGGTTGAGCGTCGACCTATGAACCAGGAGGTCACAGTTCAATTACCAGTCAGGGCACATGTCCAAGTTGCAGGATCGATCCCCAGTAGGGGGCATGCAAGAGGCAGCCGATCAATGATTCTCTCTCATCATTGATGTTCCTATCTCACTTTCCTTCTCCCTTCCTCCCTGAAATCAATAAAAATATATTTTAAAAAAATAGAGATACTAAATCGACATCTTTCTCCCTATTCCAGCGCTTCCCAAATTCACATATCTGCATTCCTCCCTTAGGAGTTTTTTGCCATGTCTATATTCCACGTGTTCTATTAACACTTTTCTTTAAATCAACTAAGCATTCCTACTTAAAACAATGCATTTAAAAAAACAAATATCTTATGACACTACCATAAAGGGAAAGCCAGTAATAACTGCCATAAATAGTCATGGAAGAATAATTGCTGTGAAAACAAAATTATGAAGTTCTGCCTGGATGTCATTGCCTGCTGAAGGCTCCCAGCACAAGACTGCCTCTGCCATGTTAGCAGCCTGCCAGCCAAAGAGGCTTTTCCTGGACTCAGGATGAACAGAGGGAACCACTCTGTCCCTGTGGGATTCCATGTAACCCTGGATCTGTCCCGTAAGTCCTGCCTCTAGGAAAATGCAGCCCGAAAGCCTCCAAACATCACCCTCCTCGACAAAGCCAGAGTGTCTCTCCTGTGCCTCTGGCTTCTTCCCTCACAGCCGGAGTGTTTTCCCTTCCTTCTCCCTGTGCTGCTCAGATCCTTCCACTGGGGGGCCAGGATGAAGCAGGAACAAGCAGGGAGATGTGTCTACAGAGGAGTCTGAAACGACCACCCTGCTCCTTGTACGTACTTCCGGTAATGCCACCCCAAGTCCCATTATCCAAATAGCCCATTATCGTGTGACCAAAGCTGGGTTTGCGCAAATGGACATGCCTGAGAACAAAGCCACGTAAGAGGGACACAGTAGATGGAATGAGTCAGCATCGATGACAAGAATGAGCAGGGATTTTGGCACAAGGAAAATAACATGCTGGATGGGAATGCAAGCTGCTGTTCCTGTAGGCTGAATTCAGTTTATAGAAATATATTTCCTTGGTCCTGAATAACACTTAAATTTTCATTTCATTAGCTGTTCCCATGGGCATGTTGTGAGATTTCACCTAAAAGTCTGAATTTCCAGTTTTCTTTTTTTTCCTTAAAATCAGAACTGGCTGACCAGGGCCCACAGCAACCACTCCCCTGATTCAAGTAATAACTGCCCCTTTAGATTTTATTCATTCATTCATTCATTCATTCAAGTCATTCAAATTCCAAATATTATTATATGTTGATTTAATTACCCAAAAGGTCTCATAAACAGACATTAGGCTTTGTATACATGGACACTTCACTCAGTAATGTTACCTACTTGGCCCTTTAAGCACCCAAGTTTGTCACCCCTGCTCTGGGTGCCAGTCTGACAGGGTTCTTCTGAGGGTTCTGACCCCAGTGAATTTTTATCCTGCCCAGTTGGAACCCCAACCCGAGAGCTCAATGGGCTCAGAAGCTGCCCATGTCCTGTGGCCTGTCGGCCGAGGAGTGCCTGCCCCGGGGCCCTCTTCTGGCCTGCAGCCAGGGAAGACCTCTTCCGTTTGGTTCCTGCAGCTGGTATTTTTGCCAGCTTGTTGGATGGGCCCTGCACGCCTTCTGCCCAGGGAGCCCAACCCAGCCCCACCCACTATTAACCACAGGATCCTCACCTCCAGATTGTCCAGGTAAGCTGCCACATTGTTCTTCAGCTCAGTCACACACAGCGACACCCAGTGGAACCTCTCTTCTAAGTCATCAAATTCCTTGTCTTCTGTCTGAGAGTCAAGTTATTCTTGTGAGAGCCATGAAAATCCACAAGGGGGCAGTGTGCACCATATACCTGCATCCCCAAGTCTTCATTGGGGACCACCTTTCCTCAGATCTGCCCCAAAGCTGAGTGGGACAGTTAGAGGCAGGGAGTGCAACTTAGTGGTTTTGTATTCAGACCACAGAATCAAATACACAAGCATATGAGTCCTGGTTCCCCTGCTTCCAAGCTGTGTGACCTTGGGCAAGTGTTTGACCCTCTCTGAGCCTCTCATCTGCAAAATGGGGGCGGGGTGGGGGAGGGGAATAGGAACACCAACTTCATTGTGTGGACCAAGTAGTGCCTGGTTCACAGTAAGTACTTAATCAGCCTGAGCTGCTATTGGTAGCCATCAATCAAAGCTGGGTCCATGCCCAGACCCAGAGATTAGCTCTGCTATCTGTGTAAAGAGGTCCCAGAGAGAAAGTGGTACAAGGTGCCGCGGAGAAAGCCCTCCCCAGGCTCCACAGAATCAAGTGGGATGCCAACTCCGCCTGTGCCCGCTATCACTGCTGGGAACCACTTCCCTCCCTGAGCCTCATCTCCGAAGGCAGTCTAAGCACCCTGGCCCACCCCTGCACAGTCTTGCTTGTCCCTTGAGATGTGACCCTTCCCCCTGCCCATGCTCACCCTCAACACGAGCCCCGCCTCCTGCTTCAGCAGCTGGCTCAGCCGGGTGGTCTTCTTGGAGAGGGTGTGCGTGTTGATGCGGGCCAGCCGCTCCCGGAGGGTGAGCTGCTCCACTTTGGTGTACTTGGAAGCTGCACCGACAGAGAGGGAGGGCGTGGAGACAGAAGCTGACCCAGGAGAGCCAGCATCCAGCACAGCTGGCTAGGCACCTGACCGGGCCCTCTTCTCAACGTCAGGGTCACCCCCATGAGAGAGGTGGTGAGTCAGGGAGCACAGGCACAGGGCTGAGCCCTCACTCCGAGGTGTGAGCCCCGGCTGAACAGCCTGCTTGACTTGGATAAGTCGCCCCTCAGGTCGCAGTTTCCTCATCTGTAAATGAGGCCAGCCAGCTCGTGGGACTGCTGGGAGGATCACCTAAGATGATAGGTCCAGATCTACTTTCTAAAGAACCCAAGTGAGAGGTGATTTGCCTGAGGTCCCTCAGTCACTGTTAGCCGGGCCAAACTGGGCTCAGAACTTCCTACTGATTGCCTGACCCCAAGCCTGAGTTTTAAACCTGGCTCTGTCCCTTATCAGCTCTGTGACCTGGAGCAAATGACTAACGCTTCCAGTTTACCCAACTGTGAAATAGGACTAGCAGTGCCAGCCTCAGAGGATCAAACAAGATAGTAAATGAAAAACATGTCCTAGTTAGCTCTTAGCAATAAACATTAGCTAAATTATCGTTATTATACTGTCTCGGTTGTGCAAATGAGTTTCTCTCTCCTTGGGACATTGCTTTATTTTTCCCCCCAAACCTTTCTGCTTTAACAATCTGAGAGGCAGGATCCCCACTTATCCCCCTTCCCTGCCGAGGTATATACACAGCCCTTTGCCTCCCTGCCCTCCTCACTGCCCCCCACTCCCCCAGCCATCATTTCTCCTCCACAGTATAGCAGCCATGTGGTTTGGATGGAACTGCTCCCACTTTAGTTCAAGGGGTGGGTGCTAAGTGCTATAAACCAATCCATATAATCTCATCCCCCTCGTGACAGTGATTGGTTCAAAGAACTAAGCCGATCAGCTCATGGCATTCCCCTAACCATAGTGATTGGTTCAGGGTGAGCACATGACCCAAGTGGGTCCTATAAGAGTGAAGCTCCAGTTTAATTTTGATGGCTAAGAGGAAAAAGGCCCTGTCTTATCTTGGGGGGTGTGGTATGCAGATGTGTATCTTGGAATAGCAATAGCCATGTAGTACTATGAGGGAGGCTATCTGAACATGAAGGTGACACACAGTAAAGAACAGAGACAAGAGAATTATAGGGAAACTGACCCAGCAACCTGATCAAACCCTACCCAAAGGCCACCTACCTCTGGACTTGTGGTTACATGAGCTACTACCTCCCCTTCATTGGTGAAGCCAATCTGATATGAGCTTTTTATAACTGGAAGTATGCTCACTGATGTATCCTCTAAATTACCCAAGTCCTTACCCACTTCCTTGCGCCTCTTGTACTCATTGATGTTGGTGTTCACGTCCTGGAGGGCAGAGGTAGCCCTCTGGAGGACAGAATAGGCACTGGCATCGGGAAGTGTGTTCTCCAGAATTTTCTGCAGCAGCAGTGGGTACTTGGTAATCCTCTGCAGAGGGATGACCAGTAAGAAACTGAGGCCCGAGGGTCCAGCTTGTGGCCTGAGGGAGAAGGCTGGTATTAGGTAGGAAAAGGCCACCCTTGGGGGCATCAGGGGGCCTGTCATTGAACTCACTGAGTGATCTCAGGCAAGTCACCTCCTTCTGTGGCTCTCAGTTACCTCATCTGTAATGTGTGAGGTCTAGAAGTTAGATGGATGCTGCTAGTTCTCATTTTACCCCCTTTATGGACCTTGGTTCCCCATTTGTACCAAACCCAGTGATCAGTTTTATGCCCTCAGCTTATTCATTCACCCAACAGCAAACACGGAAGACCGCTCCCTCTTTACCGAAACACTTCTCTTTATTTGGCCTCAGAGACTCCCTCTGTCTGTCTCCTACTCCACAGACCGCTCTCTTGGCCGATTCTGCTGGCCTCTCTCCAATGCTGGGTGCTCTGGGGCCTCCTCTCCTTCCTCTTCACCCACTCTCTTACTGACTTCATTTAGTCCTATGGCTTTAAACACATCCAAAACGCAGATCTTCATTTTCTACTTCTGTCCGGAGTTCCAGGCGCCCATGGCCTATTTAATATCTCACTTGGATATGTCCCAAGCACAACTCTCTATATTGGGCATCCACACGATATTTCAGTTAATAAAATGGTTCTGCTACTTCACAACAGAAAAGCTTTTAAAATTATGGGAGCTTAATGTTTAGAGATGCATTTGAAGTATTTAGTATGTAAGGAAAAAAGTCATAACATCTGTATCTTCCTTTAAATCGTTTAGCATAAATATAGATGAAGCAAAAAGATTAACATGATTCATTTCAGGTAGTGGGCGTGTGAGTGTTCATTCCATTCTTCTATCTTTCTATATGTTTGACATTTGTCATCAAAAAAAGTAAAAAATAAAGCACAGGAACTAATAGTGTCAAGGTCCCTTCTAGAGCCCTGGTTCATGACTGGGACATCTAGGTTATCTCCAACAGTCCTTCCTTGACCATGACCCGTAGCCCTCAGCCCTGGCTTTTGAGAAACCCAAGAGGGTTCCAAACTTCAACGTTCAAGCACGCCTCCTCCATGAAGACTCACAAGTGCTGCTCATGACCACTCGCCGGCCCCCCTCTCTATGAGATCCTAGCCTCTTGCTCTTTTTCCTTAGGAAAAAGCTCCAGACTAAATGGCCAGGAAAGATCAGCCATGAGGCTAAAAATAGGCAGAGCAGGTGAGAACCCCTCCACCCCCTGCAGGGAGTGGGCAGGCAGGGCTAGGATCAAACCTTCAGGACACACCTACGCCGACCATCTGCTCTCACCAAAGGTTTCCTACTGCTTGGCTGGCCATGGGCAAGGGAGGTGGAAGCAATTGCCAGATTTTGGCAAAATCTGTCCTCTGGGCTTACTTTCCACAGGCAAGGGCCAACTGCTCATGGGGACAACTGTCACCTCACGAATCAGACGGCAGGGGGTCTTCAAAGAGAAGATCAGATCTCTTCTCCGCAATTATCAAGTAACCCCGTCACTGCAGAGTAACAGCAGTCTCTTACCTGTACGGCCTTTCTAAGGTAATTGGAAGAAAAATTTGTATGCAGCCTTTCAGATAGGCAACAAAAATGACAAGATAATACCCAGAACTAGGGGAATGGGAGGAAACAGACTCTCTTGGTGGGAGTATCAATTGGTGATATCTCTTTGGATAGCAGTTTGGCAGTATGTGAAATGTACAAACCCTTTGTTCCATCAGTCCTACTCTAGTAATCTACCCACATAAATATCAACTCAGGTGAGCAAGGTAGAAGTTATTCAGCAACTACATTTATGACAGTGAAAATTTGGTAACAACCCAAATATCTACCAACAGGACAATGGTTAAATAAACCATAAACCTGCCCTGGAAAAGAACTCTATGCATTTGCTTATATATGCATAAAGGAATTATGCAAAGATCCATTAGAATTTTTAAGTGGTTACCTTAACCTTGGGGATTGGAGTTGTAATTGAGCAAATAAAGGAGCAAGGTTGGGAAGATCATTTTTACTGTATAAAATTGGATGTTTTAAAGATTTTTGAACCATGTAACTATGTTACCCATTCAAAATTTCAATTTAAAAATGTGTTCTCTACATATCTCTACCTGGAGCTTCCACCCACTGGTGCCAGCTCTGGCTGTGATGCCACCCGGGACAGTTCTGAGCCTTTTCCATGGGGCAGAACTTCAGCCGTCTGAAGAGAGGCCTCCCCAGGTGTTACACACCTGCCTCCTAACACTGTTGCTGACAGCATGTGGTTCCCCCAACCTCACTGCCCTTCCTATGCTAGTCATCAAAGCTGTTTACCAAATGTCTCTGCTTCTCCACTCCTAGACACGTGTGCAGGATAGCACATCCTGGCCTCCTGGTAGTTGGATGAAGCCATGGGAATAGTTCTGGCCCATGAATTATGAGAAGTGATGGATATCTTGCCACAATTAGTGACAAAATTCTGACCATTGGCTACTGTCAGCTTGGATCCCAGAGTGAGGATAGTGCAAAGAGCCCCAAGTCACCCTGCAAGGATGAAAAGGAAGGTATAAACCTTTGTGGTCTGAAGCCACTGAGAATTGGGAGTTGTTTGTTTCTGTAGCATCGCCTAGCATAGCCCTTGCTGCAACACTCCTGAAGCTGTGTGAGCAGCACCAAATGGAGGTGAGACCTCAACGGTCCCTGACCTTGGGGTCCATGCACCAGGAGCAAATTCTCACTGGTCATTCTACTCACACCACTGCCTCAATGATGGCCTGGATCTCCCGCTGCAGCTCTGGCTCCCTTCGGTACGACTCCACCAGCAGCAAGGCCTGGTCATAGTTGGCACAGTAGACCTTATAGACTCGCTCCAATTCCTCTTGGAATTCCAGGAATAAGTTACCTGACAGTGGAAAAGCAACAAGGAGTTCACAAAGGCATGTCTGTATGGCCCCTTGCTTGGGACAGGGAGGTAGTGAGGAAGACAACTGCCAGCTTAATCCACTTTCTCGCCTTGGGCAAGTTACCTCATCTTCCTGAGTTTCCATTTGTTTCATTTTACTCCCATCATTTTGCCAGAAGGACTGGGTGACAGAATGATGTAGAGCTCAGGCTAATGCACTATGAGTACTTAATAAATGATAGCTATAATTAGAGCAATAGTATTGATAAGGCTCATATTTGTACAGTGCTTTACAGTTGACAAAATGTGTTCATGTTATGTCTTTACAGTGACTGTGTGTGCCAAGTACAACCACTAACCCAGTAAGCATGCTATGCAGCACAAACATGCTATAGCACAGCCCAGGAAGTGACAGGCATGGATGGGTTTCAGGCTCAGGGAGAACTAGGGCCAGATTTCCAGTCAACCCTTTCCAGTTGTGCAAACTGGGGCAAGCCTCCATTTTCCCATCTATAGATTGGAATAGAAATAGTACTCATGCCCTGTCTGGGTAACTCAGTTGGTTAGAGCTCGTCCTAATACGCCAAGGTTGTGGGTTCCATCCCCGGTCAGGGCACATGTAGGAATCAACCAATGAATGCATGAATAAGTGGAGTGGAAAATCACTGTTTCTCTCTCTCCCTCTCTCTCTCATTTTCTCTTTCTCTCTCTCTCGCTCTCGCTCTCACTCGCTCTCACTCTCTCCCTTTCTTTCTCTCCCCACACACACCCTCTCTCTAAAATCAATGAATTTTTTTAAATTTAAAAATAGTACTCAACTCCAAGTGTTTTTTTTAAATGAGGATTAAATGAAATAATGCATGTAAAGCATTTTACACAAATTTCATTCACCAAATATTTACCAACTGCTTATTTATTGACTATATGCCCAGAACTATTCTAAGCTCTGTGAATGAAACAAAACCCCTGCCTCATGGGGCTTATATTCTAGATCAGTGGTTCTCAACCTTCCTAATGCCACGACCCTTTAATACAGTTCCTCATGTTGTGGTGACCCCCAACCATAAAATTACTTTCGTTGCTACTTCATAACTGTAATTTTGCTACTGTTATGAATTGTAATGTAAATATCTGATATGCAGGATGTATTTTCATTGTTACAAATTGAACATAATTAAAGCATAGTGATTAATCACAAAAACAATATGTAATTATATATGTGTTTTCCGATGGTCTTAGGCGACCCCTGTGAAAGGGTCGTTCGACCCCCAAAGGGGTCGTGATCCATAGGTTGAGAACCGCTGTTCTAGAAGAAGACAGAATGTAAATATCTGATATGCAGGATGTATTTTCATTGTTACAAATTGAACATAATTAAAGCATAGTGATTAATCACAAAAACAATATGTAATTATATATGTGTTTTCCGATGGTCTTAGGCGACCCCTGTGAAAGGGTCGTTCGACCCCCAAAGGGGTCGTGACCCACAGGTTGAGAACCGCTGTTCTAGAAGAAGACAGCCAATAAGTAAATATCGTACATATGCCAGGTAGTGATGAGTGCCATGAATCAAGACAAAGCCAGGAAAAGCCTTGGAGAGTGGTGGGAGATCTATCTAGGGAAGGCTCCCAGGAAGCCTTTTCACCAGAGATCTCCACTAAGAGACAACTTGGGTGTAGCCATGAGACCTAGGGAGCTCCCACATTCTCCCCAACGTGGATGCTTCCACAGGAATGTGACTGATGCCAAAGGAACGGTATCCTATCAGCATGGCCAGGGACAGGGGCATGCCAGTAACTGAGGGGCAGAGGAAGACAAACTCTCAGAGAGCAGGACTGTCCAAAGTAGCAGGAATGCCCAGGACACCAAAGTAAAGACTTATTTCCTCTCCTCTTGTCTTTCTCCAGTTACAGATTGTAAAGGAGTAACAGCAACAAAGAAGTTACTCCCAGTGTCAAAGGGTACTCGACCTGTAGCTGGGATTAGTGAAAAAGAAGAGTAAGGGAGGCAGGATGGTCAAGAGCTAGGGTTCTAGAGTCCAAAAGAGCTGGGTTCAAATCCTCACTCTCCCTGGTCAAGCTGTGTGGCCCCGGGAAAGTTACTTAACCTCTTCGAGCCTTGGGTTTTTCTTTAGTAAAATAGGGATAATAATCATCAATAAGTAATGGTGTCATGAGAATGAAAAGGGCTACTACATGTTAAGTACTTGTACTCTCCATTTTGTAAAGTGGTGGGTTGGACTAGATATTATTGGAGGGTCCTGCCAGCTCTGACATGCTAGGTTCCAAGGGTCCCAAACCCAGACTCCCATTGAGCTGCATTTCCCTGGAACTCTGGACACAGTTCAGTAATGACCCCACGCTGAGGACAACTCCACAGGAATCTAAGGCTGACAGCTGCCCTGTCTTTTGCTTACCAATTAGCTGCACTTGTTTCTCTTCCATGGCGTCTGTCCCCTGCAGATCCTGAAGAAATCTGCTGTTCACCTTGATGATGTCATCGATGTTTGAGAACAAGACATCCAGATCTCCCTGTGGCAGCTGGGAGGAACAAAGAAGCCGTGGGAGGTTGCTGGGAGGTCAGTGGCGTGACTTGATTTGTAGACTTTGGGGAACAGTCCAGAACACTCACGCCCCCGGGAGCCCATCACTCTTGGGAAGATTGCCCTAGTGGAATGTTTGCAAGGACTTTGAAATTTTATAAATTAGGTTATTTCCATTATTCTACAATGGAAAGCTAAGCTGGGGTTTTACCCTAAGTCTGCTGCCAACTATCATTTTTCTTCCCCCAGTTTCCCCATCTGTCATAAAAGGGTGGAAAGTTGGATTTCTTTCCAGCTCTGATATACATGACACCTTCCATCGTGACCTTGAGATGTATTCTGAACTCCAGCCCTATTAACTAGGCTATACCACCGTTAAAAAGGATGCGGGGCCCTGGCCAAATTGGCTCAATAGTTGGAGCATCGACTCTCGGACCAAACGGTCTCAGATTCAATTCCCAGTGGAGGCAACTGCAGAGAGGCAACCAATCGATGTCTGTCTCTCTCTCACATCGATGTTTCTCTCTCTCCCCCTCCTCTCTCCTTCCACTCTCTGAAAATCAGTGGAAAAAATATCCTTAGGTGAGAATTTTTAAAAAAGGATGCTGGATATCTATAGGGTGTCCCAACAATGTGTATACACACTTTGAATAATTATAAAGGCAGTGTTTATTAAAATACATTTCATTTTAAAAGTTGAGCTCTCAGCTATTAAAGTGTGTGTACATTTTGGGGGGATATCCTGTATTTATGTGCAGGGACATACACAGGAGATAGATATGTAGAAAGAGATGAGATGCCCTGGATGCATGACCAAGTGGGAAAAACGAACTATAGAAAAATACCTAGAGTATGTTCTTATTTTTGTTAAAATAAGTAACAATCTATTCTTCTCTGTTTAATGCCTACAGAAAAAAATCTTAATTTCTGGAGAGTAAAATATGAGAGAATTTTCACCTTCTACATTACCTACTTTAGTATTTCATTCATTTAAGAAACACTAATTGTAGCCCATTATATATATGTCAAGAACTGGGATATATTGCACTAGTTGGTTTGGCTCAGTGGATAGAGCGTTGGCCTACGGACTGAAGGATCCCAGATTCGATTCTGGTCAAGGGCACATGCCTCATTGCGGGCTCTATCCCCAGTAGGGGGGTGCAGGAGGCAGCCAATCAATGATTCTCTCTCATCATTGATGTTTCTATCTCTCCCTTTCCCTTCCTTCTCTGAAATCAATAAAAATATTTTTAAAAAAGAACTGGGATATATTGAACTAAATGGTCTTTGTTCTCAAGGAGCTTACATGTTAGGGAATTCTTGAAGTTTTATAGAGAAAGCTTGTATCATTTCTGCAATCAGGGAGAAAAAAGACATAAAAATGAGTACTAAAATAGAAAGCTATCATAGTAATAACCTCTCCCTCCCACCATCCCCCAAATGAGACAATGAGAATGTAGGTCAGTTTAAGTGATCTGCTCTAAGCTTGACAAAGGGCTATTTTATCCATCAGCTCACTTAATTCCTGAGGTGATTACCCCTCGCCCCATTCAGCAGATGAACACACTAAGGCTCCAGGCTGAAGGTTACATGGCCAATAAGTGGAAGTACAGGGCTTACATCCAGGTGACTTCACATCCACCATGACTTTCCGTCCATCAAGCCTGTTCCAGGAGCCAATGTGAGAACCTAGGACCCATTTTGCCCCTAGAAAGACAGGCTGTGTGTGGCTCCGCCCAGGTACCTGCTTCAGGCGGCTCCTGATGTCCAAGGCGCAGAGCCGGAGCATGTGCAAGTAGGAGACCTCGGTGTCAATGAGCTCCCTGATGGCCAGCCTCTGATGGAGCGACCACCTGTCCTCAGAGACCTGACTTTCTCCATCCGGACTCTTGGTCCTGGAGGATGGCTCATCGGCCCCACGATCGGCCATGCCAGCAGGTTCTGGGGAAGACAAGCACACGCCAACTCATTGCCAAGAGCTCTACTGGGACATGCTGTCTCTAATCCAAAGGTAACTATTCACCCAGCAGCCAGAAAACATCTTTAGCTGCATACAGAGTCAAGATGAACCGTGTATTAGCATTTGTGGGTGGGATCTGAGCAACCTTAAAAGGTAGAACACAACTCAGGAAATTGTTGACATTTTAAATTCATAGCCCAGGACAATGTGCTTGTCTGGCTTTTCTTCTATTTTTGCCCCAGCTCTTGACCCAGATTTCTGTATCTGGTTCAGCTGAGTCAGTCTCTCTCTCTCAGTCTCTCTCTCTCTCTCTCTCTCCTCCACCTATACCCCCAGTGGTTCCCTCTTCTCTCTGACCCCGGTCTTCCCCTTTCAGGCCATACTACATGTCATCTGAGCTATTTCCACAGCCTCCAAGATCAACTTCCTAAATCCAAACCCCTCTCCCACCTGCTGCCACCCACACCCATTCATCCTGGACATGGTTCCAGTTTAAATTTCCTGAAAGCAAGCTTGTGACTACAGTAGTCCCTGCTGTGAGATGCCCCCTGTGGCTCAGGGTCCTGCTCCAACCTCATTTTCCCCTTCATGGACCACTCCAGCGAAAAGTTACATGCATTTCTCCATACCTGCATGGTCACTTCTGGCCTCTGCTTTTGCACCTGCTGGGCGCCCTCCTCTGTCTCTATCCTCCAACACTCATCTTCTCTGAGGCCTTTCCTGATCTTCCCAGCCAGATGTACCTTCTTTATCTCAAAATTTAAAAAATACAAATGGCAATCGACAAGATGGCCTGAAAATCCTCCCTACCACAAAATATCAAAATGCTAGACCAGCTATAACAAGCTCCCTTATCACTGTATGGCAGGGCTTAAGAGAGTAAAGGAAATCAGCAGGGCCCCCAAACAGAGGGAACTGAAAACCAGAGCAGGAGAGCTGAGCTGTGCAGCTGTCCCAGCGGCTGGAGTGGGCAGGGCAGAGGGCATTGCCGAGCTCAGTGAACCGGGGACTCGGGCAGCGGTGCCCAGGCAGGATCAGGAGAGAGTCTCCTTCACAGAACTGGAGTCCCCAAGGACTCCGGTGAAATGGTGGATCTGAAAAAACAAACAACAACCATCCCCCCACCCACACAGGCCCTTCCTGTAATATTGCTCTGGGATTCACTCCTAGAGGCCCACTCTGTGGCCTGCTCCTCCAGCTCCTCACTAATTTGGTAAACACATAATGCCCTCCGGTAAACCCCTTTCTGGTTAAAAATAGAATGGTTTGTGTTCTCTCCAACTAAACCCTGATTAATACAGGTAAGAACAGGTAATACACAAAAGAAAAAATTTAAATGGCTAATACACAGCTGAAAATATACTCAATTCACTAATAACTAGACAAATATAAATAATTAAAACCACAACAAGATACTATTTCACTCCCATCAGATTGGCAAAATATAAAAATAAAATGTTGGTGAGACTGTAGATGGAAAAATTGGTTGAAGGGTACATGGAACCTCTGTATTATTTCTTGCATCAACATATGTGTCTATAAGTATCCCCAAATTAAAATTTTAAAAAGCCTCAGATACCACTAAATCCCCTTTGATACTCTCCCTAATCCCATTCCTCTGTCACTTTTTCCAGAAGTTACTACTATCCTGAATTTTTACAAAAAAATTAATGCCTGTGCTGCACATATATATCACTAAACAATAAGTAGCATTGTTTTGCATATTTAAAACTTCAAAAAATAGTATCATACTCTATGTACCCCTCTGGGACTTGGTTTTTGTTTTTTCTCTCTTTGCAATGTTTATGAGTATATCCATGTTGATACATGAATACAGTATTCATGAATTCATTTTCACTATTGTTCAGAATTCCATTACATGGCTATACCACAAGTTATTTATCCACTCCCCTGGGGACATTAAAGTTGTTTCTAATTTTCTGTCATTATCAACATTGCTACCATTTCTTGTATCTTCTTTGTTTAACTCTGGAGAAGTTTCTTGAAGGCAAGCTATTATATAGGAGTAGAACTCCTTGGCCTGACAGTGGTGAGAAGTCTCATATACTGAGATGATAGTGTAAATTGTTACACTACTCTAAAGAGCAAATTGGCACTATCCATAAAATGCACACACTGTCAGGGGTAGCAATACCTGTATTGGACAAAATAGACTTTAAAACAAAGATTGTTTAACTCTGGAGAAGTTTCTTGAAGGCAAGCTATATCTAGGAGTGGAACTCCTTGGCCTGACAGTGGTGAGAAGTCTCATGTACTGAGGTGATAGTGTAAATTATTATAACTACTCTAAAGAGCAAATTGGACTATCCATAAAAGTTGAAAATGCACACACTGTCAGGGGTAGCAATACCTGTATCAGACAAAATAGACTTTAAAACAAAGGCTATATAACAAGAGACAAAGAAGGACCCAGCATTTCTACTTCTGGGTATTTATCTGAAGAAACCCAAAACACTGATTTGAAAAGACATATGCATCCCTATGTGCATTGCAGCATTATTTACAATAGCCAAGATATGGAAGCCACCCAAGTGTCCATTGATAGATGTGGTACATACACACAATAAAATATTACTCAGCCATAGAAAAGAATGAAATCTCGCCATTTGCGACAACATGAATGGATCTAGACTAGAGGGTATTATGTTAAGTGGAAGAAATCAGACAGAAAAAGACAAATGCCATATGATTTCATTTTTATGTAGAAAATAAATGCATAAATAAACAGACAAAGACACAGAGGACATTTTGAAAGTTGCCAGATGGGAAGGGGGCTAGAGATCTGGCTGAAAATAAGAGATTAAGCTATGCAAATTGCCAGTTATGAAAACAGTCACAGGGGTGTAAAGTACAGCTATAGGATATAGTCAATAATATCGTCCTAACTATGTATGGAGTCAGATGGGTATTAGACTTATCAGAGTGATCACTTCAGAAGGTATATAAATGTCTAATCACTATTGTATACATGAAGCTAATATAATATGTCAATTGTACTTGAAAAATAACACACTATTTAAAAAAAACAATATCACAACCAGAAGATTGACATTGATGGTCAAAATATAGTACAGTTCCATCACAAAGATCCTTAATGTTGCCTTTCACCCTTGGCTCCAGCCCCACGCCACCCTTCACCCCTGGCAATCAGGAATCTGCTCTCCATTTCTGCATTTCAAGAATGTACATAATCATACAGTACGTATATATGAACCACTCAGTATGGAGCCTTTGGGACTGACTTTATTAAATCAGCACAATTCCCTGGAGATTCATGTAAGTTGTTGGGTGTATCAATAGTTCTTTTTTATGGCTGAGCATCTAAGATGTTTTATTTGTTTTTTTAAAACTAAAGTAAATATGGCAAAAATGTTAAAAGTAAACAAAGCTAGGTGGGAAGACCATAGGCATTTGTTTATTGTTCTTTGTTCTTTTCTTGATAGTTAAAATATTCCCTAATATTTAAAGTGGCATGCATCCCATTCAGCCTTGTACTTGGGTATGGAGTCAGATGGGTATTAGACTTATCAGAGTGATCACTTCAGAAGGTATATAAATGTCTAATCACTATTGTATACATGAAGCTAATATAATATTATATGTCAATTGTACTTGAAAAATAACACACTATTTTAAAAAGACAATATCACAACCAGAAGATTGACATTGATGGTCAAAATACAGTACAGTTCCATCACAAAGATCTTTAATGTTGCCTTTCACCCTTGGCTCCAGCCCCACGCCACCCTTTACCCCTGGCAATCAGGAATCTATTCTTCATTTCTGCATTTCAAGAATGTACGTAATCATACAGTATGTATATATGAACCACACAGTATGGAGCCTTTGGGACTGACTTTATTAAATCAGTTGTTGGGTGTATCAATAGTTCCTTTTTATTGCTGAGCATCTAAGATGTTTTATTAGTTTTTTAAAAACTAAAGTAAATATGGCAAAAATGTTAAAATTAAACAAAACTAGGTGGGGAGACCATAGGCATTTGTTTATTGTTCTTTGTTCTTTTCCTGATAGTTAAAATATTCCCTAATATTTAAAGTGGCATGCATCCCATTCAGCCTTGTACTTGGGTTATTTAAGGCTACGCCTCATCTTCCTGGCTAGACACTAAGCTCTGAGAGACAAGATGAGCACCAATTCATCTTGTGTCCTCCTCTGTGCCTCGTGATACTACATATTTGCATACATAAATGGTCTTTTTGGATGCATTAGTAGCAGAAGTTTCTGTCCTGTGCCATAAACACTGACCCATGGATCAGAAAATATGTAAAGTGAGTGTTTGGGGACAGCGAGGTTGTTCAGAAGGCAAAGGGCCTAGAAAGGTCCGGGAACACATCTGTCTGCTGCACAGATCTATTCCAGCTCCTGAACACTGCCTGTGGTCTGCTGACCTGTCCCTGGCCTGAATCACTGGCATTCACCACCCCATGCCCAGCTTCTCTAGAAAGATCCCAATAGGATTTCAGGAGAACTACTCAGATCCCACTATTCATAACTGGTGCTAAATAAACAAAAAGCATACATAATACTTTATAGGGAACTTCTAAATATTAAAAATAGCATTAATTTGTAGTTAGGTTAATTGCAAGCTAGACCATCAAGCAGGTCTGGCAAAAGCTCTCCATAGCAGCTCTGTTTTATAGACTTGCCTAGTCCAGACATTTTCTAGAAATGTTGTATTCGTTTTTAAAAACACAGAAAGTAGATCAGTGGTTTCCAGGCAGAAGGGATAGGGGCTTAAGGCATGGTGGCTACTGGGTATGGGGTTTCTTTTGGGGATGATAAAAATGTTCTAAATCTGTTGTGGTGATGGTGCACAACTCAGTGTCTATACTAATAACCACTGATTTGTGCACTTTAAATGGGTGAATTATAGGATGTGAATTATATTGCAATAAAGCTGTTACCAAAAAATTATTCTCTGCTGGCAAGGATACGGAGAAACTGGCTCTCTCATACATTGTTGGTGGGCATGTAAAATGGTACAGCCACCCTGGCGGTGTGGCCAAGAACTAGAAACAACAAAATGTTTTTATAGATAAATGTAATAGGTGAATGGTGTTTTTTTTTTTAATGTGATATATCCAATATCACTGAATACCCAGAAGTAAAGTGAACTATTGATACACAGCAACAATGTGGGTGGCTCTTGAGGGTATCATGCTGCCTGAAACAAACCAGTCTGAAACGGCTACATATTGTGTGACTCCATACATATAATATACAAAATTATAGAGACTGAGAACAGCTTAGTGGCCATCTGGTTAGGGGTGAGGGTGAAGGGCAGGTAACTATTCTATTAAAAAAACAGCACCAGAGTGGACTTTGTGATGATAGAGCAGATCTATTCTCTTAACTGAGGTGATGGTTACACAAATCTACACACGTGATAAAATGTCATAGAACTATCATACCCATATAGTACACCAATACCAATTTCCTGGTTTTGATATTGTGCTATATTTAAGTTGTAACCATTGGAGGAAGCTGCTGAAGAGTACACAGAATCTCACTGTACCAGCCTTACAACTTCCTGTCGATCTAAAACTGTTTCAAAAGAAGTTAAAAATAAACAGAACCATATATAGCTTAAGTGATCCACTATCTTTGCAACATTCTCAGGACAAATGCAGCTTAAAAGCCCAGGAGAGCAGGCTGGGTGCCCTTGTTCGTTTTCCTGGTGGCCTGGTAAGGAGGCTTGCCTTGGAGAACACACTCAGGGAAACGTGTCTTTCCCTACAGTCCAGTCCCTGCGCCATCCTGAGATCTCCTTGATGCCCTGTGAGAGCCGAACAGGAACTAAAATCAGTCTGGCAGCAACTGCTATTGACTCTAAGACAGGATAAAACAATTAAATCCCTCCTCCTCTTGCTTCTCCTCTGTCCACACTGGCACAGAAGAATTTGGGCATTCACAACAAATATTTGGAGCAGCTACTTGATGCCAAGCATTCTCTTAGATCAGAGGTGGGCAACCTTTTTGTGAGTGCGTGCCAAAACCAGCAAAATCTCTGACTCAAAATTCTGCTGCGTGCCAACCCTAATTGTTTGAGAACATGTTACGCCTACTTGATATCTCTTAAGGTGTACGTAAGTGAAGAAACTTGAAGAAATAATAAAATTCATTCGAGTGACAAAAACACAGTATATGATGATGAAAAATACATTTATTTTTTAATGTATACATATACACTGATAGTCCGACAGAAAACTTTATGACTCCGTTTGATATTATCAGTGGGACTTTTGCTGCTGCATCACTGATGACAGAGATTTTACATCAGGTTTATATTTCGTGACCTTCAGAGATATGCACGAGCTACTACTTTCATCCGTCAGGCTACTCCTATTACGAGACTTAACAAAATTCATCACTGAGAACAAAGATTCACAAGTGTATGTGGATGGAAACATGGAGAGTAACGCTGTTGCAAAGTTTTTTAAACAGAAAAAATTTTCTGGAATGGCATTCCAAGTCCTCAATAGTTCATTTTTAACACTATTGAAATTGCTCTTCCCCTCTCTCATCAATCCATGTCTATGGTCTTTAAGATAACTTGTTATGTAAAATTATTTATTTACCTAAGATGCACCTACACTGAATTTATCTGAAAAATAAAAATGTTGATATTAAGAAAAAAAATTGTAAATGGAAGATTATAAGAGAGGGTTTCGCGTGCCAGCAAAAGTTACTGGCATGCCATGTTTGGCACTCGTGCCAGGGGTTGCCCACCCCTGTCGTAGATTCTGAGGATACAAAGATCAAGAAAAAAATGACTTTACAATAAATCCTTAAAGGTGTAACCATTTAAAATATCTGGCTATTTGTTCCATGTTTCACTCCTCTGAAAGAAGAGGAACCAAATAAATAGAATGGACATCCTGATTATTTCATCCCTTCAAGACAAAGGAAGTAATGGGAAAGTAATACTCCTAACCCAGTTCTAACCAGTGGGAAGAACTGGAGAAATGAAAGTAAGAGGATCTACATGGAGAAGTGAAACCATCATCTTGAAGTTCTTTTAGAAAGTAAAATGTCATGGCAAAGAAAGTTGAATATCCATCCTCCTATCTCAAGTTTTAGAGGTAGGTCAATTTAAACATTTAAGAGGGAATAAAGGAAGTACCTTCCCCCCCCCTCCCCCCGGGTTGAGACTCTAGGGATTAGGGAAGGCTGTCAAAAATAAAGTTCAAGCATCATGATAGCCAATGACCCTGTTGAAGAATAAAGGGAAGAAACACCTATAGAAACAAGAGTGGCCACATGGGGATTCTGGTTAATGAGACTGGTTTATAAAGATATAAACCCTAGTCAGAGGGCAGAGTCCTCCACAAAGAGCTTCCAGAACTCTCATAACTCAGGAGCTAGAATATAGAAAATTATAAGAACTTCCAAAGTTCTGCCACTACTAGGACTGCCAACTACATTTTAGAATTCATGTTCTGAAAAAGTAAGAAATGGGCACACATTTGATGGTGCTGCTTCCCTCTTGGCCCTAAAGAGTGACTGTAGGAGGCACTGTGAAGGTTTGGAGCCCAGATCCAGGAGCCTGAAACCCTGATTTCAAATTCGGATTCTGCAATCAATTGGCTGGCTTTCCTGGGATAATTATATAACATATCTTATAATTAGATAATACATGTAAAGCATCTAACAGAGTGCCCAGGACATTGTAAGCTCTCAATAATAGTAACTGTTGCTTTTGCTATTATTGTTAAACTAGAGGCCCGTTGCACAAATTTATGCACAGGTGGGGTCCAGCCAGCCTGCCCCGATGGTGGCCAATTGGGGCTGGGCTAGTTGGGGGGAGGGGCCGCAGGTGGTTGGCTGGCCAGCCCTGCCCCCGATCAGGGTTGTGGGGGGGGGGGGCAATTGGGAGCTGGGCCAGCTTGGGGGAGGAGCCACGGGAGGTTGGCCCTCTGCAGTGGGCATCATAGCAACCAGTCGTTCTGGTCATTCTGGTTTTCTGGCATTCCAGTCACTGGGTTTTTTTATATATAGATTGGAAACCATTACATTACCATGGATCAGATGAATGAAGAAGCTGTTTAAGGACACTTGACTGATCATGTTGAAGCAGATGGTGAGAACAGGTAATTATGATGATAATAATAAAAACGACACACCAGAGCCTGACTGAGAACACAGCTGACACCAAAGAAATGGAGCTGAGAGATAGAGGGACCATGAGACTGAGCCCTGATGGCATTACTCAGTCCAGCCATGATGAAATCTGATTCCCTTTGGACTTTTTTTTATATTTTCATCCCCCACCCTGCTTTGATGTAATCCATGCTGAGTTGGGTTTTGGTCACCTGATTAAAACAGATGGTCTGTCAACCTTTGGAAAAGGAAACAGAGCCCTTGAAGCCAGCATAGCGGATAACAACAACAACAAAAACAGGTCATGCTAAGCTATCCTGATTTCTTTACTTCAAGTTAACTAGATCAGTAGATCAAAGGAATGCTGTAAGCTAGTGTAACTGGACCAGCAAGGTGTTGACGTCAGTTTCTCCTGGCATCCTTATGAATAAGGAATAAGGAAAAGAAGGCTGAAGGTGGGAGAGGCAGTAGGACAGTAATGTGGACTAGTGGATAAAACTACCAAATTCAAAGAGCATTGATCAGTATCAACCTCTGGGATCTGCCCTGTCTTATTAAGGATATCCCTTAGTGCTTTCCATCTCTAAGACCACCTGAGTCTAAACCTCTATCACCTTTCTCCTGACGGAATGCACAGCCCAAGAGTGGAGTGGTCATTCAAAAACATGGAACTGCTTGCTTTACTTCTCTGCTGGAAACCCAGACAAGTCCTCCTTGACTCCCATCCCCCTTCCAAAGAACCACTCCTTTCCATCAATAGTTACTTTTCTTATTTTACTTGTTTTACTGGTTCATTCAGTAGAATGTAAGGTCACAAGGCCAGGGATCATGTCTCTTTTATTCATCAACACATTACCTAGTGTCTACTATAGCTTTAGCACATAGTAGGTGCTAAACTAGTTGAATTAATAAATGAACAAAATGGATAAACATTTGGCAGAATAATGATCAAATTGCCAATGACACTATTACAAGTGGAGTTAGACTAATATGATCATACACATAACTCTTGAAAGCCACCAAAAGTTTGAAGTCAATTTTATATAAATGGAATTGTACAGCATATACTCTTTTATTTTTTTGGCCTGGCTTCTTTCAAAAAAATTATTTTGAGGTTCATCCTCATCCATGTTGTAGGATGTATCAATAGTTCATTACTTTTTACTGCTGAGCAGTATTCGTTATATGGATATACCAGTTTGTTTATCCACTGGTCGTTTCCCATTTCTCTATTACAATAAAGCTGGACCTAGGAATGGAATGTCTGTGTCACATGATAGGTGCATATTTAACTTTTTAAGAAAATGTAAAACTTTTTTTTATACCTCACCTGAGGATATGTTTTTATTGATTTGAGAGAGAGAGGAAAGCAGAGGAAGAGAGAGAAACATCAATGTGAGAAAGAAACATCAATCAGTTGCCCCCCCATGTACCCCGACTGGGGATCAAACCCGCAACCTAAGATGACACTCCAACCAACTGAGCCACACCAACCAAGGAGAAAATATAAAACTTTTTAAAGTGGTGGTGCCTTTTTACATTCCCACCAACAGTGTATGAGTTCCAGTTCTTTCACAACCTCATTAACATTTGGTGTAGTCAGTCTTTTTAATTTTAGCCATACCTAATAGGTATGAAGTGATATCTCATTATAAATTTAGTGTGTGTTTCCCCAATGATTCATGATCTTGAGCATCTTTTCAAGTACTTATTTGCTACCCATACATCTTCACTGGACATCATCGGTGGTTTGCTTATTTGTTAGTTGAAATTACAGAAGAGGCTCTCACTCATTACATAACTAGACAAAGAATACAGAAATTTAAAAGAATTAATAGTACCCCACTACTAATCCCCACTGCCCAACACATGTAACCAAAGGTGTACAGGAATCACCAGGAGCACTTATTAGGCATGCACATTCTTGTCCCTAGCTATTTGCCCTAAGCCAGCTTTCCCTGGCTATAATTATAAGGCCTAAAATGGTAGAGAAAAGAAACAGCACTGTATTTAGTAAAAGCAGTTCTTTTTATAGATAGGCCTGCCCAGGCCCTGTCCCCACAATTTTGGATCCACAGATTTTTAAATTCTTAAGCTTGTCAATAAACAAGCTATAGACTTGGGAAAATCATGGTCAACAAATGCCATTTTGCTTCAGTTGCAGCATCCACAGACACCCCCCTCCCATTAGTTAAATAAAAAGCCATTTATTTGATCTAGAAGGGAATCAACCAAAGCACTGTTTTCCATAGCAAGCAGCTGACCCAAAAGGGATGTGAGCCAAATGCCAGCAACTCCTGTACCCTGGCAGGAACTCCGCTGAACATCCATTGCCGGGCAAGACTGGATATTACCCAGGTTCCCACCTATGTTCTCCTCTTTCCTCTCATTTAATAACTATAAGTGCTGACCCATTCACAGAGGGAAGCGAGGCCCAATAAACAGTCCTTGTTAGAATGTCTGGTAGTTTCATGGGTTTTCTGTTTGTTTTGTTTTCTTTTCTTTTGCTTCCTCTCTTTCTTTTTAATGTCTGGTAGTTTCTACTTTCAGCATGTGACCTTGGGTCAAATATTAAGTCTACTGCATTATCCTAAATAAGTGCACTCTCATTTAGATTACTACCACCAACGTATGTGCTGCCATTTGTAAGTCATAACAAGGTTGACTTTATGTTCGCAGGTTTATAACGTTTTAAAGTTTATTTTATTTTGGATACAGACCAATTTTCTCCAGGTCATCACCCTTTCCAAATGGCACAGCTGTGATTCACGGGGCTATGGGCACTTACTACGAGCTCAGTACTCTGCATTCATTCTTAAGTCTGTCGGTAGCTGGAAGTATAAAGCGGACAATCTTATCTCCATTTTACAAAGAAAACTGGGCCTTGGAGAGGATAAACTATATGTCCTAGATTACACAGCTGGTGACACCAGGACGCTGTCTGGGCTCACAGCAGATACTCTGTAACCAGCTGCTTCCCCTTAAAGGAGAAGAGAAACTGTTCTGAAACTGGGCAGCTGAGTGACAGCCTTTAGCTATTCCTGACAGCAGGAACGCTTCATGTCAAATCTGAAATTGTGTGCAAAGTTATGTGTGAGTCCCTCTGTGGAGAGGGCACCCCGATTTCTAAGGGGTCAGCGATCCCAAGGTTAAAAACCATTGCCTGGGCAGGCTCACTTCTCCATTCCCCTCTAAGGTCCAGGGCTCCCTGGGCAGGGAGCACGGCCGCAGTGCCCGGCGTTCTGGCTTCCAGTCCCAGCGCTGGCACTATTTTTCTGAGGGCCCTTGGCCAAGGCAACTCACCCAGTGAACATCAGATTTCCCGTTCGCTTGTCCCCTGGCCTTGACGGTCTATTTATAATTATACTTCCCTTGGCAAGGATTCCTTAGCATTGTCTGTATTATTCCATGGGTTCTTACTAAAAGTCGGCCCATATCCTACTGAAGTAGGCAGGGATCAACAGAAACAAGGAATGATGAGTCTTTTCTAGACCAGCTTCCCTCTCTAGGGCCTCAGTTTGCCACCTGGAAAGTGACTCGGTTGGGTCGCATGGATCAGGTGGCTCGCGTTACCTAAGGCTCAAGACACAAAGCTAACTTCACAGCCACCTGGGACTGGGCGTCGTAGCTCCCGCGCTCCCCCACCACCCTTTTCAGATCTGACAGCAGCTGTTCGCCCGCACCCCTCCCGGGCCCGTGCTTGCCAGGCAGACTCACCGCGCGTGCCAGGTGC
>NW_005362269.1:896593-909031 GCF_000412655.1 Myotis brandtii | reverse complement strand
CAGCTCTGCCCACGCTGCGCGCGTGCGTGCGGCAGGAAGGGGCGGCCCGGTCCCCCGCCTTTGTTAATTGTCTAAGTGCACCCAGGTTGTTTTCCTCTCCGGCTCCTGGGAGTTGGCTCAGCTGAGATGGCCCAGCTGCAGCAGCAACACCCCTGAGCGGCCGCATTGCAAGTGGGTGTTACCGCCGCGCCCCGGGGCACACCCACCCATGGCTTCTCATTAAGCAGCCTTGTCGTTGGGTGTTGTTGTTTTTTTCCTTTGGTCGTCACCCCCAAAACAGGGACGGGCACTTGACGCCTGGATCACTAGATATCTGTACTCTTGCCCGAATTGCCAAACGTTAGGGCTGGACCTTAATTTAATTCTGCGCGCCACCTGCTCAGTACCTCTGGTTCTTGTCCCAGCTCTCCTGGGAGCCCTATGCACAATCTTAGACAAATCTGCCAGCCCCCTTTGCCCCCCATTTTCCTTTTCTATGATATGAAGGTGTCCATTCTCTGTGAATGGGACACTGTTCTGGAAACTAAGTATTCAGCAGTCAACTCGCCCTCTTGGGGATGGGTCAGACATTGAAGACACAACTGAAAGTGATAATTACTATGAAATGTATGGGAAGTTTCATATCAGAGCAGCCAAACCTTATTTATGGAGTCATGAATTGAATAGATTCACATTTCTTTTCTTTTTAAAAAAATTTTTTTATTGATTTCAGAGAGGAAGGGAGAGGGAGAGAGAGAAACATCAATGATGAGGATCATTGATCAGCTGCCTCCTACATGCCCCTTAGTGGGGATCACAGACAACCTGGGCATGTGCCCTGCCTGACTGGGAATCTAAAGGTAACCTCCTGGTTCATAAGTCTATGCTCAACCACTGAACCACACTGGCTAGGCTAGATTAACATTTCTAAATCCTCTGGGTTCTAACATTTATTCTTATTTTCATTATTAGAGCTTATATGTTTATTATTATTAGTGACAGCAGCAGTAATATTGCCAGGTACCATACTAAGCATTTTACTTGTGTTTTTTCATTTATCTCTTTAACAACTTCCCTAAGAGATAGGTATGGTGCTGCTGCTTATTATCTTTTTTATTATCCTCCTTTTAGAGAGAAAATCAGGCTAGAGAAATGAAAGTAATTTGCCCACTGTCAAATAGTTAAGTGACAGGATCAGTATGCAAATCCTGACTGTCTGAGGCCTCAGAGTGCTGAACCTCTACTCCACATCCATAAAAATATGAAGCCCAGAGTGGTGGTGTTATCTTGAATGTGATGGATGAGAACAACGGAAGAGGAGGGGGTGGTTGTAGCCTGTAGAGGAGAAAAGCAAAGGAAGTTGAGAGCTTTCTTAAAGAACTGTCCATGGATTAGCCTTGACCTTAGAGATTACCACCATGAAGAAAGCTATAGGGAGACACATTGCAAATTGTTAGAACTTCTCTAACAATCAGAGCATTTCAAAATTGACATCTGTCACATTTAATAAATGTCAGCATTCAAGCAGGTTGGGGATGCTTCAAAGAAAAGTCAAGTAAAAGTTAAGGACTGATTTAGATCGTCTCCAAGTTTCCTTCCAATTCGGAAGGAAGTATGAAGGGAAATTGAGTCCTATAGTGGTTAAATGACTTGTCCAAAGTCACCCAAGGAGTGCAGACCTGACCCCCAAACAAAGTCTGACTTCTAGATCAAACTTCCTGTGTGTGGGTGAGGGTCTGGTGTAAGCTCCTGTAAAGTCAGTGTGGTGTTTGTGACCAGGCTTTTCTTGGATGTGTGGGAACACCTGCTTTACCTGCTTTGCATTAGTAATGTGTGCCCTTCTTCCTGGACTGTGCTGAGTATTCTGTTTTCAGATACAAGTGTCAACCCTCCTGCAAAATTCCTGTATTATAGAGGTCCCAGGGGTAACAGGGTCCCCACTTCCCTGGAGAAATATTTATTTGGTAATTTAAGGAAAAGGAGACAAACTGGGTAGTATTTGTATGTGAAACTGATGTTTCTTTGATTCTGTGTTAGGACTCTGCATTATCTGGAGTTAAATTTCTAATGCACGGGCACTAATTCCCCATCTCTCATCCTCATCACAAATATTTTGATGAGCAGCAATCTAGTTGTCAACTTCAGAAGAGGCGTATTTTATCTGGCTGGTGGCTCAGTTGATTAGTGTGTGTCCCTTACATCAAGAGGTTGCAGGTTCGATTCCTGGTCAGGGCACATATCTTGGTTACTGGTTTGATCCCCAGTCGTGGCACATAAGGGAGGTGGCTGGTCGATGTCTCTCTTTCTCTCTCTCTCTCTCCTCCTTCCTCTCTCTAAAAGCAATTTTTTTAAAATGTATTCTTTCCTCAGTGCTCTAGAGAACTACTTGTTTCTTTTCTACTGGAAATATCTAATAAAGGAATCCAGTTGCCTTTTGGGATTTATTTCTGGAACATTTACAAATAAGTGGACATCATCTTGCCCCCAGTGACACTAACTCAAAGATAAAAAGCGTTCCCTGTCACTTCTACTCTCAACAGAGAGGTCAATGTTTAAATTCACTTTTTGAAAAGAAAGTATATTTACCCGGTTCAAATTTGAAAGTATTGTCAGAGCTACAGCTTATTGGCCTTAGAGTCCTCTCAGTGCCTGGCATATTGCCTTGTATACAGTAGGTGCTGAATAAGTGTTTATTGAGTGAGTGTGAATTAAGAAGTTGTGGCCGAAACCAGTTTGGCTCAGTGGATAGAGCGTCGGCCTGCGGACTGAAAGGTCCCAGGTTCGATTCCTGTCAAGGGCATGTACCTGGGTTGCTGGCACATCCCCAGTAGGAGATGTGCAGGAGGCAGCTGATCGATGTTTCTAACTCTCTATCTTATCTCTCTCCCTTCCTCTCTGTAAAAAGTCAATAAAATATATTTTTTTTTAAAAAGAAGTTGTGGAAGACAGAGAAAGAGGTGGTGTAGGGTGGGGCAGCAGACATTTTATCTGAGGTGCATGAGTTTAAAGGAAGCTCAGACAAAACTCCCAGGCCAGTTGTAAATTTTAAAAATATTTTTTATTGATTTTTAGAGAGAGAAAGAAACATTGATGTGAAAGTGAAACATCAATCAGCTGCTTTGCTGCACAACCTCCACCCGGGATCAAGCCAGAAACCCAGGCATATGGCCTGACCAGGAATCGAACCAGCAACCTTTGATGCACAGGACGAACCCCAACCAACTGAGCCATACCGGTCAGGGCCCAGTTGCAAATTTGACCATGACTTTATCCAGTAGCATCATACTCTTTTGGGTTGAAAATTACCTAAAGACTATGTGTTAGCCAGACTATGTGTTAGTCTTTTGGTTGCAAGCAACAAAAATTGAAACTAGTTAACTAAAGTAGAAAATAAATTTTTTTAAAGAGTAGTGGGAGCTCAAAGAATCAATGAAAAGGCTAGAGAGCCAGGCTAGGAATACAGGCAGGCACCAAGGGAGGCTGGGTGGCCAGACCCACAGAGGAAACCATGCCATGAGATACTACTGTCGGACACTAGCAATGCCCTGGGGACTGGGTGCCATAGCTGACCCAGCTGCTGTCACTACTACAAGATACTGGATGTCACTGCTACCAGCATAAATTTTACACATTGCCTGCTTTTCTCGACTCCCTATCTCCAGCATCACAATCCAGGAGGGATTGGCTCACCAGTCATGCGTGAGTCCCAAATAGTCAGTGATCATGAAAAACTGATACCAGGGTCCTGCCTCACACAGTGGCCTATTCCTCAAACTTCTAAAGGAAATTTGGGGGCTGGGCAACCAGAAATATGACAAATGCCCACTATGCAGTCATCTATTTATAGAAAAGGCTAATATGCTAAGTGTCCTTCCCACCTTCTGACCGGTCGCTATGATGCACACTGACCACCAGGGGGGCAGACACTCAACACAGGAGCTGCCGTGACACACACTTGCCATTTACAGAGAAACAGCAGTACGGACCTGGCCAACAAAGCAACACTGGGCTTCCCCTAAGTGGGACACAGGCCCTGCCACCACCCCAGAGCAACAGCCCACCAAATCACAGCCAACACTGCTGAGACCCCATGGCCAGCCCAGAAATGCTCGCTGTGGGCACCGGGTAATGACGTCACATAGCAACGTCTGGCTTCCTCTCCCTAGCAGTTTCTTCAGCCCAGGAACACGACTTGCTTTATAGCAGGTGCAAACACTTTACACTGTAACCAAATGTCTGTGAAGCATTTTCCCATGCTTCATCTCATATGATCCTCACAGAAGTCCTGGAGTAGGTAGATAAGAGACTCAGTGGAATCCTATTTTCTTTTCATTAGCTGGAAAATGGAGATATAGAAAGCTTAGAAACTTGACCAGACTGAAAAGAAGAAATGGTGGACCTTGAAAATGATTTCCGGTTTCCTCACTGTGCAGAATATAGTCAAACACTGCTGCAGTTAAATATTTTACCCTTTGTTCTCCCTGTGTGACCTACAATAATAATCTGCTTCATGTTGATATTTACTGCTGTGTTGCTGACAATTACCTGAAAGAGAAGTTGGGGTGCTTTACTGGGCTGGAAAAAGATTAGCTAAATCAGAAAGCAGGTCTAATAAGCAAGTTTATTCTATATATATAAAAAGTTAAGTTGACTCGACCATGCGTGATACATATAAAGCTCTTGCTGGCACCAATCGCACATGTCTATTTCCATCTGTCATTGTCGATCGTGAATTTGGTTGACATTTCTATTATAGAGAAAGGGTGAATAGTGATATTAAAATATTTCCTCTAATTAATTTCCTTTCAATGTGCATGAATTCGTGCACGGGGCTATTAGTCTTCTAATAATTTATAGGCCCCATACAGAAAGAATTAAAGAGTATAATCTAGCCCTAGCTGGTTTGGCTCAGTGAATAGAGCATCGCCTGTGGACTGAAAGGTCCCAGGTTTGATTCCAGTCAAGGGCACATGGCCAGGTTGCAGGCTCGATCCCCAGTAGGGGGGGTCCAGGAAGCTGCTGATCAATGATTCTCTCTCATTATTGATGTTTCTATCTCTCTCTCCCTCTCCCTTCCTCTCTGAAATCAATAAAAAAAATATTCTAAAAAAGAGTATAATCTATATAAAGTACTTAATACAGTACCTGACCTGAACTCTCTAAACCAGAAGGTGCCCAGCTGGGTGGCTCAGTTGGTTGGAACGTTGTCATCGGGTTTGATTCCTGGCCTGAGCACATAACTAGATTACAGATTTGATCCCCAGTCAGGCACTTACTGGAGTCAGCCAATCAATGTTTCTCTCTGTCTTTCTCTCCCTCTCTCTCAAATCAATGAACATATCCTCAGGTGATGATTAAAAAACAAAACACAACACAACAACAACAACAACACAACGAGGGAATGCCTATCTTGGTTATTACTTACCCTTTAAAATTTTTAGCTCATCAAGAACTTCTTTACACCAATACTTTCTTCCCAAGCCTCTCCTTTTCTTTCCTGTTGGAATCACTTACAATTGCAGAGTAGAGCAAAGAAAAGTGGAGAAGAAAGAGGTAAATTGTGGCAAATGTGTACTTAGCAGAACAATGGGGGGGCAGGGCATGAGACTAAAGAATCCAACTTGTTTTTCTGATAAATTTTTTAAAAAACTGCCTACCTTGCCCTAGCTGGTTTGGCTCAGTGGATAGAGTGTCAGCCTATGGATTAAAAAGTCCCAGGTTCAATTCCAGTTAAGAGTACATGCCTGGGTTGTGGGCTCGATCCCCAGTAGGGGGCATGCAGAAGGCAGCAGATCAATGATTCTCTCTTATCATTGATGTTTCTATCTCTTTCTCCATCTCCCTTCATCTCTGAAATCAATAAAAATATATTTTAAAAAATAAAAATAAAAACTGTCTACCTTGCCCAGATGGTGTGGCTCAGGAATTGAGCTTTTCAGGTCACGGTTAGATTCCCAGTCACAGCACATGCTTAATCCCCAGTTGGGGGCGTGCAGGCGGCAGCCGATCGATGATTATCTCTCATTGTTGATGTTTCTTTCTCTCTCCCTCTCTCCAAAATAAAAACAACTGCCTACCTCTTTTAGAGTCTCAATCTTGGGATCATATCTATTTTTTCATGCAACTCTGTGAAATCTACCACTCTAAATTCTACAGTAGTAATAAAAATAGATACTAGTTACTACATGCCTTAGTTCTGAAGTTTAGGAGATTCCCTCTAAGTTTACTTTGCTGGAACTCCATTACTGAATAAATGCCTCTGTTCTAGCATTCAGCTTTAAGGTCATCAAGAAGACATGACCGCCAGTTTGACCTATGAGCTGGACCTGCAATTGGAGGCTCCCCACTCCCCGCCCTGTGCACTCTACTTGCCTTCCCTGAGCTAGAGAGAAGCTGCCCAAGGACACAGCCTTGAGACAGTAATGTGGTGATGAGACTATCTAGACTGGGTACATGACTAAACTCTGTTAAGGCCTCCTATGTACATGATTGACCCCAGTTAAGGTCTTCACATAAACTTCTAAGATTTGGTGATGGGACCTGGCCAGATAGCTCAGTTGGTTAGAATGTCATCCCAATACATCAAGGTTGGGGTTCAATCCCTAATTGGGCACATACAAGAACCAACCAATGAATGCATCAATAAGCAGAATAACAAATAAATGGGGTTTTTTCTCTCCCCCCTCCTTCTTTCTCAATCTCTCTCTCTCTCTCTCTCTCTCTCTCTCTCTCTCTCTCTCTCCCCTCTCTCTCTCTCCCTCTCTCTCTCCAATAAATTTAAAAAAAATATTTGGTGGGCAGATACAGAAAACTATTCGTCTTGTAGTCACCTAAGATAAGCCTCATAAGTTTACTTGCTTATTAAACCTGCCACCTACCAATCTGGAGTGATCTGCCTTTTTCTTCAGTCTCTCCCTGTTCTCTATGCATGGGGGCTGGTTTCAGATTACACCTCTCATTGTTGATGTTTCTATCTCTCTGGAAGAAGTTGCAACCCAACAACCTGTTACCGTCATGAATTTTTAGCCCAGTTTAGGGGAACTTCTTTGCTTTTACCATAATCCTTGATTAGTAAGTACTCCTTTGATCCCAGTGCCAGAAAGCCAACTCACCCAGAAATGATAATGTCCATTAGAAGACCAAAGACCAAAGAGATCATCTCTTCCTCCAGTCCCATCGACCATACCTAACCATATCTAAACCAATCACTGACTGGCTTGCATAGATGAAGACCTAACATTGAACCAGCCTCCCTCTGAAGCATTTAATCATGTAGCCTTAACAAAATTAGAGTCTTGTTGGGAAAGAGGAAGGACAGGGGGGAATGCTGTTGAGTAGGCTGCCAAGAGTATCGGTTGCAGGAGGGAGTGGGAAATTCCACAGTTAAATTGGGGAGCCCCTCAAATATTATTCTAAGTTCCCTGACTCCAGCCCTTTCCTGGGCATTTACCATTTGACTGTTCAGATTCAACTAGGCAATTCTGGCCATGCATACTGAGGCTACAGAAGCGGGCTAAAGTAGTAACGCCAAATGAGCATATCCACAAGATGGCAGCATTGTACAATTATTGAAAACCGGGTGGGGCCAGGTTCTTGATCATTCCCCTCAGTGGCATATTCTGTGATCTATTGAGTGGATGCCTGTTTTTATAGCTTCACTTACTTGTGAAATATATGGGCAGTTTCCTTCCCCAGAAATCTTACCGTTCTGAGATGCATGGACTAGAGAAATGAAAGAGCAGTTCATTTGGGAGTCAGAAAAACCTGAGTTCGATACAAGATATCCCCAAGTCACTTAGTGCACTTGGGCAAGTTAATTAAGATCTCTGGGCCTCAGTTGTCCCATCTAAAAATGTTAAATGATGAAATTACTTTCCCCACAATATTTTTTTATGACATAAGATGCTGTATAGCCCTGGCCTGTGTGGCTCAGTTGGTTGGAGCATCATCTGGTGCACTGAAAGGTCACTGGTTTGATTCCCGGTCAGGGCATATCAGGATGCAGGTATGATCCCCAGTGGTGGTGAGCCAATCAATGTTTTGCTCTCCCATCCATGTTTCTCTCTCTCTTTCTCTCTCCCTCTCCCTCTCCCTCTCCCTTCCTCTCTCTAAAATCAATAAAAACATATTTTTAAATGCTGTAGAATTATTACCAATCAGGGTAGATACCATCTGAAAACTCAGTATCTTCAAGTTGATTGGAAGAAAGGTTCTGATGCCTTTAGAATCACCTAGAATATTTGTTTCCTATGACACATCTTAAAAGCCTAGGGTGGGGACCTTCTCAGAAGGAATAATCTACATAATTCAACCAGTTGTGGTAGTATCATAGTTATTACACTTTTTGTTGTTGTTATACTTGTCTTATTTGGGCTTTGGACAATAATTGTAAAGGTCCTACTTCAGCTAACGGCCTTTTCCCCTCCACCAGGAAGGTTAAAAAAGGTCACATTTGGCTTGAATTGCCTAATAATAACAGCAGTAGAGTATATTTGTACAAGGGTTATGGCTTAACAAAGTGCTTTTAGATATCCTATTTCAACTAGGGTAGAACCTATGGCAATCAATGATTGTGTGGGACAAGAAAATACAGGCTTAGAAGGTCAATAGAATTTGAAATTCTAAGCAACGAAATATTAAAAAGTATGAATTTCATATAGATTACAGGGGACTGACAGGTAAGTAGAAAGGGCCTATATCTATCATTTGCCTGGTCTACACAACAGATAAGAGGTTCTTAGGAGTTTCAGGTTCAGAGTCCAACAGGAAGTAAAAAGGGTCTAGAAAGTCCAGGAGGTAGCTAAGATTATTATTAAATAGATCAGTTGGCTTCAGAATCTCAAAAGATGAGAGACAGGAGTAATTAACACTGGCAAAGCAGGAGTAAGCAGCATTGTCCAGGAGGGATGGCTGGTGGGGACAGGAGGGTAGAGGTACATAACTGAGATCAGGCAGCCAGGATCAAGGAACCAGCTAGAGAGCCAGGGACTACTGGGTTTGAGACTCAGCAATGGAGGAGATGGGTGTCAGCCCTCAAAACTGTGGGAGTTCAGACACAGTAAAAGGTCAGAACCCAGACCCTGACTGAGTGCCAACTTGCAGAACACGGACACGGAGAGATCAATTGAGTGGCAGATGAGCTGAGCCACTCAGTTGGAGGGGGGTGATTTACGTCGAATGTAGGTCTACTGTGGGGGTGACTGCTAATATGCTCCCTGTTCAGACCTAGCACAGCACCGGGGTCTGGACAGGACACACTAACTTCAAGGGTGAACAAGCACACATCACAGAACAGTGGTGTGGATGATGGGGAGTTCTCAAAAACTGGTGGTGTTGGATAAGTTACCACACCGCTGCAGCTTCCTCACATGCAAGATGAATATAACAACAGCTGCTTTACCTGCTTCTGATACTGGTCATGAAGAGCACCAGTTAGTGCAGCACAAAATACTTTATGAACTGTAAAGGGCTATATAAATATAGTTTGACTTTTTTGCTTTGTGCATTGGGGCCCTACAATCCAGAGTTCCTTTTTTTTTTTTTTTTTCAATCAAACCCCTGGCTTTGTTGACTGTAGAAAGTCTTTCTGGGGTAATACTAGGCTTAGCCAGAATCAAATGCAGCAGCTATTCCATTTCCTGTGATTTCTATCACTGATTCCTGGCATTAGCATGGAGAGTTGAGAGTTAACAGGATGTGCTCTTAGGACTGGCTTTCCTCAGGAATGGCAACTCAAGCATCTTCCAAATTTAGTCTCACAAGGAAGAATAGATTAATATAGTGAGTAATAATGAGTCACAAGGAGCACAGTTTCATGCCCTTGCTAATGAACAATGCAGAGAAAGAGAACAGGGCTGAGAAAGAAAGGGGGGACAGAAATTACAGAAACTTCAAAACACTAATAAAATCCTTCCAAATAAAAATAGCTAGCACAAATATCTCCAAATGCCATGCATCCCAGTGCATTTCCAGGAATTAATGGTTCATCTGATTAAAACAGAGATTTTAAAGTACAATTTGGTTATTTAAATATTGCCAGGTCAGACAGAGTGACCAGAACAAGATAATGGGGTTGAGTTGGGGAACACAGGGGAAACTCGGGAATTACATCATTTATAGTGCTTTTCAACTCCTGGCCTTAGCAAGCTTTTCAATGAGTGCATGAACATCTATGATTTGAATTTCCTCCCTGTCAGGACATACCTCTGGCATTTAAATATTACACTGCAGAATGTTCACTGCAGACAAAAGCATTAAAGCTGTAGGCATTAACTCAATGCAACTCTAAGAGGCAGGGGTGGGGCTAGTGGAAACAGTAATATAAGAAGAGAAAAACTAGCTTTGCTTGATTTTCACTATTAAATCTTATTCCTTGCCAAGAATAAGACTGTTGAAAAGTAAAATCATTTCATACTTTTTCTCTATGAGAATAAGCAAGGATTTTTTTTTTTTAAGACTAACAAGGACCATGGAAGAGATGGGTGTCAGCCTTCAAAATTGTGGAGTTCAGACTCAGCTGGAAGACAGAACCCAGACCCTGACTAATCACCAAGTTGCAGAATATGGGCACTGAGAGATAATTTTTAAGTGAGGCTCCTCCCTCACCTCCAGAGAGAGCTGTACCTAAAACTAAGATACCATTGTAGCTGGCCTTCTGTATCTCCAGTTCTTCATTCACATCCGTAAATTCAAACATATCAAATATATGGGGGGAGGGGATGTTACGTTGTTGCTGAAACATACTACTGTATATAGTCAGGCCTACAATGGTCATCTGTACTGAATAAGTACAGACCTTGTTTTCTTATCATTATTCCCTAAACAATACAGTATAACAACTATTTACACAGCATTTACATTGTAGTAGGTATAAGTAACATAAAGATGATTTAAGGTATATGAGTGGTTGTACATAGGTTATATGCAAATATTACACCACTTCATATAAGAAAATTGAGCATCTGTGGACGTTGGTGTCCTTGGGAGTCCTGAAACTGTTGGCAGCGATCAGGACCAGATATTAGACTTCCGTCCTTGAGTTTGGCTAAGAAAATAATCCAGAGCCAAGGAACTCAAATACAAGTGAAAGTTTATCTAGAAAGTCACAATGTTGAAGTGAGCCAGGGAAGAAGTGAGCCAATGAGGCTGCCTGGACTCAGGAAGCAAGTCGTAGAGGCAAAAGAAGGGTCCTTGGAGCTTAGGAGAAAGAAAGGCAAGGAAAATGCGCCTGGGGGAAGGAGAGGGAGAAAGATCCCAGCTTGGTCCAGAGAGAGCTTTAGCCTGGAGAAAGAAGGTGGTGGGGAAAGGTATGTGCCAGAAAGAGACCTTTGTCTTGTGGACCAAAAGGGGCCACATGCTGACTAGCTCAGGGAAGGCCTTCCTGGTGGCCTTGCAAACTCAGAGACCTAAAGTAACCACAAGAATAGTCTAAAATTAAAACTTTTTAATTAAAAGCAATTTATGGCAAGTAGTCATGTCCTAGGCCAGTATCTTCCCTGACAAAGGTCAATCTTTATTTTAACTGAGCCTGTCTATTGTCTTTTTTATTTTTTTAATATATTTTTACTGATTTCAGATAGGAAGGGGGAGAGAGAGAGAGAGATTGAAATAGAGAATAGAATCATTGATAGGCTGCACCGAGCCTGCAACCCGGGCATGTGCCCTTGACCGGAATCGAACCTGGGACCCTTCAGTCCCCAGACACTCTATCCACTGAGCCAAACCAGCTAGGGCTGTCTATTGTCTTTTTGCATCTACAATAACATATCGTTGGAATGTCAAAGTAATTTTTCTTTTACTGGACCCCTCAAAGCACAGGCACCACTCTGCAGAGACCACAAATCCCCTCATTGAAGTATGTGTCTATCATTTTACTTTTCACCCAACCCCAGAGGTTTCCCCCTCGCCCCTCCTGCTTTGCTTTCTCTCGCTTCCCTAATCTGGTGATAACCAGTGGATTTCATGTAACCCACCTACATCTCCTCTTTTGATTGTAGTTATAAAACAAGTGCAAAACTGCCATTCTCCAGAGCATTATCTCAATCCGTTGAGATTCTGCTTCCCAGCATTTGCCGACAGTGTGGCTCAAACAAACTCACAAAAAATTCTTCACAGTTTTGAATGTTTCTTACGTGTCTTGAGGGTTTTTATCTGGCGGTCCCAGGGGAGGATCTCAATAGAATATTCATCAGCTTTCCAGGGGTGTCCTTTCAGGGTCCTGGTCTCCGACTGGTAGGTGCCGGGGCAGGGGGTCATTCGTCATGGCAACCGGTCCTGCTGGCAGCCAGTCCTATGGCAGCCATGGCATTGCCCTGCCTGGCCTTGCTGCATTTCTGGGTCTGGAGCTGAAACACAATTGGCATCTAGATGTTATCTTTAAGGCTTAACGCTTAAGGGAGTGCTAGTGCAAGGGCTTGTATGGAAGTAGTAGGAGGCTATTCTCCGGGACCAGCTATATGA
>NW_005362269.1:889621-896564 GCF_000412655.1 Myotis brandtii | reverse complement strand
GTCTAAATCACATGACCAGCGGTATGCTAGGGGAGGAAAGGTCACCCTAGAGGAGACATATCACCTTGTAATTGTCCCTTGCTAGGTATGGGACCTCCCATACTGGTCATGTCTAACTGCCTACTACAGAGCCAACATCCCCTTACCCACCGTGGCTACTGAGGGATGACTGTATTGCCTTTCTTAAATATCTTTAGAAGGTATTTCCCAATTCTTTCTAATTTGGGAGTCCAGAGTATAGGAGTCATCTTCAGTAAATAGCATATTTTTTAATATGTTTTTTTTGCATTGAGTTTAGTGAGAGCAAGGGAGGACAGACAGAGATCAATTGACTGCCTCTGGCATGCCCCCTACTGGGGATCCCGCATCCTGGACATGTGCCCTGACCAGGAATTGAACAGATGACAGGTTCATGGGTCATGGCTCAAACACTGAGCCACACTGGCCAGGCATTAGCACAATATTTTTAAAGCTAGAATCTGACTTCTTTTTTAAAAGATTACAACACTGAAGTCTAGAAAAATATTTAAGGTAGAGTTGTTACTGGTAAGGGGACCTGGCCCTAAATGGGTTTGCCTAGGGCCAGCGGGTAGTGTGTGCGTTCTTGATTTCCTGCAGAAAATTTCACAACATGAGTCCAGGTGACATTAAAGCTGGGGACAGTGAAACAAGAAAGGGCTGGGGGCACATCAATTGGTTGCCTCCCAAACTTGCCCTGACCAAGGCAGGGGATCAAGCCTGCAACCGAGGTGCTGCCCTTGATCAGGAATCATACCGCAACCCTTAGGTCAGTGGGCCAATGCTCTAACCACTGAGAAAACCGCCCAGGGCTATTCTCTTAACTTCATGTGTCCTTGGGTATGGTTGGCAAATGGCACTAATTAGATTTCTGCTGTCTCCCTGAGTAGGGTGATTTAAGCTATTTACCCTCTGGTTGGGGAGAAGTGTAAATCATTTATTCTTAAACTAGAGGCCCAGTGCACAAATTCGTGCACGGGTGGGGTCTCTCTGAGTGGCCTGCAGGGATCGGGCCGAAACCCACAGTCCAACGCCTCCTGCAGGTCCTACCTGCCGCTTCCACTCCTGCTCATCCCAGCCCCACTGTGCCTGCCGTGGGCTCTTGCCCAATCAGTCCCGATCAGGAGAGGCTCCTGCTGCCACAGCAGCGCTCACCAGCCACAAGCCCTGCGTCTGGCGCCCTCCCAAGGGGAGTGGCCTGCAGGATCGAGCTGAAACTGGCTCTCTGACATCACCCGAGGGATCCTGGATTGAGAGGGAGCAGGACAGGCTGAGGGACCCCACCGGTGCATGATTGGGCCGGGGAGGGACAGTGGGAGGGCTCCAGGGCGTGTCTGGCCCATCTCACTCAGTCCTGACTGCCAGACCCCAGCAGCAAGCTAACCTACTGGTTGGAGCATCTGCCCCCTGGTGGTCAGTGCACGTCATAGCGACTGGTCAACCAGTTGACTGTCTGTCCCCTGATGGTCAGTGCACCTCATAGCAAGTTGAGCAGCCTTAGCATATCATTAGCATATTACGCTTTGATTGGTTATTCGGTTATTCTGCCATTCAGTCTATTTGCATATTACCCTTTTATTATATAGGAGGATGTCCCTGGTTTAGGGAACACAGGGATTTTCTAGATGACTGTACACTGCTGTTTAACTATCTGGTCTCAGTTTCCCTATTCCACTTGTCCTGTTTTATTGGCCTCAGTCACCCTATTCCACTTGTCCTGTTTTATTGGCCTCAGTTACAACTAAAATTCAGATTTCTTGACTACTTAGGTCAGCATATATAGTATTTCCTTACACCATTTAACCTAGCCCTTAAATACCCAAATAAAAAGATACTTTGGTTTCTCCTCTCCCACCCCAAACTATTTTTTTAAAATAAAATAAATTTCCACTACTCTTGTATTGTTTCCATGGTTCTTGCTTAAAGTTAGGAAAACTTCCTGATTTTCTACTACTCTAAATGTAGATGGCAACATTTTATTTGTAAACAAAAGGTAGAAAAGGACACATTCTCATTTAACAAAGTACACTGAAATGCCTAACTCAAAAATGTAAACTATTTCTGTAGTAAAGCCTGGGTTAATCTGTTTGGAACAGTGACAAGTTGAATTCTTCCCCAGCTCTAAGACCTTGCACATTTATTTCTTGAGCTCATGCAAAACATGGGAGATTTGAACATATATGAGATTATTTTGTTTTCATACTTGATTAAATATATTCTTGATTTTGAGGGTCCTTTGACCTCTTACAGGAAACTAATCCCTCCACTTTTCCCCCCACCCTCTCCCCTCCTTCAACTAAATCTAAATGTCTATAAAACACAATTGTTTCACCAATGGCCAAGCCAACAAATGTGTCTTGTTAGCTGTGTCCATAAAAGGGACATTCTCAATTGTATGAGCACATCACAAACCACAGACTTGCAAAATTCTTGAGATTTTGAAATGTGTGGGGAAGGGAATAGGAGAGTTGCAAAGAGCTCTTCTAAGTTTATTGGGTTTTACAACAATGGGTGGCCAGACAAAATCTAACAACCACTTTTAAGAAAGTGAAGGGTTAGAATTTAAATTTGAAGATAAATTTAAGAAAGGAGTAAATAGGATAACACATGAACATAGTTTTATCCATCACAAACTGTATCAAAACAGAACCAGAAGTTGTTTTTTATTATACAAGGGGCTTTAAGACCAGTAGTATTTCCAGAAATATACCTTAACCAATTAATTTTGGATATGAGCAAAGATTTACTACAGGAATATTCATTAAAGCATTGTTTATACTACTAGCAAAAGTTTGAAAATAACTGCAATACTAAATTGGGATTGGTTAAATGTTGTTCCATCAATACAATACATATTTAATATATAGTCATTAAAAATGGTATTTTGGAAGATTATTTACTCATATGGGAACATGACTCAAACAAATCACTAAATGAAAAAAAACAAGTCTCAAAACTGAATGTGCACTATGATTACTTGTTGCAAGTTTTAAGAAATAAAATCAAATATATGTATACATACATATACATACAACATACACACATGAGACGCACAGAAAAAAGACTGTACATTTATATAACACAAAATGTTAACATTTGTTATCTCTAAGAGATTTTTAAAAATATATATATTATTGATTTTTTACAGAAAGGAAGGGAGAGGGATAGATGCTGGAAGCCGGTCCACCCTTGCTGCTTGACGCAGTCGCTGCAGGGAAGAAACATCTGCACAGCTTATGTTTCAAGGGACCTGGCGTATATGACATATGTTTGCTCCCCCTCTTAGCGCTATGTGTTTTAACCAGGACCACCTCCCAGAGAAAGGTTGTTTCCCCAGGTTAGGGGTTAACAGGACTAAGGAAGAGAATAAATCAGTAAATCCCCCTAGTGTTACAGAAATACCATGTACTACTTATGAAGAACTTGGACTAAGACTGTTGGCAATAAATTTGGGACTTGTTGGGCCAGGCTGGGAGGACATAACCTTTACTGGGTAGGATAAACTCCTTCAGTCACTTCCTTGTAGCCTATCAGTAGAGCAGTGACCTTGGAATAGCCCTTGTAATGGAACACAGAGATTAACCTAGACAAGATTAAAATCAACAGAACTAGATAGAGACAGGATTTTTGGCTAAGGTCAGATAAGAAACAAGGAATTGTAAAACATACCATGATGTAATTATAGAGGCATGCTTATGGGATCAAATAGTATAAATATAGATGTAATAGGACAATAAAGAGAGAACCTGGCTATGAGGACCAACTGAATGCTGTCTCCGTGTCATTCCTTCTTCGCCGACTCCATCCACACCTTTGGGAACCCCTGGACCTGCTGGGGCAGGACCCCAGCAGATAGAGAGTTAGAAACATCGATGAGAGAGATACATCGATCAGCTGCCTCCTGCACACCCCCTACTGGGGATGTGCCCTCAACCAAGGTACATGCCCTTGACCGGACTCGAACCTGGGACCCTTCAGTCCAAAGGCTGACGCTCCATCCACTGAGCCAAACCAGTTAGGGCTCTAAGAGATTTTTGTTTTCTTTTTTCTGATTTACTTAAAATTTTCAAGTGAACAATTGTCACTTTTATAAGGAAAATAGTGAATATTATATAAATATATATGATTATTAAAAGATCATTGAGTAGCATACACATGGAATTTATTAATCTTTAGAGTCTTGAAGCCTTATGGGTCAAAAGCATAAGTTCAAATAAAATTGACGGAAATAAATTTATGGTTAATGACAACATCAAAAGTAAGAAATGTTCATGGAATATCTCAAATGTGTTTGAAGTTGCTGTCATAGATACAGCAGTCCACTTTCACAAAACCTTCTGAATCACAGCAGAGGGGGGAAGGAACTGAAACAAGAAAGGGACACAGAAATTGCTGTCATAGTCAATGACTGGAAAACAGGCTGAATGGATTATCACTCTGACCCAGAAGGACATTTCTGATGTTCTCATGTTTTCTATCACTCCACTAACTTATCTGATAACCGATCATACACGAGGCTGTGTAACAGTTAACACCTGAAACAGTGACATATTCTAAGGCATTCCATTTTTCCTACTTATTTGCAACAAACAACTCTAGAAATTGGCAGGCTGCCCTTGTGTTTCATTTTCCTTCTTACAACATCTATACTTCTTGTGCTTGTCCTTATCATTTTACTCAAAACATACTCTGGTTACAGTGACCTTTTCTAAGGTAAACACTAGGGCTTAAAAAATTTTTTTCAATTCATCTTGACCTCTCTATGAACATAGAAGTATTCACTGTGGCATGACTGTCCCAATTTGCATTCTACCCTTTCCTTTTTATCTTTCCTCCTGTTAGAGGTTGGGGGTTCTAGTCCTTTCTTTGCCTCTAATAGCATCTGTATGATCTTGGGCAAGCCACTTTTGTCCTAGTAGGGCATAATTGATATGTGGAAATTCTAAAGCATTTAAAAATATGATTATTGAACTAGATGTGATATGTCCCTCGAAGTCTAACATTTTATCCTATACCTTTTAATTGCAGATGGTATTACAGATGTCCCCATTTCCCACGCCCTCCCCCCTTCACCCAGCCCATCCTAGGCCTTCACTTTTGATTATATTTTCAGTGAATTCATCTGATCCGGGAATTAGAAATTGCATTTTGGCACATTTTAGAAGACTCCTTCCATTACACCAAAGCTGCTGCTGATTCAATAAGCACAGAATGTCTTGTACCTTTAAAATAACAGCACCTCAAACAGGTAATTCTTCAATTGCTGAGGCTGAAAGTAAATGATACATGATTTTAAGGGAAAGGCTGAGTCATAGCTGACACCTAAAAACTTCACTTCCTTAAAAAACAAACAAACAAACAAACAAAAACCAACCTTTGTCCTTCTTAAGTCTGACAAACTTAAATCTTAAGATGGAGTAAAATGAAATAACATTTGAAAAGGCTATGGCCACTCATATCATTTTCCTGGGTATTGTCAGTGCTGGAAACAAATGAGGAGACATCCAATATATACACAAAATCACAGAATCTCAGTGGAAGGCCTTCTAAAAGTCATTTAAACGAATGGGTCCCAGAGTGTGGGGTTTCAAAAGCTTATAAAAGTTTTTTTTTAAAAAAGAGGGCAAATAAAATGTCAACTTTAATTTTGTCAAATAAGGATATTAGCAGAACAACAAAACTGCTACCTACCATTAGCACCATTTTATAAAATCGCAACAAAAAGTACAATTTTATTTTTTAAAATTTACAAATGTATTTTTATTGACTCCAGAGAGGAAGGGAAAGGGAGAGACAGAAACATCCACGGTGAGAGAGAATCATGGATGCGCTGCCTCCTGCATGTCCCTCCTGGGGATGGAGCCCACAACCCCGACATGTGCCCTCCCCAGGAATCCCACCCTGACCCTCTGGTTCCAAGGTCCACGCTCAACCACTGAGCAACACTGGCTTGGCTACTTATTTATTTTTAAATATGTTTTTATTGATTTTTGGAGAGCCCTGAACAAACCCAGCCAGTCCTGGGCTGCTTTCCTCTGCCTCTCCACCAGAGGCGACAGCTCCTTTCAAAACAAATGGAGCTGGACTAAGCCAGTCGGGGGCGGAGGGAGCGGCGGAAAGATCAAAGGTTTAAAACCCGCCTCAGAAAGCAAAGGTCGATGCCCAACTCCAAGACCTGAAGCTTCCATCTTACAAGAACAATGAAGGTGACTCCTCGCTAACTGCTCCGGAGGCCTGGCGCCGCCAGGCCTTTCCGGGACCGGGCGTTGCCGAGGTGACTAACAAACAGGTAGCAAGACTGGAACAGCCGACGACCGGAAGTGAGAATGAGCCGGGGGCGGGAGTGAGGAGATTGCCACCGCGCGCCTGCGCAGTCAGCCGGGCTGCAGTACGCATGAGCAGTTGGGCGGTGACGGGGTGACGCTTGGAGCGTGAGCCGCGACTTTCACGGGTCGGGTTCCGCCCTCTTCTCACTGCCGACCCTCCGGGGCTTGTGCTGAGAAGTCTTTCCCAGAGTGCTCTGCGCCGTGAAGAAGCGGCTCCCGGGGACTGGGGGCATTTTGCGTTGGCTGGAGCCGGAGTAACAAGATGGCGGCGTCGGCGGAGTGACAGGGGTCCCTCCGGGCGGGAGCCGGCGGCAGTGGTGGCAGCGGTATCACCGCCCTAACTCACCGCGCCCCTTTTCCTCCTCCGCAGCTTTGCTCAGGGGACCAGCCCAGCGGCCCGCGTCCTCCTCTCCGAGGTGTCGGGGCTGGGCCCCAGCCTCCGCCTTCGTCTCCCACGATGGCGAGCAGCAGCGGCTCCAAGGCCGAGTTCATTGTCGGAGGGAAATACAAACTGGTACGGAAGATCGGGTCTGGCTCCTTCGGGGACATTTATCTGGCGATCAACATCACCAATGGCGAGGTAATCTCCTGGGGTGGGG
>NW_005362269.1:877247-889361 GCF_000412655.1 Myotis brandtii | reverse complement strand
GGGGTCCGGAGGGAGCCCGCTCCCCTGGCTTAGGAACCTCTCCCACGCTCTTGCCCTAAAAGGGAAAGACCACGATAGAAAGCTTGGGTGAACTGGGAAGTTTCCCCGTATTGTAATCTATTTTACCGTCGTTTAAGGTGAAAACGGCAAAATCTTTTTCCTGCGATATGTGATATATATATATATTATATTATATTATTTTAATTCGACTGGGCTTCTTGTTCTAATCAGGACGGCTTCCGATCGCCCGATTTCTTCATAACCTCTCCTTACGTTTTCTGCATGAATCATTGCCCTGCACTGGAGAGGACGTGCGGATTTCGTCACTGCCCCCTGAAAAGGCCTTTGAGGCCGGAGCCTCCTTTTATGATGACAAAGGGAGCTCTCTCCCCGCGGCCTCCCACTTTCACCTTCTGGTCACGAGTTGGAGCCTTGCTAATGTCTCCCTTCCTTCCCGAGCGGCAGGGAGCCCGCAGGGATGTTGATGCCATTATCCCCTCTCCCCCCCGCAGGAAGTGGCCGTGAAGCTAGAGTCCCAGAAGGCCCGGCACCCGCAGTTGCTGTACGAGAGCAAACTCTATAAGATTCTTCAGGGTGGGGTTGGCATCCCCCACATACGGTAAGAAGAACCCCGAGCGCACGGGTCGGGAGTGGGGCCGAGGCCGAGGCAGGTAGCAGGACCAGCTGCAGCCGGGCCCTGGGACTTGAGTGGTACCTGGTTGCCTTTAGCCAGTGGTTTCCTTTGAACCGTTCGTCGGCACAAGCACCGAGTACATTTCAGTTTGTCAACTTAATGTCGCTTTTCCGTGGCTTGCACTCGGCTCCGTCTGGCGTGCGTCGTCCTTCCCGAGGCGCTGCGGTTCGTGGGCCTGCGGGTCAGCCCTGATCCCTGCGCGGCGGGGTCGGAGGCGGCTTCCTCCGCCGGCACCTCTGATGCGCTGGGTTTGCCCGGGGAGGTGGATGTGGAGGTGCCGAGGGGACCGGCTCCGCCAGCGCGGTCTGCTGTTGGAGCTGGCTTGGGAAATGGCTGCTCTTTTGTTGTGTTTTTGTTCCAACATGTCTTCCTCCTCCGCTTAGAAAATGGCGGAGCGACGTGACTCAACCGCATTTTCCTGCCCTTTTCTCTGCGTGGGTTCGCAAGGGAAGGTGCCTCGGTTCCCCCGTTAGCGGTCCTGAGTGGATTAAACCTTTGAAAAGCCAAGAAGAAAGCTGCGGGTGGTAGTGGGGTTCAAGGAAGGAGATGGCATAATGACAGTCTGTGATCTCTGCAGCAGATGCGACGTGAAATTACTAAATTATACTATGCGAAGTCTTTCTCAAGGTGTTAATTACTCTTTCAAGAATGGCAGTGTTGGCTGCATTTCAGTCTGTACTAAATTTCTACGGGTAATGGCAAAGGCAGTTTGAGCGCAGCGCTATGTTGAAATTTATACTCAGATCTCAGTTATATTAAAAGAAAGCTTCATCACGAAACCACAGTTTGATAAGTAACTTTAACCTGTTGAGTTGTCAGTCACATCAGGGAAAATGTTTAAAGGGTTTTAGAATAGTTTGGTTTTTGAGATTAAAGAGTCCTTTCCTAGAATAGATACTAAAAGATAGCTTAAAACCCAGCGATTCTCCAGCAATTACTCAAAAATAACAAAGATTCAGGATAGTTGAGAATTAAGTGGAATTGGTATGTACTGTGGCTTCCTTTTCCAATTTCTATTCCTCCAATCTTGAATTAAGGGCTAGATTACATACATTCATTCTGATGGGGAAACAACCAAATTAACACTATCCTGAAACAATTTCCAATGTTGATAGACATTTTAAAGGGAGAATTGAATAATGAAATGTTCTGTTGGTTGTTAAGTGATAAAGTAAATTATTTGGAAGAAAATCCCAGGTTTATCTTTTGAGATAAAGGTTAATATGAAATCTAAAATGATCCAGATTTGAAATTTTAATTCCCATCCCTAAAAACAACACCCTGCTTTGTGGGAAAGTAAATTTGTTACTGTGGAAGAATGAAATTTTTTATTCAAATACCTACATATTTTCCTTCTCAAAGAAAATGTCAATTGCATTAGCCTAAAAATTTTAAACTCTTTTCCCTTTGCATGTAATCTCTCCATCCCTGGTCCCGGTTGATTTGCTTTCATCACTAGTTTTTCCTAGAATTTCATGTAAATGCAATCATATATGAGGTAACATTTGTGTCTGGCTTCTCTCACTTAGCATAATGCTTTTTAGATTTATCCATATTGGGAGATTTTGTAAATTTCACAAGACAGGTTGAATTTAATATATTTGAAATCATTTTCAGAAGGCATTTTTTTTAAAAAGGCATTAAGCACCTGGCATTTTCAGTGCTAAACCCAAATTAAATACATGCCCTTTTATCCAGTAGCTTTTGTTTAATAACGACACTGGTACCTAACAAGAGTAATGGTTAATATACTGAATAAGCAATGAGTAAAGGAAATTAACTTGTGAACAAACTAATAGGCATCTATTATAAGATGTGTACCGAGAGTTGTGGCAGTTATAAACTGTCTGTGGGTAGAGCTAGAGAGATTAACCTGGCTTTCAAGTTAAGGCTTTCTGGGAGAGGAGATGGGATTTCAGGATCTGGCTCTAGGAGAGCCTGGTGAACTGGTTGGGGCAGGCATCCAAGAATAGAGTGTGGCTTCTGGGAGTAGTCTCAGGCAGAAATGTAGTAATTGGATGAGGGTGGGGAACGAGTAAATTTGTTTTAGGAATGGTAGGGTCAGTACATAGACACAAAAGTGGTTCATTGGTTTTAAGTATGGAAATTGTTTTTCCACTGAAGCAATAAGGATTAAGAAAGACTTAGATAAACCTTGCTTTGGGTGGCAGTTTTTTCCCACATTACCTACATATATACACTCAATATTTATTTGGTAAATAGTGAATTAAACTGACTTTAGTTTAGCTAGATTGAATAAGGCAATCTATATGTTATCCATTGTTTTAGACGTGTTGACACCCCCTAACCCCCATTTTCTTTAATATACTTTGATAGATCTGAAAAAAAGAGCTGCAAATTACCTGACCTACATAGCAGACCTGCCTAATCAGGTCCCCTTACCTAGTAAGGACCTTATTAAAGTATCTATTGTTACCTAGAGACATAGCATCCACTGTAAAGAGCAAGAGTGAGAGGATGACATTCAGTCTTTTGATATTTTTAAGAAACTGAAATCCTTGGACCTTGTGAATTGGCCTCTGGGAGCTCAATTAAAATTACTGTGTTTCTGATACAACACTCTCTTTCTTTGTGACACTCTGAATTAATATGTTCTCCAAAGAAACAATTATGGTATAACCAAGCTCTAGATCTGCCATGTGCAGACTGAGTAATCTGGGGTTAGTCAGTGCCTTAACCTCTTTGGGCCTATCATTTTCTTAGATCTGTGAAATAAAAAGGTTATTACCAACTTAGTAATTTTCTAATTTTGTTAGAGTGGGAGAGTTCTGGACAGAAAGGTTTAAGGTTTCCTACTCTTCTGGGAAAAGTTTTGCATATGAGCTTTTGAGCAGGGATTTGTTTGAACAAGTTTCCCTACTTAAAGTCACTGGCCTAGTTGATCTCAGAAATTTCAACCCTGACATTTTAAGACTTGTTTTCAAATAGAAGCTAGAAACCATTTCATCACAGTTTGATGTCATGTTTAGATCTTACCTTTGAATGTTATTTAGTAACTAGAGACCCGATGCACAAAATTCATGCTGGGGGTGGGGGTGGTGTCCCTCAGCCCGGCCTGCGCCCTCTTGCAGTCTGGGAGCCCTCAGGAGATGTCTGACTGCCTGCTTAGGCCCGCTCCCCGTGCTCGCCAGCCATGAGCCCAGCTCAGGGCTTCTGGCTGAGTGGTGCTCCCCCTGTGGGAGCACACTGACCACCAGGGGGCAGCTCCTGCGTTGAGCGTCTGGCCCTGATGGTCAGTGTGCGTTATAGTGATCGGTCGTTCCGCTGTTCGGTCGATTTGCATATTAGCCTTTTATTATATAGGATGAGACACCACTAAAGATTCTTAAAAATGACATCTCTGTGAGGGAAACCATAGGTTATTGTTTAGAAGGAAGTATATTAGTAAAATCTACTTTTATAAGGAAATCATGAATAAAGAAGTTGGGAGGGGCATAGGACAATTGTTACCTTGTATTTTTAACTTTTTTTTCCCCTCTGAATGTCAAGTATTCTAGAAGATATTTTTAAAGTACTAATTAATCCTTCCTCTTCAGTGTTAAAAGCAGCTTAAATTTTAATCTTAGCTTTTTAGCACTGAGGATATATCCTGTAATACATTCTAATGCTGTTATCAGAGAACAAAGGTGACATCTGTACTGGGTATGTCTTTATTAGAAAGATCACTGAATGCACGAGAAATGTGATTTGAACTCATAGGGTAAGTGAATCCACAGTATACTAAAGATGCTTATATTGGCTTATAATGGATTCCTAGTTATGGAATGATGTGATGATGCTTAGGTAGCATTTTTGACTGGATGAGACCTAAGAGATACAGCCTAACACCTCATAATACAAATTAAACTGTTGACTTTCAGAGGGGTACTAGAGTCTCCTAACTCTGAATTTTCCTGTGAACCATTTTCACTTTATGCCAAGGTCAAGTCATGCCAGTTCACATGTCCCACACCTTTTCATTTGATGCTGCAGAGCCATACTTTGCCTCCTTCACTTTATGGCGTTGGCCTTATACAGAGAAACTGAAAAGCTCTTCTATAAATGTATTGCTTGTATTATTGTTTAACTAGATGCTTATAATTCTTGTTCTCCCTTTTCAATCTGTGGATTGCAGGATGAAAACTTTTTTTGTATTTTAAATTGGAGTAAATATTTGTGAACCCATGTGTAGTATAGTACATGGATTTTGATTTTACTACCTTGGTTTATTTTTAGAGTTAGATCAGTTTGTTTCAAAATATATTTAAGCTGTATCTAAAGTAGCATTTACTGGTAGTAAGGTTTTCTCATCTGTCAATGTTTATAGTAAGAATGTTAATGTCAAGAATGCTATAAAAACAAAACTAGAATTTGAAGCACATGTTATAAATTGAATATTTTACGCTTAGTCTGTTTATATTAAAATTAGTCCTTGAGTTTAATAGAAGTTTTTCTGAGGTTAAATGAGTACCTTAATAGCTTTCATAATATAATGATTACCTAGTTTAAATGATGCTTTTTGTTACTTTGTTTCCAGTACCATCTCAGGTAGTTCTTGAAATGTTGAATGACCAATAATCATACAACATGAACTAATGCATGTCCTAATGGGATTTTTTTAAAATGAGGTGTAATTTACAGAGTGAATGTTCAGATTTTAATGTGCCACTGAGTCGGTTTTAACAAATGCATGCACTGGTGTAGTCCCTACTCAGAGAAAGAATATTTGATTTTTTTTTTTTAATATATTTTATTGATTTTTTACAGAGAGGAAGGGAGAGAGAGAGAGAGTTAGAAACATCGATGAGAGAGAAACATCGATCAGCTGCCTCCTGCACATCTCCCACTGGAGATGTGCCCGCAACCCAGGTACATGCCCTTGACCGGAATCGAACCTGGGACCTTTCAGTCCGCAGGCCAACGCTCTATCCACTGAGCCAAACCGGTTTCGGCTGATTTTTTTTTTAAAATACTGCTAATCTTCAATAAAGCTACGCTCTGTGACAATATAGGTTCCTTTTTTATATATATATAAGTTGGTCTTTTGGATTACAGGTACATATTATTTTTTCTGAACTTTATGTTATTTATGCAGGGCTGCAGGTTAGTAATATTTATTAACATGAAATATACTATTAGATTTACCTAATAAAATAATCAGGTGGGGTGGTGAATGCTTAGTAGCAGTTGAGCTCTTTGTCCTACTCTTTTGAAGAACTAGAATACTGCTTTTTTTTTTCTTCTTATCTGTAAGGTATCAGTGGAATGCATTGTTTTAATGGGGACTTCAGAAGTGCTGTTTAAAAAGGTTTAGCATATTCTGATCCTCAATATAAAGGGAAAATGGGAAAAGTTACAATGAGAATTAGGATTCTGTCTGTGATGTCATAGATTTGAACCTGAAATGAAGACTGTAATTTGTAATGTCAGCTTTCATTTATAAAAGGGATTTTGTAAGACCAACTAGGTCTTAAGAGGTTTTTTTAAAAAAATGCATTATATAAATTGATGGGATGATAAGGATAAAAGATACCTCTTTCATTCTCTGATGTAGTAATAATGTGTTCTTACTTTCATGTATGGTTACCTTTTATTCATCACATTGATAAATGCTATTGAAATAAGTGGGTAGTTGGTTCACTTCATTGTGGCTAAACATTCCTTTTTATGTCTTCATGCAAGAAAAAATATATACTTACCCATTATTCAAGCATTGTCCTGGTCTTATTTAATCATTACAACAATCCTCTAAGTTGGGGTTTCATGTAAATTGTGAGTCAAAGTGGTTCATTTGCTAAAGTCACATAGCTAATATGTTATTTGAATAGATTTTACTGCCTTTCAATTATACCAATGGTTCCCCAACTTTGCTGCATATTGGAGAACTTTAAAAAATACTGACACCTAGCTTCTAGCTAACCTGAACTGCTTGTTTTGATTTAATTGATGTGGGGTATGACTTAGTTATCATAAGTTATAAAAGCTCTGGTGTGCAGCAAAGTTTAGTAACCACTGTACTGTACCATATTTCACAGATTAATAATAGTGCTTTCCTGTTTACACCCACCAACTCACATTTTTTCTTAGAGCTACAAATTGATAAGGATTCTTACTTGCCGCCTCCTGTGAATTAGATTAATTCAGGAAACCCTATACTACCAGGAAACATAGTACTGGAAAGTATACTGTAATCTCATACTATCAAATACTTTGATTTCTGAAAACCAATATGTGAATCATTTTCCTGTTCTCTTAGATGCATTCCTACAGGAAAGCATTCTAGAAATTTCTTGAGGGAAAGAACTGTGTCTTGTTGATGAAAGTATCTTTTATGATTCTTAGAATAGTGCTGGGGAAAGAGAAGGCATGATTCATTTTATCTATGTGCATTTACTTTTTTAATGGAGCCCTCTAGAAAGTTATGGCTCACATATAGAATTTTAGGAGTACCTGCATTATTAACTCCAGTTCCTACCAGGAATATTCATCATCTCTGTATTATTTACTACTAGAGGCCCAGTGCACGATTGGGGCCGGGGAGGGACCACAGGACGGTTCCAGGGTGTGTCCACCCGTCTGGCCCAGTCCTGATCAGCCGGACCCCAGCAGCAAGCTGACCTACGGTCTGAGCGTCTGCCCCCTGGTGGACAGTGCGCATCATAGCAACTGGTCGAACGACGGTCGGACACTTAGCATATTAGGCTTTTATTACATTGGATTTCTTAAATATTCAGCTGAACTCACTAACTGGCAGCCAGTTTACAAAATGTAAACTAGCATGTTTAGGTTTGAATTCAAATCATTAAATGCCAGTGTCCATTAATTTGACAGTAAAGGCTTGCTGTTGTGGACATTCATCAGCTTAGGTGTCTATTAGCATCTCAGTGGTGTTGACTTTTTGGAATTTATTTTGGTTCTAGTTCAGCAACATCAGGAAGTTCATTTCCCTATACTGCCAGATAATGGAGGGGGTCAAAAAAATAACTTTTCTCCCACCTTCTAAGTTCTAGCTGAGTTAACATGAGAGATTAACAGGAGAAAATATCCAAAATTTATTGTGGATGTATGTGCAGGGGTGCTATAAAAATATGAGACCCAAAGGAGCATTAGGCTGTTGAGGTTTTTACCAGTATATGCCCTTTGGACAAAGGAGAAGGAAATGGGGGCAGAAGCCTGAGATTTTAAAGCCCACAATTTGCAGGTGGATGAGAAAGAGCAAAGATGGTAAACAAATTCCTGTTGGCCACCCAGAAACAATGGTACACAGAAGAAAGTTCAAACAGGCATTGCTAGGTTTCTCCCACTCTGCCACATTTCATATTATGATGTTAAGCATATGTTTCCTTCCTTTAAGGAGGAGTTTCTATCTGCATTTCTTTAGGCAGGTAAGGGGGAGAGTGAAAGGTTAATTCCGAGTCTTGTTTTTTAATAACCAGCTTAAATCAGTATTTCCAAAGGTATATTTTGGGGTGGCAAAACTTTGATTCCCCGCACAGACTATTCTGTCCTTTAGGTGGCTTTTATGAAAAGATATGTTGAGTTTAAAGTGACAGGGTAACCCAAGTTTCGCTCATTTATATAGTTAAGTTAGTAGCAGAAAATGCAGAACTAAACTTAGGCCAGGGAATTAGGGCTGGGGGTAGATCTGATTAAGATTAGGATAGAAGAGATAGCAGAGAAAGTAAATTGAGAATGACTGGTGGAATTCAAAGTTTATCAAGGGGAGAGTTGGGATAATGGGCTATTGAAGTCAGAAGAAGCCAGTTTTTAGGAAGAGGTAATATACATCCAAGAAACAGACAGGAAATGAGATTTTTAAAAGGTTTGGGGTTTTGCTATGGAATGAAGCCCAGTATATAATGATGTTTAGTAAATATACATTTACTAAATATATTTAGTTGACTCAATGGTATGTTCTGAGAGCAGTTTGGATGATGATGTCAAGAGTAAACTTAAGAGACAGGGTCTTGAAAATGTAGATGCTGTGAACATGGGTATATTATGGTACTGATTCAGAGCTTATACTTTTTAATTGTTCACTGAGGACTGACATGAATAACCTAAAGATGAGAAGATAAACGGCATAGGAAAAGAAAGACATTTGCCTATTAAAACTTTAACTTTTAAACTTGTATAATTATTTGGCTTATTTGAATCAAACGTGAATAGGTGCTTGCTTTTGCCTTTAAACTTTCAGTGTAGAGAATATTCTGCATTCCTTTTGTTTTCCTTACCTGTCAAATCAAGCACTTAGTGTTTTACAACCTCTTACTTGGTTTTTCATTCTCTAATTCAGCAAATGTTAGCATTTCCTGTATATAAGGCATTGTGCTGGATTCTGGGAATATAGAGTTGTGAACAAGACAGATATAGTGTCTGCCTCTATTGTATTAGGATTTTCTTTTTTGTGTTTGTTAGGATTTTCTAGAGAAACAAAACCAATGGATTATATATAGGTGTACTGAAAGGGATTAGGAGGGATTGACTCACACAGTTATGGAGATAAATCGTGTGATCTGTTGGTCTGCAAGCTGGAGACCTAGGAAAACCAGTTTAATTCTAGTCTAAGCCTACAGGCCTGAAAACCAGGGGTATGGATATCATGAAGAGAGTAAATTCTCCCTTCCTCCACCTTTTTTGTTCTATTCAGGCCCTTCACCTTGGGGAAGATGATCTTCTTTATTTAGTTTGTCATTCAAATGTCATTCTTGACTCATGTGGTAGTTGTCACTGACACCCCAAAATAATGGTTTACTTAGCTTCACTTAACGCAGTCAGGTAGACACATAAAATTAACCATTACACCTATCAAGTTGATACTTTAAAGGGGAGGACCTACATTAAAAAAATACATTTTATTTCTGTTATTGTCCTAGTCATAGGAATGGAACATAATTGGGTGTTTTAATCTGAACTGCATACTTATGAAAATTACACTGATTTGTTGCTCTGGGAAGTCCTTAGCTCTCATAGCAACACGTTATTTGTTTGTTTGTTTGTTTGTTTATTTTAGTCTTTTCTAAGATATTTCCATTTTTATAGAGAATCCTCAAAAAAAAAAACCTTGCCTCAAATCTCCAACTGTAATATAACATGTCTAGTTGGTTCCCCATGCCACTGTCATTCCTTCCCTTACTTTCTATTTTCATATTGCATTCTGATGCCAAGGCTAACCCTAAAATATTGATTTAATTATATTAAGTTCCAGCCACACTCTTGATAATTCCCCCAGTTATTTATAAAATTTAAAAGGTCTTTACAGCCCGAAGCTATCAGCCACCTTGACTCTCCTTCTATAGGTCTGTTCTTGCCCCTGTCTAGCATGCCCTTTTCTACCTTCCCTTTCAGAATATTGTCCCTTCTTCAGGATCTGACTGTAACAGATCATTTTCATGAGGCTTCTTTGGACAAATTTTGTTTCCGTGATGTTTTGGTTTTCTGCATTTTATGTTAACATTTTTTGTCGGCCCCAGTGACTTGTGAATGTATCATCTTACATTTCTGTTTTTATGTGTGTCTTAATATTTTAAACTAGATTTAGGCTGGATATGGGTTTAGGGGAAAGGAGATGAGAACAAAGAAGTGGACCTTGCCTTCTTTTAGCATATTCTTCAGACCTTAAGGCACCTTTTTTTTTTTTTCAATAGAAGTTAAAAGCTTCCAGAATAGAAATGGGAAATATAGAGGTGAAGGTAGAAATTGAATAAATAGGATTCAGATAAACAGAAGACTGTTCCTGGCTTCTAATCTGTGTGTAATAATGTCTGGATGAGTTAGACAGGTGGAAAGCACAGATGGGGAGGGTATGAGGTGTTAGCTTTAGAAAAATAAGCTATATTATAAATTCCTTGAGATCAAAAGGAAGTATAACCGACATACACACAGCAGGAAGATCTAATTATTTTAGAAATGCATGGTTATTCCATGGGGGGAAAAATGCCTTTGAAACATTTACTTTTAAGCTATTTTTTATGGCTGATTTATCTTCACATTGAGAATAGTGGATATGTCTTATACACTAAGCAAGAAGGAGAAAAATACCCAATAAGAACTTGATTTATTTATTTTTTAAAGTATATTTTTATTTATTTCAGTGAGGGAGGGATAAAAACATCAATAATGAGAGAGAATCATTGATCAGCTGCCTCCTACACACCGCCCACTGGAGATCAAGCCCTCAACCCTGGTAGCTCTGACTATGGAGATCAAGCCCTCAACCCTGGTATATGCTCTGACTAGGAATCAAACCATGACCTCCTGGTTCGTAGGTGGAAGCTCAACCCCTAAGCCACACTGGCCGGGCAGAAAAACTTGATTTTTTTTTTTTTAAGCTCATCTAATTCTCATTTCTAATTATTATAAGAGTATTTTGTTAAGGCTTATTCTGCAGAGTATTTTGTTAAGGCTTATTTTAAAGCACTTCTCAAAAAGTGTTTGTGAAATTATGTGTAAGTAATTGCATGAATATACGAAGTATGAATGTGTGTCTTTTACATTTCAGGTTTGGATTTGGGCTTGGATGGTTGTTTATTGCAGCTTTGTCAGCAAGCCATTGGTGCATATCTGCTGATATGCAGAGGAGATGTGGTCTTATGAGAGTTGATTTATGCTTTCCCTTTTGCCTTTGACTTTTTGTGCTTTTCCCTCACTGCCTTCACTCTTTCTGGATTTGGTGTTCTTGTATAGAATAAGTTCTCTTTTTTAATAATATTAATAAATTAGGTTTATACTAAAACTAGTGGCCCGGTGCATGAAATTCGTGCACATTAAAAAGGGAATTAATTGCCCTAACCGGTTTGGCTCAGTGGATAGAGCTTCGGCCTGCGGACTCAAGGGTCCCAGGTTCGATTCCGGTCAACGGCATGTACCTTGGTTGCGGGCACATCCCCAGTGGGGAGTGTGCAGGAGGCAGCTGATCGATGTTTCTCTCTCATCGATGTTTCTAACTCTCTATCCCTCTTCCTTCCTCTCTGTAAAAAGTCAATAAAATATTTTTTAAAGGGAATTAATGAGCGGAGATATTTTAATATTGCTATTTGCCCTTTCTCTATAATATAAGTGTGAGAAATGAAAGGAAATTAGTAAAATATATAAGAAAATAACATAAAAATTTATTAACAAATAACAGTAAAAAAGATATAACAACAACAGAGGCTTGATATAAAAACGACAAAAACATGATATGAAAACAACAAAAACATGAAAACAACAGAAACATGATATAAAAACAACAGTGATGCAAACAATGACTGATAAAGTGATTAAGCTTATTCTAATATCTCCCTGTACACCACATTAAGAGTGAAAACACTTTCAGAGTGCTTGACTAATTTCCCTTGTGATGAAGTATTTAGAACTTTAACTGTAACGTCACATGCTCTTCAAACTCGAGAGAAAGCAACATATAACTGACCATGTGC
>NW_005362269.1:803375-876618 GCF_000412655.1 Myotis brandtii | reverse complement strand
GTGATTCTAATGTGCAGCCAAGGTTGAGAACAACTGATCTATAGATGTAGTATTTCCAAAGGTAGCTTCAATAATAGATCCATTACAAATCATTTCACTTCCATGCTCCGCTCTGAGGGCGGGTTCCTGCCTGAAACCTCACCCTCCAGGAAACAGCTGGGGGAGGGCACAGCTGTTTCCAAGACGACCCCTGCAGGACTGATTTCCTTCCGGTTGGTTGCGGTTCTGGCCGTGATGTTACACCCAGGGTTTTTATATAAGGAGATTTTGCTACAGTTTTTATTATTGGGCATTTATAGTGGCAAGAACTGATTTTGGAAGTTCCTGACAGCTTTCTAGCTCAAATTTGCCTCTGCGATTAAGTAATGGAAGAGGGGGAAAAGGGTGGGGAAAAAGGAAAGGAGAACATAACCTATTCACTTTGTTCATCAAAGTGTTAAATTCCCATATGGAAAATAAGGAAGGAAAAGGGAAAATTATAGAACATTCTTGTACAGCAGGTTCTCAAATAATGTTTTGTTCAATGTCATTTTGTTAAAACATGGATGAGATACCATAGGAACTTAACTCTTGTTTATATCAAGAGTTAAAATGTCATATTTTGTTTTGCTTAATTTTTGCATAAAGTCACAGAATCTGTTGGCAATGTTAAGTGAATACTTATTGTAGGTAACAATTTTGGGTACAGTAAGGGCAGACCAACTCTGCCATAGCCACATCTGTTGCTTTTCTTAGGCTTAGTAGGCAAGATTTCTTCAAGTTTAAGCAGAAACTCTTTCCCCACCAGGATACCTATTTCTGAAAATAGGGTGTGAAGTGAATTCCTTCTGTGTTTGATGGCAGTTATTCATGTATCAAGTTTTCAAGAACAGTTGAAGCTAAAGTATAGAAAGGAACATGAACTTTTGTTTTTTAGTTTTTACTTTTTTTATTGATCAGAGAGAGAGAGAGAAACATCAATTGGTTGCCTCCAGCACACGTCCCAACTGGAGACTGAACCCACAATCTAGGTATGTGCTCTGACCAGGAATCAAACCTGATCAAGGGATGATGCTCCAAACAACTGGGTCTGAGCCACACAGGTTAGGGGAGTAATGTTGATTGTTTAGGAAAGTACTCTTATCAGAATTATAGTCATACTAGTGGCCCTCCACGAGTAGCTCGCTGCCGCTTGCCTCAGCTGGCCGCCCTACCCACCGCCACTCGAAGCTCTCCGCCGCATGTAGCTTGCTGCCCCCCCCCTCCTGTAGCTCTCCACCGCCCTGTAACTCGCTGCCCCACCCTCCTACTGATACGGTCCTTACGTGACGGCGTCCCGACCAGTTTGCATATTAACCTACTATAAGTATAGATAGAAACTTGAAATCATTTATTGAAGTGATTCCAAGTCCTTGAAGTCTCTGAAATTAGCAGAGTTATTGGGGACAAATTTTTCCACAATACAGCATGGGATAAGAAAAACATGATTCCCATCAAAAACAAGTTTCATCTTTGTTGTAATACTGGTTATTACCTGTAATCTGAAACTAAGCAAAAAATGTGACTCCTTTAAAGAAATAGGATAAGTAATTATTGATTAAATATTTGGTGGGGAATGGGACAAGAGATATAATATTAGGGATCTTTGCTTTCTGAAATGTTTTGAAATGACTAATATGCATAGTCTTCTTCATTTCTTCAATTAAAAAGAAAGACCAGGTGAGATTAAAGAACTTGCCCAAGGCCACAGGAATCAGTGGCAGATGTGTATAGACTTCAGCTGTTCTGTAAGAGGGGTGTTAAGTCTGCCAGGCAAGACTTAATAGGACAGTGAGGTCACTTGACAGAAGAAAAGTCACCTTACCCTTACTTTGTGTTCAACAATGTACTTACTCAGTGCCTTTATCATCTGAACCAGAGAGGGAAAACTTATTCTTAAGGTTTAAGAATTTTAAAAAATTTGGTGATATTAAGTGATAATCAGCTTTTCATAATGCCTTTGCTTTTTCTTTTTCCTTTTTGTTTTGTTAGGTGGTATGGTCAGGAAAAAGACTACAATGTGCTAGTCATGGATCTTCTTGGACCCAGCCTTGAAGACCTCTTCAATTTCTGTTCAAGAAGGTTCACAATGAAAACTGTACTTATGTTAGCTGACCAGGTATGTGAAATTTTGATGAGAATATGACTGTTCACCACTGTTTAACTTTAGGATCAGCAAATAAGATAAAATAGGAGGATGTACTCATTCAAGTGTACTACTCTGATATGACTTGTAGATGTTTTCCGATCAGTATAGGACAAAAATGGATTATGCTGGTTTACTACTCACCTCTAGACTAGTAGTTTTCATGGTGCTCCATCAGATGAAGAACATTTGTTTTAGTGTTGAATGTAGCAAGTTTCCTTATAAGATTTTGTTTGAAGAAAGGGTTCAGAGTGTAGTATATAAAAATAAATAAATGTACATATTGAAATTTTGGCTAAATTAAACAGATTGAATGCTATGTATTATGTCTGGAACCTTATGAAAGCTATATTTTTTAAAAAGGCACTAAAATCAAGTTTTGTTGTTTTTTGTTTTTTTTTTTGGCCAAATAGATGTTTTTCGAAGTGATGGAAACTCAGGCATTGGTAGAATTTAAGCAAAGTTGGAATTTTTTGAGGTGTCATGAATTCGATCAATGCATTGGCTAGTGTTAGATTAAATTGTTTTAAAGCCAGAGCTTAGGTTTTTCTTTTTATAAGAAAGAAGATGTGTTTTAAAGAATTTTAAGATATGGTAATAGAGTCAGAAATAAGCCTTACGGAAACAGGTAAATACATATAATTTTTAATTTTGGTCAAGATACCTTTAAGGGCAGGAAACTGTTGGAATTGGGTCAAGTTAACTTAATGTGTAAAATTGCTGTGGAAGAGAAAAGCGTTTTAAAAATTTAGACCAAATATCATAAGAAAGTAAAATGAGATGATAAACAGAACTAGCATTTGAGGTAGAATTTTAGGAAAAATACAAAGGATTAGAAAGTAGTGCTCACTTTTTTTGTAATCAGCGCCTGATATTCCCTAAGTTTAACATATTAGTAAAGTACGGTGTTCTATTTGTGGCATATTATGGGCTCAAACATTAAAAAGTTTAAAACCTTTTAATATGTTTGAACTAACATGTAAGTGAATCCTCATAAAAGTTTTATATTCTATAGCCTCAGTAACACATAGGCATTTATAAGGAAACATTTCAGGGCCTGCTACTGTAATTAGCACTGGGGGAAGAGGGGTATGAAAAAACATAACTAGTTCCTTCTAGGAGCTTAGAGTTTACTAGTATTAGAGAAAAATGGAAAAATACAATGTTCTAGGTTCTGTGATAAAAGTATATTCTGGGTACACTGGTTGCGAAGGATAAAGAATAATTCAGGATGCAGAAAAGCATTTGTTTTAGCAGGTAACAGCTAAGTCTTGATGATAGGCAACACTCAAATTAGTCTAAAGTTTGTGCTATTGTCTTTCCCCCAGTGTTTTCCTAGTGAGTTAATAGTCACAGTTTAATGAAGGGTATTATTTAGCTAGGACGAATGTGTACATTAAGTGAGCCAAGTGGTTTGTTTAATTCCTTAATGAACAAGGTGGTACTTGGACATTGCATATATCTACTTCCTTGAGAGTATAAACAGTGTAAGCCAGAGATTACAGATTTGGCTTCAAAAGACATTTGTCAAGGTAAATGAGTAAGTTTTAGAATCTTTATATTCCTAGTAATAAAAACTCGGGAAAATTAGGACAAATAAAAAAAATAGAACCTTGACACGTACTACTGAGAAGAGCAAGAACATGGGTAAGATAATGTTGGCAGTCTGGCTATGGCAAACATTGTCAAATAAAACAATTTCTAAGTCTCTTACAGAATAGGTAGACATATTTGATCATTTGAAGTTAAAACTATTTTAGAAGAGATATCATAAATAGTCAAAAGACAGGTTTTTAAAAAATGTAAATCTATTTACATAACAAATTACAGATAAAAGATTGTTGTATACAAAGAATTTTTGAAAAATTGACAAGAAAAGAACAAGTCAAAAGAATAATGGACAAAAAAATATATATTGACAGTTTATAGAATAGTAAATTGAAATGATCAGTACAAATGAACAGATTTCCAAACTAAGTGTTAGGGGATAATTGTCAAAGTGGCAAAATTTAGAAAGAACTGAAATCACTTTACTAGTGGGATAAAAGAATACTCTCATATACTCCTAGTCGAAAAATGAATTGTTAATAACCTATTTTAAAAGGCACCTATCAAAATGAAAAATACCCTTTAACCCAGCAACTCTCCCTGAAATTGTGTGGAACTTATAGCCCATAGAAATAAAAGCACTAGTAGGTAGCATATTTAAGTTTATTAATATAATTATTGCTTACAGTAGGGAAATAATAACAATACTGTAAGTTGGGGAAAACGTATCTATACCACAGAATATTTGTAAGACCTACACCATTTGACTTGATAGAATTTTCAAGAAAAACTTGTCAGATGGCATGTTAACAATTCAGATTTTGAATATGATTATATTAGTGTGGAGAAAAAAATGGGGGCGTCCAAAAAATGTTAAAAAAAGGAAAAAAAAGGAAATCCAGCATGTATACGGCCTCATTTATATAAAGTCATATGCTTATTTTGTATGCTACCAACTTCCAGGAATGTTTTGGATATGTGTAGTTAAAAATAAATAAGCAAACAAGAATAAAGTTAATAAAGTGCTTCTATTTCAGTTTAAAACAATAACAATTTATAGCTTTTATCATCTAATTCAAATTGCTTGACTCAATTTTCTCTTCCTTTTTCTTTCCCCAGATGATCAGTAGAATTGAATATGTGCATACAAAGAATTTTATACACAGAGACATTAAACCAGATAACTTCCTAATGGGTATTGGGCGTCACTGTAATAAGGTTAGTCAAATGTTCTTTGCATGAAAGAACACAGAGTAAAAACTCCAAGAATTGCTTTGGTAAACTTGCGTTTTTTAAAAAGTCATAGTAAATTTAATTTGCTATTGATAATTGCTTTAAAATATTGTACTAACTAGAAGAATATCAGCTAACTCTTATTAACTTAGTAACTTGAAATAAATTTTCTCCAACTTACCCAACCAAGGTTAGTTATTTATATGAAATATAAAATTCCCAAGGGCTTTATAATGAAATGTAATAATCTGTTACTGAACTGTTGAACAGTTTTAGCTATTTTATATTCATATGTGCTTGTGCCAGCGTGGAAACCATGGTGTTGACATTTGCTGACTGAGCATGGTTGATAATGAGCATTCTTCAGTCCTTGGATTTCTGTATTCAAAAGGATAACTTTTGGGCCTGCTTCAAAGTAGTTGACATTTTTTTGGGTGCCAAGTTGGGTGGATTCTCTATCCCTTCTCCCCCTTTCAAAGGAAAATATTAAGTGGAATGAATATCCATACAACAAAATTAGTGTTCATTGGGGTCTCAGAGCTGTTGAACTTTTGGGGGATGATTGGGTTTTAGCTAGTGACGCATGATTGCAGTTAGAAACTAAATTGTGTTAACTTTTTCTGCAATTATTAGCGTATTGAGTGAATTGCTTTATTTATCGATTGATTCAATGTTGAGCTCGGGCAGACAGGCAGCATTGGCAATACACTAAACATATTGTGATCTAATGATCTGATAGAAATTCTCAACTTCAGGACAACTTGGAGGCTTTTTGTTTTTTTATGATTTTTTGTTTTGTTATGTTTTTGGAAGGAAGATTTCCCATTTGATTTATTAAACCATTAAGAAATGTTTGGTGTTTTAGGTCTAGCTGTATATGTTTACCTTTGTTTGCCTGTATGAATGCCAACTTGGAGCTATTACCATTAGAACTGGTGTTATTTGTTAATGTGTGAGACATTAATGCTGGTCTGACCAAGTTTTAGGAAATTAAATTTTTTTTGTTGGAAGCTGAGTTAAATATTTAAAAAACAAAGGTGTTTAAATCTATATATAACTTACCTTGACATTCCCAAATTGCATCATCTTTTTTTTTCTTTTTTTTTTTAAATATTATATTGCTTCTCTCTTTGAAGCATCCAGGTTCTTAATTGTTATTGCCAAACCTGGTAATGTAATTGAAAGAATTTACTGGTCTTAATTTTGGGGCAGTTCTGTCAGTTTGACCCTAATCTTTTGGGCATTTCACAGCCCCCCACCCCATTTCCCCTGCCCTCCCCCCCAAGATCTGTTATCCTCATGTGATCTGTATTGATATTGCAGGACATGGTTTTTTGCCTTAAACGAAATTATGATCTAGATAATTCCTCTTTGCTTCCTCCCCTCCCCCTTTAAAAATAGCTTGTTAATCACGCAGTTGTGTTAGAAAATCCAAATTGCCCAGCGATGAAAATCTTTAGGATTTTGTGTCCTCTTTAGAGATATTAAATAGGATACTGTGGAGCTACTTGCTGTTACACAGATTCAGAGAACCCCTAGGGTAGAAGCACAGTGTTTTAACTTAGCTAAGACTCAAATTCTAAATGTTCTTGAACATTTTAGACTAGTGTTTTGTTTATGTAGTTGGTTTCTAGTGTTTTCTGTATTGTAGTTTGAAAAATGCCAGTTGTATGAGACTGGATTCTTTGGTCAGCTTGTTCCAGTAGTTTTCTATTAATTGGAAAACATAGTTTTGGGGGGCTTTTGAGGTTGACTTTTCAAGTAAAATTTATTATTTTGAAAATTGTTCTGAATTTGATGTTTAGGAGTGGCCACTCCAATCTTAGTGAATTTGCTCATCTCTTCCAGTAATCAGCCCTGCATGCTTATGAAAATAAATTTTAAGGTGACTAAATGCCTTCTACCTCTTCCTTACTGAAGATTTTTTTCCCCCTGTCTAATTTTTGGGGAGAGAAGGGCAGATTATGGTACTAAAGATTACAAATCCAAATTCCCCATTTTTGATTAAAAAATTAAAGAGCCAAATGTCACCATTGCTATCCCTGTTTCAGGCAGTGACACATTATAGCGGCATTAAAAAACCTGAGTATTTTCCAGAATTCAAATGTTCTTGATCATGTGATTCTTATTTGGAAAACTGAGAAGCTCAGTGCTTGGTGGAAGAAGGATGGCATTTGGCTACCCTGTTCTTTCTCTAATGCCTCGGTGTTGCCTGTCTGCGCCGGCCATTGTTGCAATGTAAGCAATACTGTTTGATGCACTGCCACCCTCTATTGTCTGTTTAGTGTTTAGAATCTCCAGTGGGGAAGAGGAAAAGAAGCATGACTGTTAGTACTTCTCAGGACCCATCTTTCTCAGGATTAAACCAGGTCTGAAACTGTCTCCTATTCCAAACTCAATCCCAAATTCATGTGCTTTTCTTTTTTTATTGTTTTATTTTGATTATTTTTGTTTTGTTTTAATTCTGGAAAATGTAGATCTTTCTCAAGCACCTCTTACGTTGGCATTATTCAGACATACTTGGCAAACATAACATTACTAAGATGTTTCTTTGTGGCTTTCGCTTAAACTTCTAAAGTTTAGAGAAAACCTAATGAAAACAGGATTATGTTTAGATCTCTAACATCCATGTAAGGAAATAATACGTTAGTCTAGTATGGAAATTCTTTACTTGGTGATAAACTTGAAATAGACTTTTTAGTTTAAAAATGTATTTGGAGTTGCATAACTCAGTGCATGAAATACATCAGTACTGAATGGTGAATATATTATGCCTTAACTCTCTTCTCCTTCCCTAATGGCCTTCAGGTAAGTAAGTATAGGTCAGATTTCAGTTCTACTGTTTCTAGAATTGATTTACCTCAGTAAGAACATATGCTCTGGAAATAGAAGACATTGCATTCTAACAATATAACAATAACATAATTAAACAATTGCCATTAATAACACACAAATTAAGTGAATGTATAATCTGATGATTTAGTGCAGGGGTCCTCAAACTTTTTAAACAGGGGGCCAGTTCACTGTCCCTCAGACCGTTGGAGGGCCAGACTATAGTTTAAAAAAAAACTATGAACAAATTCCTATGCACACTGCACATATCTTATTTTGAAGTAAAAAAAAAACAAAACGGGAACAAATACAATATTTGTATTTGCATGTGGCCCGCGGGGCGTAGTTTGAGGACCCCTGATTTAGTGTTTGGCAGTCTAGATAAACACCCTCATAATTTTCTAACTTTTTAAAACGTAAGCAGAACTCTTCACAATCTTTTACATTTGTAGATATTAAATATGTTTCTTACTGGATGAATTTTCAGACAAACAAGGGGAAATAGGTGGGTTTTTTTCTATTTAAATAATAGTTTTTTTAATCATAAAATTTAGGTAAATTTTGAAGCTCAAGAGCAAATGAGTCTTTATCAATTTAAGATACACTGAGAAGGAAGTATTGCCATGAGTAATTTAAAAAAGAAAGTTGTATTTTATATGTGAGCATATGTTGTAGTTCCTTAATTACCACATGCATCATCTGAGTGATATGTAATTTTTGTCCATACTACCCAGCATTATTTTAGGGGCCACCTTCTCTTGCTGTCACAAAGGTTTCATAAATTTACATTTATTTTTATTCATGGACAAAGAAGTAGTACCAACTGTGGTGACTAGGTTTGGTTGGGAAAAGAGGGAAGTGTTATAAGTGTGTGAGGCACATTGTAAGGCAAATTTGGTTCTCCTTTTTTACTTATTCATTAATTCACACATTTTACTTATATTTTGTACCATAATTATTTAATAATTTCCATTAATTTTTTTTGAATTGTTTATATTCTCTATAGATTAGCTGGGTTGTGAGGAAAAGTGACTTTGTTAAGTCTTTGGAGGGGCAGGGTAATGTGACCCCTGGTTAGGAGAAATTGATGCATATACTAAAAACTAAAATTGGCAGTAGTGTTTCTGAAGAAAATGCACCTCTACTGAATAGAGTTATCCCAGTATATCCAACATTAACTCATTTCCACATGCCTTTGAAGAATCGTGCTGTATTCTTTAACACAGGAAGAAATTTTACTTAGAACATACATATTTTTAAAACCCACAGTTTTGCTTGACTCACCAAAGAGATTAGGCCTCTCTTTGCATATATAAACCTATAAAAATGCATTATCTTATGACTTACTAAATACTGACTTCCTTGTTTGTTCTACCTTTACATATTTGCGGTTGTTTGTATCCTTGGTATCATGTGGTTTCATGTATATACTTCCATTATATGTTTACATTCATTTTTAAATTCACAGCATAGAAAGCTACTAAAGATGCTTAATAGATCTCAGAAAATGATGAATTACCCAGAGATTTAAAAACTTTTTTAAATTTTTAAGTAGTTTTTCTTTCAATTGTTTGCTCTTAAAATAGGATACCTTTGTTTGGCAGTGACATTACTTTTCCTGACTTAGATTTTACAAGAGAAATTTTTAAATTGATTTGCTTTGTAGTATTTTGTTTTGATACCAATGATTGAGATGTTTAAGAAGATAGTGTTTGAATGTTTTTTGTTTTCTTCATTACATTTCATCGTTTAGAGTTGTGGAAGGAAAAATACACTAGTGAACAGTTTCTAAAGCAGTCTTTTTAGTTGTGAGAAAGTGTGTGGTTATTGAATTGCACATCAGCTTCTGATTGTCGATTTAGACACGAATGAAGCTATCAGACATAATCATGTCAGAGATGTTCCTATTTTCTCTACTTTGAAGTAATGAACGAAGAAATCCTGGAAAATAGCCCTTAGAGGAGAGTCTATGTTCTAATCCAGTGATGGCAAACCTTTTGAGCTCAGCGTGTCAACATTTTGAAAAACCCTAACTTAACTCTGATGCCGTGTCACATATAGAAATTTTTTGATCTTTGCAACCATAGTAAAACAAAGATTTATATTTTTGATATTTATTTTATATATTTAAATGCCATTTAACAAAGAAAAATCAACCAAAAAAATGAGTTCTGAAACTGTCTCCTATTCTCATAGGTTCACCATCACTGTTCTAATCACTTCTTATTCAAAATCCACATAATTCTTAGGGATATTTTTTAAATACTTTGAGGCTGGGTGTCCTTTTGTGTTTATTTTTCCCTTGATTGATTTTCTATATGAATCTGTGGAGCTTAAGTCATAATTTCTGTTTTGCCTAAGAGAAATATTTTGCTCATTTTGATACTTGTGTACTAAACTGATATTCATATGAAGACAAACAGCATGAGTTTTTTTGTTTTATAACACTTTATATTTCTATAACTCAGTTGCTTAAGTTAGTGTCTTTATAAGAGCTTTCTTTATTCAACTACATTTTACTAAAAATTTAATCTTCATTTTTTATAGTAGTAAATCAAATAAATATCACATTGTTAACATAGTTACAGAAGCTCAAACCTCATTGTCTTTTTGATCCAGCTTAAAGCTGAGACTAGGTTAAGAGTGCCTGCCTGAAATAGGTATTTTTCATCCAACTAAGAGAAACACTTGGTCAGATCTTTTTCACTTAAATTAATAACTTGCTTTATTTTTTGACACAAACCCTAACAGACTAGGTAATCAGGTTTTCCAGCATATCACAAATTATAAACTGTGACAGAAGGAACCCCAATGTCAGCCTAATGGAAAAAAACTACAAAATTTAGGCATAACTAGTAAAGAGTAATAGTCTAGGGCCATGGTCAGTAAACTGCGGCTCGCGAGCCACATGCGGCTCTTTGGCCCCTTGAGTGTGGCTCTTCCTAAGCCTTAGGAGTACCCTAATTAAGTTAATAACAATGTACCGCCGAAACCGGTTTGGCTCAGTGGATAGAGCGTTGGCCTGTGGACTGAAGGGTCCCGGGTTCGATTCCGGTCAAGGGCATGTACCTGGGTTGCGGGCACATCCCCAGTGGGAGATGTGCAGGAGGCAGCTGGTCGATGTTTCTCTCTCATCGATGTTTCTAACTCTCTATCTCTCTCCCTTCCTCTCTGTAAAAAATCAATAAAATATATTTAAAAAAAAAAAAAAAAAAAAAAATGTACCTACCTATATAGTTTAAGTTTAAAAAATTTGGCTCTCAAAAGAAATTTCAATCGTTGTACCGTTGATATTTGGCTCTGTTGACTAATGAGTTTGCCGACCACTGGTCTAGGGCTATATTAGTTTAAGGGCATATAGACTTGCTTTGCTTAATAATCTTAATGTGATTTTATGATAAAAGCTACACTTTTAAGTAAATATTGTTTATTTTGCTTTAGAAGGTAGGTAAATGTGAACATATTTGGATTTTTTTGTCAAAAATAGTTTGGTTTGTTTTCTCTTAAAGGTGTTGTGTTTTGTTTCATTTTTAATATATTTTTTATTGATTTCAGAGCAGAAGGGAGAGGGAGAGAGACAGAAACATCAATGTTGAGAGAGAATCACCAACCGGCCGCCTCCTGCACGCTCCCCACTGGGGACCGAGCCCACAACCTGGGCATGTGCCCTCAACCGGAATCAAACCCGGGACCCTTCAGTTTGCAGGCTGATGCTCTGTCCACTGAACCAACCAGCTAGGGCTCTTTTAAAGGTTTTAATTATGGGGAGTAAACGGCGAATTACTTAAAAATCAACATTATAAATGAGTATCTTAATCTCTTTGTACCATATATGAGAGAGCACTAAACTTTATTTTATAATACAATATTAGTTTGGTTTTTGGTTAGGTTATCTAAACTGCTGATTGTAAGCCACCTTGATATTAAGTACTTTTTTAAAGATTTTAGGTCAACTTGTTATAGTTTCTAGAAGTTTAACCTGATCACATGCATAAATGTCATTTCATGTAGTAGAATGTAATGCATGCTTGTTTAAAAAATGCTTATTTTTTGTTAAAAAAAATCTTGGGTTTTCTTGTTAATATCAAACTTTGAGAGCTGTCTTGTTTACCAATAGTAACTGGATATCGGGTTCCATTATGGCACACAGCACACAGGCTTCTGGGTGTGGAATGAACTGAGCCTGTGAAATTGTTCAGTTGACAGAATCAAACACTTGACCTAACTATTTTTTTAAACTTGATTTATTGATGAGGACTAATAAAAGCTTATTGGAGTGTTACGTTTGTTCATGATATCTGTTCTACTTATGATACTTTGATGTATTTGAACAAAGAAAGTAGATGCCATTTAATGAATAAAATAGTTTAATTGAACAAGGTGGAAACCTAATAATGTCTTTTTATTTTCTTTTAAAGTTATTCCTTATTGATTTTGGTTTGGCCAAAAAGTACAGAGACAACAGGACAAGGCAACACATACCATACAGAGAAGATAAAAATCTCACTGGCACTGCCCGATATGCTAGCATCAATGCACATCTTGGTATTGAACAGAGGTGAGTTTGACAGTTGAATGTGTTAATAAAATTCATAGCAAAAGCCATTGATGTGTTTTTTTTTTAATATTTCAGTTAGTCTCTTACAGTATCTAAAGATATCTCTTGGCTGACTGAGTATTTGAAGGGTGCTTATTAAATCTTTTACCTGCTGCTTTAGCCAGTGCAGAGAAGCCAATTAAATGAGGCCTTTTTGTTTTCTTTGTTGAAGGTCATCCCTTGGGAAGAAAAATACTGCATAGCGAAAAGTTAGATGCATAAATGCAATTTTATCATGATGTTTATATTTGCAGCTGAAGATAGCACTCATTTTCTTAATGCTGATCTTGAGCTTTTATATTTTAGTGATACAAGTTGAGTTTTGGGGAAGACTATAAGTTATTTTTACAAGGAAAATGTTATCTGAGTACTAATGAACCAAAAGGGGTTGGTGGATCATCTTCTGTCCTACTCTTGCATACCATAAATTAATAGCATCTAGTTTGAATAAATCTTCATAATCTCTGCTGTTTCTTGGCTTGAGTTCTAGGTTTTCATGTTCTCCATCTTTTATAAATCATTTTTTGCTCCGTAAACCAAGCTTAGAAAATACCCATGAATATCTGAATACCCTGGGTTAAACTGATTTCACATTTTCTATAGGTCAAAGTATTACCAGTTCTTAAATATATAGATCTGTCTGAATGTATGTATGTATGTATGTATGTATGTTATAGTTGACCCTTGAACAAGTCAGGTTTGAACTGCTCTGGGTCTGGTCTGTTGAATGTGGTCAGTTGAAAGAAGTCTGCATATAAGTGTAGCCTTGCATTTCAAACCTGTGTTGTTCAAGGTTTGAGAGAAAGAGAGAGAGATCATATAGATGTTTAATTAGGTTTACATTAATTTATTTCAGCCTCGATAAAGTTATGAGGTTCTGCAAAACTTAACAAGAGTTCTGCTCTTTGGTTTGGAAAGTTGTTTAGCTAAATCCTTTTTGCTCTTCTCTAAAAATTACGTTGCAAGGCAATGTTAGATTTTACAATCTGGGATTCTATGAGTTTTATTTAGAAGTAACCCATTAATGAACGTTTTTATTACCTTAACTATGTACCTTCTTGTACAAGACACCAAATTGCTCTCTCCTCACTTGACAAAATTCTTCTGTGTACCTGGCTTTCTTTAACGTTTTTCATAATAATTTCAGCTTATAAATTTACATTTTCTTTTCTAGTCGCCGGGACGACATGGAATCATTAGGATATGTTTTGATGTATTTTAATAGAACCAGCCTGCCATGGCAAGGATTAAAGGTAAACCAGACTCAAATGACCAGTTTTTGTTTTTTAATTTATCTTTATTTTTGAAAGTATTACAGATGTTACCCTTTTATTCCCCTCTCCACTCCACACCTCCTCTTTTGTTTTAAGAGTAAAAATAATATTGGGGATGAACTTTAAGTCTCTTTCAAATAGGAGGTGTTCTAAAATGGAATTACTTTATTTTTACTTTTTATTGGGAAATAAAATCTGATCATTTCAGTAAGAATAAGCTAATAGAATCCCACATTCACACCTGAAGAACACACATTTTTGGGAGACAGGAAGCCAGGTACCCATTAGCAACCAGAAGCTTTATCTGGATAGAAGTTAACATGGGCTAAGAAATTAGGTGGAGACGTTCTCATTTTGATGTGTTGCCATTATACTTTTGTGTACAGTAAAACTGGTTTAGCCAGTAATACTAGCTGTATTATTTAATTATCCTAACATTTCTTTTGTGTGTATTAATGATAAATATCTGTGTCTTAGAATTGAATGGCTGTGTTATATGTTAATATTTTATTCATCCTTTAAAGGAAAATTGTGTCTGTATTTTTTTTTAATTATCTGTGAGACTAGGAACTTGTTTTGTGTTTATGTGTGAGTAGCTTTATTCATTATTAATATTTTTCATTGGAAAGGTATTTTGACTTAGCACCAGTTATTTTTATTGCTTTTTTTCTTCTCCTTTTTAAGAGGAAGGGAGAGGGATAGAGAGATAGAAACATCAATGAGAGAGACATTATTGATCGGCTGCCCCTTCCATGCCTCCCACAGGGATCAAGCCTGCAACCCGGGCATAGGCCCTGACCGGGAATTGAACCAATGGCCTCTTGGTTCCTGGTTCGATGCTCAACCGCTGAGCTACACTGGCCGGGTGGCACGAGTTATTAATGTCACTAAATGATGGGCTCATTTTTTTGTGTTGATTTGCTTATATCTTTGCTCTTGTGTTGACTATGGGTTAAGAAAATTTCAAATTTGACCACCCATGTTTTATTTAAATCATACATATCTTCATGTTCCTGTTAGACTCACCCTCTTTTAATAGCTAAAAATGTTATTGAAATAGAAACCCATATAGAAATCAACAATTTGGCCAGGGTGGGGTACTTAAATGTGTTGTACTTTGGGGTTTGTTTAAATCTAGGTTATGTTCTCTTGAATCTTAAGTTTACATTTGTGTCTAGTATGTTAAACTAATAAGGATCTCAGTAATACTGAACATGTCTGTGTGGTTTGATTCTTTTCCACAGGCTGCAACAAAGAAACAAAAATATGAAAAAATTAGTGAAAAGAAGATGTCCACTCCTGTGGAAGTTTTATGTAAGGTAGGTGTACATGCTTGATTTTGTTTTTAATATAAATGATCCACGAACAAAAAGAAACACTTTTCTTGCCATCTCTGGAACTTAAACATCGTTTTAGGAGCTAGCCATTTGCCATTAAGTGTGTTTTACTGTTTCTGGTTTCTTTGAGCTCTGTCATCTGTTAAAAATTATAGGGAAAATAAGAGAGCAGGCAAACTTTTCTAATGGAGCCTCACTAATTTATGAGAGATATTACATTTTAAAATATTCTAAATTTAAAAAGGACATCGACAGTTGGTACAAAAGGAGTAGGGAAACAAAGGCTAGCAGATCAGAACAAAATAAAATAGTACATGTGTGACAATATAGATGACTGAATCAGGCTTATTTCTCTGAAATCTCAAACTTTGTAGAGAAGCACGTGAGTTTAGAATGGAAAGATGTTCTGTGGGAAACCATGGCTAACATGAAAGAAGACCACATGATTGTCTTTTAGACTGTTGAATACCTGAAATAATGAGAAAATAGTATGTAATTACATAATTGGGTGATAGAAAGTAGAAATCAGCATGAGTTGAAATAGTACTCTGGTTGGGATAATTGGTGATATCTTTATGTGTCTCCCCATTCACAAATTTGTTTTCCCCTTTTATACATATCCTATATAGTAAAGGGTAATATGCAAATCGACCGAAAGGCGGAATGACCGGTCGCTATGACACAACACTGACCACCAAGGAGCAGACACTCAGTGCAGGAGCTGCCCCTTCGTGGTCAGTGTGCTCCCACAGTTGGAGCACTGCTCAGCCACAAGCCAGCTGATTGCTGATGGCTGGTGAGCACAGCGGCCCGCCTCCGCAGCAACACGAGGGCTCCCGGACGGGCTGAGGGGGGGACACACACACACACACAGTGCACGAATGTCATGCCTGGTGGAGTGGGAGACTATGATCTTTTCTGAGACACCTTGGGATTCATTGTTTCAAATCACGAAATAAATTTATTTATTTATTTATTTATTTAATTAATTTTGCTGACCTCTGGCTGTGTAGGACTGGCCAGGGCCATGTCCCATCCAGCCAGGTCCTCCCCAGACAGCAAACCAGCATCTCTCCCTCTGCCTCACCTTTAATCGTACAGTCTTATGTCTCATTCCTTTGCTCTCCACTTTCAAAGAGGCATCTGACATTGTGCCCAAAGGAGTAATTTTTGTCCAAGGACTAAGAATTTGGCAGATGGAGGAGGGAGGGCATGCAAAGTTGCCCCTAAAATTTTTTTATTTTATTTTATTGATTTTTTTACAGAGAAGAAGGGAGAGGGATAGAGTTAGAAACATCGATTAGCTGCCTCCTGCACGCCCCCCAGTGGGGATGTGCCCGCAACCAAGGTACATGCCCTTGACCGGAATCGAACCTGGGACCCTTCAGTCCGCAGGCTGATGGTCTATCGACTGAGCCAAACCAGTTAGGGCAATTATGAAATATATTTTAGGTTAATAAGTAAAACGTTATGTTGTAATTCACCCAGTTAACTTTAAAACCTATATGCTTCAAGAAGCAAAACATATTTTCTATAGACTACATTTCCATGGAACAGAAAGATTCATTTGTCTCATTAGAAAAGTCAGCCATTTTTCCGGAAGAGAAAGGATTATAACAGTCTTCTACGTGTGGACTACATCTTAATTTTGGTGTAGAAATTGTGGGCTATGACTGTCTTTTGGATTAGCCACATACAATTGATTCAGTGTGTAATAAATACAGAAGTATTAGGTATTACTATAAAATAGTGAGAATGTTTTAAATCTGGTTAAGAGTTTAAAAACAAAGATGTATAATATATTCATGACTTTATTTTCAGATGTTCACCCTAGAAAATAAAATAGCATAAGAGTACTTTGTAAAACTTAAAACTGTTTATATTAATACAATCATTAAAAATATATGTTGCAAATAAATCCATTCTATCCTGCCTTGTTCTAGATGTGAGAAATTCATTGAAATCGTAAGGTTGTGCGAAGAGACTTTTAACTTACCTCCCTTCACTTTCACATTTACTGAAGGAGAGGAGATGTAGGGATTTTTGTTATTTTAATGCTTTGCACATTTACATTCATGGTGGCAAAATACTTTTGATGACTAATATCTACAGCCTTAAATGTTTATAAACATCTTTGAGAATCTTCCTTAGGAAATTGAACATGGAAAAAGTTTATGCCCACAGATGTGATTATTAGTATTGTTTATTAAAAAAAAGTTGGGCTCCCCTAAATGTCTAGTTAAAGGGTACAAGTTAATTATGATGTATTCGTAAGGTCTGCTGTTATGCAGCCAACACAGAGGTTTATGAAGCAGTTGGAAATAACAAAAGGGTGCTTGCAATATAATGTTAATGGGGAAAAAATATTTCTCTACCAGTATTAAATGATAAAGTAATAATAAGGTGGTCAAGATGGTGAACTTTTGTTAATTTTATGAGGATACCAAATCAGTTATTTTACTTTCAGATCATCCAATAAAGTAGTAAACCCCCTCCTCAAATACATATTTTGCTTGTATTCAAATGCATTGATTTTTCTATCTTGAAATAAGTTGTTTTGTTTTATTTTTAACTTTTTCTTTTACTCTTGAACTTACAGGGGTTTCCTGCAGAATTTGCCATGTACTTAAACTATTGTCGTGGGCTGCGCTTTGAGGAAGCCCCAGATTACATGTATCTGAGGCAGCTATTCCGCATTCTTTTCAGGTCAGTTTTTAAAGTGTTTAAGACTCTAAAGTCCAGTGAAGGGGGATTAGTTAAATTTACTCAACATATCTATTCTGACAAGTGGAAAATTAAAGTGGGCCCAACCAACATGAGTAAAATTTTAAGAAATTGATTTTGTTTGGCTTTTTACCACTTGTAGTATTAATGTACTTGAAATTATTTTAGTTTGGGATGGATAAACAGTTGAATCAAGCTCAAAGTAGAATCACACTTTTCCACAATAATTGGATTTTACATTACATCTTAGTGACATTGGTGGCCCATGGAAGTCTCCAACTTTGGTACAGGACCTTATTCAATACCAAAATGAAAAGCAATTAAAATATCAGTCATAGAGTGTTTGATAGCGTGGAGGCAGGCCAAATTCTAGGATTCCCTTGGTGCAACCCAGAATTGGTCTTGAAGAGGGGAGGGGTGAGATAAAGTACACGGGGTTGGATTTCATAAGAATTGGAGGTAATCCTCTAACCCCAGAAAAGTCTTCCCAAGCCACTAGCATAGATCTCTCTCTTACAAACTTAGAGTCCCATTCCTGCTCTATTTGTTTTCAGCAGTACCTCCTTGTTATGATTATTCCCACAAGATAATTGACAGTGTTTTTGCTATTCATGCTGCCTTCCATTCCCACCCTCTTGCCCCTTTTAAGAAAGTTTAAAGGCAGCTTTTTTTTTTTTAACAGTAGAGGATTTATTATCAAATATAGCACACCAAATGTGGTGACATCATTTTCCTCCCACTTTATCCTGACATTTATAAAGTGAGAATTAATTAAATGAATGGTTAAAAAAATCAGTAGGGAAAGAAATCTTTTGGAAATTATCACCCTTAAGAGAAAATACTCAATTCCTTAAAAAAATGCCCTGTCTTGAAAGTTCAGTTGTGTATTAAACTAGAGTCTTATTGAAGGATTAACATATAATTTTATATTTTCCAGAACCCTGAACCACCAATATGACTACACATTTGATTGGACAATGTTAAAGCAGAAAGCAGCACAGCAGGCAGCCTCTTCAAGTGGGCAGGGTCAACAGGCCCAAACCCCCACAGGCAAGCAAACTGACAAAACCAAGAGTAACATGAAAGGTTAGTAGCCAAGAACCAAGTGACGTTACAGGGGAAAAAAATTGAACACAAAATTGGGTAATTCATTCATTTCTAACAGTGTTAGATCGAGGAGGTGGTTTTAAAATACATAAAAATTTGGCTTTGTTTAAAAAAAAAAAAAAAACGTCCTTGGAAAATTTGACTACTAACTTTAAACCCAAATGTCCTTGTTCATATATACATGTATATGTATTTGTACATACATATATGTGTGTATATTATATCATTTCCTCTTGGGATTTTGGGTCATTTTTAACAGCTGCATCTTTTTTACTCATTCATTAACTCTTTCCAAAATAAACATTTGGTGTTGGGAATATGGTATAGTCAATAAATCCAAAATCCTAGACCTAACACTTGTTGATTTTTAATAATGAAGCTGGTTAGCCATGATGTCTTGACTTTCTTTCAGACTAACAGTGTTAAGAATTTTTTCTGCATGTTAATGCTTTAGCATTTAAAATGGAATATTGTGAACACGATCTGATTTCAAGAGGTGAGTCTGAGTTTGGCATTGCCCCAAAGTGTCTATCTTCTCAGTTGTAGAGCATCTAGTTTAAGCTCTTAAATGCTGAAATAACTGAAAAGCTCGACACATAAATCTCTTAGCTAATATTTACCTACATGTGTTCTTTAATTTCCAAATGATCTTTTGCTTTTGGCTTTATTTTTTTTTTTTTAAATCATGCTAATATTCAACATCTAGGAGTCGGATGTGGAATTGAATTCTGCAGTTAGGCCTTGCAAATGGAAAAAAAAAAAAAAACTGGGGCAAATGCCATTGAACTGCTAGTCTGTTTCTGTCTTTCTCCAGCACTCTTGGTGCTATAGGAGTAGAACTGTTAGGGTACAGCTCCATTTCTTATCGCTGTTGTCATACAGTTCAACTCCTGTGTTTCGTGCTTTTTGTTTTTCCCCCCTTTCTAGGGCTTACCTCCTAATACCTGCCTACTTTCTAGAAGTAGTGGGCAGGTAAAGTTTGGTTTGGGGGCTTTAATTATTTAATTTCTGAATGACTGCTCTAGTCTGAACTTGGTCTTCTTTGATCCATATTTTTAGTGTTGTGTTTAAACTATTTTGTAATAAAAAAATAGGCTCTATTCTGAGGATACTTTATAAGAAGTATAATTAACTGATGTCATCCTCATCCCAGCAGCTCATCTATTAGGAATGATGCTTCCGTAGTGGGCAGGATTCACAGTTGAAGTTTTAATGTAGTGAGGGTTCTTAGACAATGAAATTTCAGCTCAGGATAGCAAACACTAATGCTTGCCCAGTGTTCTGCCTGTGCATCTCACTTGGGACTTAATTGCCCCTTTTGAGTGTTTTAATCACTGTATAACTAATCATAGCACCAAAATATAGAAGAAATGCTACTGTTTAGGTAAGACAACCTAGAGTCTCTAAACTGAGGCCTTGGTACATCTGACACCTATAGTATATTAGCTTTTTCTCACAAACTGAAACCAATTTTTGCCTAAAGCTAGCTGGGATAATAGGATCATCATGATTTGCAGTTTCTAGAACTAAAATTAGATTGAAATAGCAGCTGACCTAGAACATTTCACTTCAGGCATTCAGCAGCCTTCAGAAAGAATTATACCTTATTTTGAGCTAGTTTCATTGTTAGTTTACTGTGTATTTCTTACTCAATAAACAAGTAAAATTTTTGTCCTGCCCTGCCCTATCCAGGTCTTAAAGATGAGCAGTTGGATCCACTGAGTTAGTATATTTCCTTGGGGAAAAAATTAAATTTAAGTTTAATCCTTACTTTGTAGCTATTTTTTTTATAAAAAACAACTTAAAATCTTATAAAAATCTTATAACATTATTAGACACAGGTTATACGAATTGTTACATTAAAATGGACTTTGCTTAAAACACATCACATGTCATTGACTACTTTCAGAGATGAATGTCCATGCAGTATAATTTGACCCCAAGCAAAATATTGCTTGCAACTAAAATGTGCCATCCCACAGAATACAAACAACAAAATTCTTTTTGATCTTTGACTTCTTGAAAACATTTATTTTGGATATAGAACTTAGTGCCCCAGCAAATTTTACACAAAACAGGGTTTTTAATGGGTTTGAAGGTGGCTTGAAATGAGTAAGGGGAGCCAATTCCCCTAACCTTAACCCCAGCCATTTCTGGGTCATCCATCCATTAAGAAATTGTTGAAGTATGGAGTTTGAAAGTTGGTCTACTTATTCCCGATTCCAATCTCTAGTTTGGGGAAGAATGAGAAAGAAACATCAATTGGCCGCCTCCACACACGCCCTAACCAGGGATTGAACCTGCAACCTAGGTTATGTGCCCTGACCGGGAATCAAACCCGAGACCCTTCCGTGCACGGGATGATGTTCCAACCAACTGAGCCACACTGGCCAGGGCTAGACGGTGCTTTTCAAATACATCCTGTCGATTTGTTATGCACGGAGTTATATTTTCAGAGTTTTCCACATCAGAATTCAGTTTCTTAAATGAATCTTCAGCAAGTAGAACTTTGTATCACAGGAATATCTATTCCTGGAAAAATCCCCCAAATGATGGCATTCACTAATATATTTTATGTGATTATTTTTATTTTTGAAAAATCTATATCTAATGTTTCTTCATAGAAAGCTATAATGACTTGTTTTAGCAATTCACTTAAAAATGTCCAAAGACTTGTAAAAGTCTGAATTCAGCTAAGAAAGGTTTATTATATGTAATAGGCTTCTATCCTAATTACTTTTCTAAAGAAAAGATCTTTTGAAATGTTCCATTCCAAAGCCCATCAAAAGAATGATATAAGAAACAAGTGTTTCTCCTAATGCCTACTGTGCTCTGTACTAGTTTTCAGTGCTCAGGTATCACATGATTATAATTATTGTTTTTATACATGTTAAAGAGAAAAAAGAAAAGATTCACTCCTGATACACTTCCTCCAAGTACTTTTCAAGACATTTAAAAAGTAAAGGAAAAGGAAGTATTTTTAAGATATTACCAATCCAGTTAAGTTGCTCATTTCTTTAGTTAAGGGCAGAGATGGGAGAATTTCAGAAGGTAATAAACCAAAGGTTGATCCTCACATAAGTCTACTGTTCTTATCACCTTAACCCATCTATCAGTCAGTTCACTACTCCAGCCATCAGTACTAAGCATAGTTTTGTCATAAGTACTTGGATGTCAAATTGTTGGCATTCAAGAGATTAGTAATGGTTTTTCATCACATTATCCTACCATATCCATGGTCTTCCTTGAATTACCTTCCAGTATTTACTGGGCTTCACCTACCATTTATGTCTAGCTTAACTTTTTCTGACTTCACCAATTGCTGCTAGGAACGTGGCTGGTCACTTAGCAACGTAACCCAAATCACAGGGGAAGACCTTGAAATATCTGGAGCGACTGGTGTGCTCTGAATACACTCAGTTCAAGGAAGTACCCGGGAGCTGCATCTGCTTGCTGAAATTTTTGTCAGCTTTTTTCACTGTGGAACAATAAACCTGGAGAGAAGAGAACTAAAGCAAATGAACAGGAAATGAAGATGAGTGTGCAAGAGTTGATTTGTGATGATTTGAAGCCCACATCTTCAAGGCTTGCCAGACCTGTCAAACTTTGCAACCTGTCAGATTGTCTGGATGATACAACCATTCAGAAGACCCAGAAGAGTACAGTGTCACTGTGACTCAGTGGTGTATAATGCAGACCATCTACCATTTGGGGAAGGAATCAATTGTAACAGGTATTTTAAAATTCTGCAAACTCAGAGATCTGTAGCAGAATGAATTCTGTGACAGGGAAGACAAGAAATCAGATCATCAGTCTGTTTTTTAATGCAGTTTAGGGATGATGTATACTTGGTATATTTAAGTTGTCATTTATCTTATTTGCAGTGATAAAAATAAAATCTTTTTCCTTTATCTTTCCTAATATAATGCTTTTCTGTGGAGAAGGAAGAGCTATTATAGGTTCTTTAAATTTTTTCTTTAACTTTTATACTGCCAATCTGCTTCAGATTCTGTCAGCTTGATTCTTTGTGACCAAAAAAAGAAAACCACATAAGCACGTTATAGGAAAAGTTAATTAATATAAATGACATTACATAGTAATGAATATGAATATTATATTTAAAAATTTTTTTAAGTTAATGTCTTATACTGTGAAAGGATTTTAAAAGCCCATCATAAACTTTTAAGCCTTACTATAATTGCATAAAAATCCCTTTGAACTAGTTTGTGGTTCTATAAAAAATTTTCAGGGACATCTGAATTTAATTCACAAATAGGAGCAGATACATACTTTTCATATTGAGGGATAGAATCTCCTGGTTAGTTATATAAAAATAAACATTTTTTTTTCTTTCACAGATTTAAAAAGAAACTTAAATATAGCTATTAACTCTTGAATCTGTCACAGTAACCTTCCAAACCTGTTTTAACTTTTCTTTCCCCTCTTTTTTTAGGAACAAAGGCACCCATTTTTTATTTTAACTGTGTTGCAGTGAAGATGAGTTTGAACTTTGAGAAACCTGGAGATGCCACCTAAACTACAAGATCAAAACCAAGCACACTGGGGAAAAGAATGCTTAGTACTTGAAGATGGAATGTCGGATACCTCCTGGATGCTCCTATTGAGTTGTTGTTGTTTTTTTCTGAACAAACTTTAGTAACACAATGTCGGATACCTCCTGGATGCTCCTATTGAGTTGTTTTTGTTTTTTTGTTTTTCTGAACAAACTTTAGTAACATCTTAGGACAATTCACTGGAGAAACATTGATCCCTGGGCGGAGTGTCCTACCTACTACCGGCTAACCTGAAGAGTTCAATCTGGATTTGACTGTTGTATTGTACCAGGAATATTGTTAGGCTAGCCTTTAACCAATCCATAACAATTGTAATCATTAATTGACCTAGCAGTTCTTCAAATCATATTAAAAGATGAACAGATAAAATTCTTACCTAGATATAATTTTTATCCCTGTTAAAAACAAGAATTTTTTTCATATTTTGCCTCCAATGTAACATATTTCCTTTTTAGTTTGTTAGTGACTATGTTTTCCATTTAAAGCTGTTTCAATATTCAACATAGTAATTATTCAATATAATTATGTAAGCAAGCTATGATAAAAGAAAACCCAATATTCATAGTTGTGAAAACTTTTTTTATGGCATTTAAGAATAATTGCAGTACTTTAAATCAAATGCTCATCACAAAAAAGGTCATTTTATTTCACTAATCCATACATAGTTTTAATTTGCTTTAAAATACTCTGTATTTTAAAATTGGTATTAGATTACAGAATATGGTCAGATTTTTAAATCAGGTTTGATTTGGTAGCCTTTCTTTTTTAATGGCTTACCTTGGTAATCCTATCAATAATATATACGAGGTAATGATATTCCTTGTGGTAAAGTACATTTTCAGAAAGTTTCTTTTATTTTTGGCATTTGCTTTATGAACATAGTACTTGGGACAGGCAATAAAGATCTGTTTGTTCCTAGCCTTGTTTTAGGCACTATGGAGAGACAAGGAAGTGTAGCACTGACATCTTGTCCTCAGGGCGTAGCACAATATATTTATTAAATGAATGAAGATGACTTTCTGACTTCAGATAAAAGACAAACTCCTAGTTAGCAAGTGAGAGAATATTTCAAAAAAGGAGCAGTTTGTGATTGACAGAAACATGGTTTGTGCTAAGGAAGTGAGAGATCAAATAGATCTGACTATAAGGGTAACATGCCTTTACGTGTAGCCCAGTAAGCATGTCAAACATGTGGGCCACCAGCCGCGAGTTTCACATGCTTGCCCTAGAGCAGTGATGGTGAACCTTTTGAGCTCGGCGTGTCAGCATTTTGAAAAACCCTAACTTAACTCTGGTGCCGTGTCACATATAGAAATTTTTTGATATTTGCAACCATAGTAAAACAAAGACTTATATTTTTGATATTTATTTTATATATTTAAAAGCCATTTAACAAAGAAAAATCAACCAAAAAAATGAGTTCACGTGTCACCTCTGACACGCGTGTCATAGGTTTGCCATCACTGCCCTAGAGTCTAATTGTGGCTGAGGGGAGTGTTTGTAGGGTGGGAAGGCATGAGAAGTAAATAAAGCCAAAAGAGCAACCTATCTACATTTTCAAATCAGAGACAGAAACCTAGCCTTTTTAATGCAACTGATGGAGATAAAAAAATTTTGAGTCTAAAGTTTCTTTAAAAAAACCATATTCAGTTTTGTGTTCAGTGGAATAACTCAAATAATTATGCCTTGAATACATTTATTAAAACTTATTGTTCCTTATTTGTATCAGAAATAATGTGCAGAAAAATCCTACTCATACATAGTATGATTAAAACTATACTTTCCATTTGTTAGGGCAATCTGTTTTCCATCTATTTGACAAATAGTTGTAAACATAATATGTTCTAGGTACTAGAAACACAGAAATAAAATAAAAAAAAAAAAGGCTTATAGGAATTACCATTATTTCTGTAGCTTGAGGATTGTATGCTGATTGGGAGGCTTTAAGTCACTGCACACTATTCCTACCTAGAAATATCCAGAACAAAAACCTTTCTTATTTTTCTGTTTTGTTTTGTTTTGTTTTGTTTTTTTAAAGCTCATGATTTTCAAATAGATAAAAATCAACAGTCACAATTCTAAAGTAATCATTGGCTCAGATCTAACTAATTTCCTTAATTTGGGTGTGGCTTAAGAATTTTTTTTAACTTGAAATTTTAACCTTTTGTTCCTGTTTTACTTATTTATTTATTTTTTTTACAGGTTTCTAAGCATGAATCAAGGAACAGAAGAAGCAGTGCAGATGATCGGAGCAGCATTTGTTTCTCCCAAAATCTAGAAATTTTAGTTCATATGTACACTAGCCAGTGGTTGTGGACAACCATTTACTTGGTGTAAAGAACTTAATTTCAGTATAAACTGGCTCTGGGCAGCATTGGTGATGCTGTGTCCCGAGTTGTAGCCGCTGTAATTGTGAATATTAACTGAGATAGTGAAACATGGTGTCCAGTTTTCTATTGCATTTTTTCAAGTGGAAAAGTTAACTAAATGGTTGACACCACAAATTGGTGGAGAAATTGTGCATATGCCAATTTTTTGTTAAAATCTTTTTCTTTGAACTATACTGCTTTGAGATCTCATTTCAGAAGAACGGCATGAACAGTCTTCAGCCACAGTTGTGATGGTTGTAAATGCTCACAATTGTGCATTCTTAGGGTTTATCCATCCCTGGGGTTTGCAAGTTGTTCACTTAAAACATTCTTAAAATGGTTGGCTTCTTGTTTGCAAGCCAGCTGATAACGGTAGCAACCAAAGATTCCAGTGTTTGAGCATATGAAAGACTGCCTGCTTACCTGTGCTAGAAATAACAGCATCTAAAGTGAAGACTTAAGAAAAACTTAGTGACTACTAGATTATCCTTAGGACTCTGCATTAACTCTATAATGTTCTTGGTATTAAAAAAAAAAAGCATATTTGTCACAGAAATTTAGTTAACATCTTAAAACTGAATATGTATGTATGTTGCTTAGATAAATGTAATCACTGTAAACATCTATATGATCTGGGATTTTGTTTTTATTTTGAAATGGGAGCTTTTTTGTTTACAAGTTCATTAAAAACTAAAAACTGTTTCTGTAAGGAAATGAGGGTTGTTTTTTTAAACAACAAAAATGCCTTGCTGAGTCACTATGAAATCAAAATCTCCCCAATTTTTTAATAGACTACTTCAAGCCATTTGTTACATAAAACCCCTTTGTAAATCATTTTAGGTTTAGTGTTAAAACTGTTACTCAAATTAAACTTTTGGTCTGGAGGAGAAAGGCATTCTTTTTTTTTTTTTTTTTTTTAATGACTTGCAGGCACAAATACCTAGTGCTGCAACTGCTAGGACTTGGTTATTGTAACTCCAGCAGCCTCAGACTAACAGCTGGACTGATTTTGAATAAATGAAAGCATTAAAGGGTTTAACTGCAGAATGAAGTTTTTCTTTAAATTTTTTGTTAATTGGCTCTGAGCAGATTGACTCTTAACCTTGGAGAACATCACACCACGTGAGATTAATGTGATCATTGACCCTCCCTAACCCACTCATTTTCTGTAAGTTTTCTGCACTTGTCTCAATCTTATATGCCGCTCTTTTCTTTTTCAGACCCAAGAGAAAGATTAGTTGACTTTTTTTTTAACTGTAATTTATTCATTTAGAGCATGTCAGAATAAATTTAAAAGTACTTTCGTCTGAAAATGCTGCCTATTGTGTAAAAAAAATGTAGGTGTTTTGTAAAATAATCTTGAAATTGTAAATTGACACTAGTTTGGTCAGATTGTGTCAAGCTTAATTTTTCTTTTTTATTTCAAAACTACTTTAGCAATAATTCCGTGATTACTACATATATTAGCACCATCATACTGCAGAAATCATGAGTATGAACTTGTGGGGTAGGCAGCTTCGCTTCTTTTCTATCCACCCATGTCAGTTAAGGTATTTGTTTCTTGACTAATAAACCCTTTGAAACTTTTAGCCAGAAATCAGTCTCATAAAGCTATTTTTTGAGTATAGCTTGTGTAAAATAAAAATGTTTAGCTTTGGTAATAACTTTTCCAAGCTGAACTCCCTCTAGCAAGATATTTTTCAGTGCTTTTATTTACTATGCACTTAGACTATGCACTTTTTCTGAAATATTTTTGTAACACTTTTTTGTATTTTTGCCATTTGAAAAGGTTGTGGTGTAGTTGGTCTGTAATTAAGTTGCAGATTTATAACTGCTGTTAGCTTTGTAAATCAAAATATAGGTGTTTTTGTCCTGGTATATCGTCATTCCATCTGCAGCTGGAGCTGGAATCCCATTGATCTTCTAGCTACCATTCATTTTCTTCTCAGTTCACAAAAGAAGAATTTGAAACTCAGTGAATGCTGTTTACTAATCCTGTTGGGAGATGAATCTCATTCCACCAAAATTAAATTATGTTTTTCCACTAAAATGATGATACAAGTTGAAGACACATCACTGAAATTGGAAGACCTCACCACTTAAGGCTCCACAATGGCTCACTCAGCTGAACTCTAGGTTACTACTATTTACTTTGTTCACCCATTGGGGGTGGGGGGTTACAGGTTTTTTTTAATGTTGGGAGATGGTCATTCTAACTACTGTTGAATGTCTCTGTTTTGGGAAGGTATAACAAGAAAATAAAAAAATATATATGAAGGGAGAGACTGGTTATCTCCTCCCCATATGGTTGTGCTCATGCTCCTAAGGCTTACAAGTAGAATCTTGGGCGGGGGGGGGCGGGTTGCTTTTATTATATTTTATCAAGTAATAAGAGATATTTTTATCTCTACCAGTCCTTGCAGTACTATTTAATGTTTTAAACAGAGTATACTGTAACAATGACAAACTTAATTTCATTACAATAAAAGAGAACAAACAAGGATTTTTAAAACCCGAGCCAATGAGCTAGTTTTCCCTGATGTTTGCTGAACCAGCTATCAAGAATAAGTTCTTACACCTTGTCTAGAGTGAACCATGAGAATTTCAAGAAGGGGTGGCCTAGACGCTTTCAGCTCAGCTCCTGCAAAATTCAGCAGTCTGCAGTGGTATCTCAGATGTGCTCTTCCCTTTAAAGTAGACTTGTGAGACCACTTTTCTTTCATCGCATTTCTATTGCTCACAACATTTTGGGGATTAACTCCCAAAACAAATTTCTCCATTTCCTCCTTAGAATATATTTAATAATGACAAACCTTTTAGTCTACTTTTTATCTGGAAAGGCTAGAGATGGTGAATCAAGTATAAGTTTAATCAGGCTATACATTCTGTATTTAATCATCACCAGTATATAATTGAAGTAAAAGGATTGTTTTCTGAAATGATACTGTATATGCAAAAATGTAATGAAAATATTGAGCAGTATCAGAGCTATTTGAGTAATTGTAAGACACATTTCAAGTTGTTGATCAAATGCCTTTTATTTTGATGGACACTGTGAACCCACAGTGGCTGGGATTCTGTGGTACTGCAGATTCAGCAAGTTTGAGAGACCTGAGAATTCCCACTTAATTTTTTGATTGGTTCTCTGCTCCTTTTCAGCCTGGTGGGGTGCATGGGTTCAGTCTACCTTTTATCTTTGTCTAACCAGATACCTTGAAGATGATTTTGTGGTACCCCTGTTGTCTCCCATGTACAATCAAAATAATGAAGAAATGTTTGTAATATTGGTTACTTTAAGAATTGGGAGCAGTGATGAGTTAATTGGTGTCCATACTACCCCAAGAACTGGGTCAGAGCACCTGATGCATTGGGTGATTTCTGAATGAATGGAAGAATAAAATGGAGGTGGAGAAAGTCTTATTAGACCAGTAGGTCCACATTCTTCATAGTGAGGTGGCCACCCAGAGTGTATGTTACAGTTTTTTAAATTTAGGATTTTCTGTTTTAGTCATTTACCACTCCCAAGCATCTACTTTTTCATAGGTAAATATATGCAGAAGAGTTTGAAGAAATGAACTGAGCTGCTTTGGCATCACAGTGTACGTTTGGGCTGTCTGGAGCTGTGCCAGCTATAGGGAATTCAGAAGTGACCAAAACAATCCCATCCTAGCAGTTTACGGTGTAGAAGAGAGAGCAATTTTATACCACAGTGTAGCCATTGCAAAGGAGGAAGTATTTGGGTTCTATTGGAGCACCTAGCAAGGACAGCCACTTCAGTCTTGAAGTTGTTTAAGGCTTTTGGAAAGAGTAGGTTAGAAATCTAGACAGAGGTGAGAGCAGCAGATGAAAAATCTAAGGATGGGACTGAGAATGTCAGAAAGAGAATAAAATAACTGCAGGGCCATTAAAGGGATGGACAAAATTGGAAGTGCCCTTTGGAAGGAAATTTAGACAAAAACTGGGAGAGGATTGGCTCATTCATTGGTAGTGAAAAGAGGACGGAATCTGCAGCTTATTCTGTCAAAATCATGAAAAAGACTGAAGCATCTTCGCTGAAGGTGACAAGAATCATAGTTGGGTTTCAAAGGGGTTTGTGTCTGTTTCAGTTCCAAATCTCAGTTCTCAAACTTCAGTTATCTCATCTGGGGGAAGTTTTAAAGGGTCAATCCCTGTTAGGCTGGAATTGAGCAGCTGTATGGAACTACTTTCAGTTACTCTCAAAAATTGCCGTGGCAAAATGTAAAAGTTGCTTTTGATACCATTTTAAATATTAATATAAATTGTTTTAACTTTATCCTCAGTTAAGATAAAAAGCTTTTGTCTCTGAAAAAAGAATAAATCGCCCCATTTATCTACGAAATAATGAATATGAACATGGGTCAAACTTTCACAAAACAAATAAGCTATACTAGGCCATCTCAGTGACCTGAGTCATTACCCTTAGAAATGACTTGTGGTTCGTAATCCTTCGGTTTACAAGTTGCTTTTAAGCTTTTTGTAACTTTTAATTTTGATATTGAAATGCAAGAATAGTACAATGGTTCTCCCTTAGGCTGTTTAACATTTTGTCTCATTCTGTAATTTTTAACCATTTGAAAATAGGTTACAGATCTTGTCCCTTTAAACACCTAATATTTTTAGTGTGGTTAGTACAATACTAAAATCAGGACACTTTAATATTGACACAGATTTGTAGTCCAGTCTGTTCAGTTTCAACTGTCTAGGATCCAAAGCAAGGATCATGTATTGTGTTCAGTTGTTGAGTGGGTCTGTGTAGTGACCTTAATTTGTCTTTCATGACTTTGTGATTGTGTATGTAATGTTTTATTTCCCAGCTGTGTTCACTGAGGACCTAAAACCTGTAGTAACTGCAACAGCAATGAGTACACCTAATATCCAGATCTCAATTTCTAAATACAGAAAGGAACCATGCTTCTTGGAGAAATGTCTGACTTTAATCCCGGGACAGAGAAAGTACAAGATGAACCTGTAACATTCTGTTGTTCCTGGGAAGAAAGGAAATCTCAAAAAAGGATGGGTACATGTCCAAAGGGCATGGGAACCACTTGAAGGGTTCTTATTAGCCAAATCTGTATCAAATACATTATTGAAATAGTGGTAGTAACATAACTCAGTGAATGAGAACCTAAAATTCTCATCTATATATATTGAAGCCCAGTGACCGAAACGGTGGAACAACCAGAATGACTGGCACTGCAGCAGCCAACCAGCCTGATCCCGTCCCCGATTGGCTCCCCGACACAGCCGGCCCCCAACACCCCAATTGGGGGCGGGGCCGCCCGGCCAACTGCCCGTGGCCCCTCCCCCTGCCAGCCCAGTCCAATGGTTCCCCATCGGGGCAGGCCAGCCAGATCCCACCCATGCATGAATTCATATCCTGGGCCTCTAGTGTTGATATAAAAAAATGGGGAGAAGGGAAAGCTCTTAGAATGTCAGCTAATAAAGGTAAATGTAATAATGCATCAGACAATCATTCACCTAAAAGCAAATACAGCTTTGATGAGCAGAACATTTACATTGTCTTAAAAATATCTACACATCACATTACTTATTGAGGAAGTTTGTTCAAAAATTTTTTATTTTACTGATTTTGAGATAGGAAAGGAGAAATCCATTTGTTCCACTTATGCATTCATTGGTTGATTCTTGTGTGTGCACTGACCTGCGAACCTGCAACTGGCACATCAGGATGACACTCCAACTGACCTACCTGGCCAGGGCCATTGAGGGACTTACTTGCTTAAAAATACTTGGCCTGAATACTTCAGACATTAACATTTTTGTATCCTCATTCTCAGTGGGGAAGTATGATCATCCCCATTTAAAGATTGCTATGCTTTTATAGAATATTTTGCAAGAAACAGTTAACTTATTCCCATTAGATAATCAAGAAAAGTGTGGGACTACTTAAACTGAGATGGGTGGGTAAATTCTTCATAGCCAGGACTGAACCTTGATTTCCTTAAGTTTTCATACAGTTAAAACGATGATGGCCCCTTTTTATTTTTTATCACCATTTAAAATTCAAAGTGATATATATCACTCAGTGCTATCTGCCAGGTACTTTTCTGAATTTTTTATATGTATTAATTTACCTAATCCTCAGCTTCCACTAGGTAAATCTGGAGCCACTTTACATTTGAGGATACCAAAGCACAGGATTGGAGGAGGTGTTTAAGTTCTCTGGTTTCTTAAATGAGAACTTTTGCCCTTTTAAAAGATATTGTCTGTGTATCTTAAATGAATATCAAATAGGATGATGTGATGGGAGGGTTTTTATAAATAAGTCATCCACTCAAATGATTGTCAGGGTCCATATTTAGGACTAAATGCTAGATCTTGTTTTCTTGGGCCTTTTGGAGATAAGTTGGTGAAAGTAAAGCCCAAAAAGATGTACAGGTGTGTTAAGGTTCCCCACAACCAGGACCTTCACCAGGGCCAAATAGTACTGTTCACATTTTTTTAAAAAACATTTTTAGTGACACCATTAAGCCAGAGCAATTATATTGCATTTGTCAGCCAACCTTTACCTACTTATCACAAAGCACCTCAGTTGTGTATTGATAGCAAAAAAAAGCCAGTTTTGCTACTAAACAGTCTTAATAAAAATTGAAATTAGGGTTTTTTTAAAATCAGTTAACTGTTGATGAAATTTTTTAATGTGAGGTGAACTTAAGATACATTATAATATTCAGGAGTAGGATGCATTAATAAAATTTGTATCTAGATAAATTTGGTCAAGTTTTGTTTGCGATTGTGAATATTTTCCATGTTTAGAAAGAGCATTTCCATGTAACTAGGATTATATAGGCTATTCTAACATACTGGTATTTACTGAAAGGGGCTTCTCTCCCCCAAAGTACTAAAGTACTTTACTGTCCTGATAATGTCATTTATGGAGTAGAATGGGTAAAAAACCTTCTCTCCCCCAAAGTACTAAAGTACTTTACTGTCCTAATAATGTCATTTATGGAGTAGAATGGGTAAAAAAAAAATGTAGCTTTTCTTAACATTACCATATTAAGCCATCAATAAAACAGTCTGAATAACCATTGGAAACAATGTCTGGGATGTCAGGCAGCCATCCATTGGTTCTCTGCCAGTGGACAGTGGCACAAGTCGTAGTGGTGATAAAGTGCTACGTTAGATATTTAGGATTGGAAGAAAGGGGGAGATGAATATTTTTAGAAACTGCTTTCAACAGTTGCTAAGTAAATATGTTTTAATTGCAATACTGGTTTGCACTGTGCTAGCATGCAGCTCTGTTAAGAGTGGTGTTTTAGTATAGATGTAGACAAAAACAAATTAGTCTGGATTGTGTGTGTGTGTGTCCACCAAAAAAAAAAATCTAAAAATAAATACTTTGAACAATTTTTAACATCCTTTACCCCACTGCCCCTGTCAAATAGTGAAGAACTGCTGCTTTATCTTGAATTTTGTGACAGCAGGCATTTTTTAAGCTTATATATAAAAATGCAAGTTCTGCACAAACAGTGATAGGGATTAATTTTACTCACAAATAGATGAGTGATTACGGAGCATTTGCTGAGTCTCAGGTGCCAGAAACTGCTATTCCCTGGGGTATTTGCAATATGGGATGTTTACCAAAATGAATGCGGTACTTGTGGAGCAGATGGAGACCAGAAAAGATAATCTCAGAATTGCATCTTGAAGGATGAGTATGATTTTACGAGGCCAAGAAGACTCACCTTGAAGAAATTAATCTTGGAAGAGTGGTATAGCAAAACACACCCGCGTGAATAATATAATAGAGCCAAGATGAGTGATACAGGTGGTGAGTGCTAGAGGTGCACATCTATCAGATAATGGGATTGTCCTGAGTAGTATGTAAGTCACATTTAGAGTAAGAGGAAAACTCTCAGCCAGCCATGTCTATTCAAAGACAATGTTATTGGTCTACAAGGAGACCTGAATAATAATGAGGTAAATGGTGGGGACAGAGGAGGTGGATAAAGTGAAAACAGCCTCAAATTCGTGGTGGTGAGGACTCCTTGGGGTCAGTCACATTGAAGCAAGTCTGTTGAATGCTAAGGCTGATAATCAGCTCCTATGGTCTAAATATATTCTAATGCTTTAAATGCCACTTGTCCATCTTTGATTTCTATCTTTAGCGGGAAATGTGCTATATTTATAACTGGACATCAGGAAGGGAAATTCCAGACATTAATTTTACTCAAATGTGCATTGTCAGGAGCCTTGATAAGATTTTGCAGCTTTCAAAATCTGGAGATACCCAACCCTATGCCTTTTGTCTCCAGATACTATATACAGAGTGGAGATAAGAAAATAGCAATGCATGGAAAGTAAACAAAGACCATTGAATCTTGAAGCTCTGATCTTCCTTGGAAATATCCTCTTCAAGGTCACAGCTGATTAGTGGCAGAGCTAGGACGGAACCCAGCTGGTGCCTTTTTGTCACTAAACTACTCTAAGCCCAGGGCAGTGATCCTTAGTTCCAGGACCAGCAGCAGCTGGGGGACTTGTTAGAAATGCAAATTCTCGTGCCCTGCTCCAGATCTGCAGAATCAGCACTAAAGTGAGAAACACTGGCCAACATGAACTGGCAAGAGACCTAAGTGTAAAGACCTATTATTTCAGTTTCCTCTTCTATAAAAATGGAATAATCACTAGGTTGTCACCATGCTGCTGGTTGAGTCTGGAGTGCTCAGAAAAACCATATACGTCAAAGGTTTGCCCCAGACAGTGGAAGGCTGAAGCATCCCTTCCCAATTCCGCACCTGGTGACATGTTAACTCGAAGTAGCTGTGGTGGGAAAGGGGGAAACCCTATATAACCAGGGCTGCCCGCCTGCTGCCGCCCCGTCCTCTCACCCCCACGCCGGCTCAATTACAAAGTTCCTTGTCCTGGTTTGTAACTCTCAGAACTTGAGTTAAAATTACTTTTTAAATGATTGTTAGAATCCCTGTAAGTTGCAAACTTTAAAAAAGTTAATTTAGGAGAAAGGTCTGACTTACACAACCTAACGACTTCATTTTCTATCAACTCCTCTGTAAATCCTGTGAAGCCTCACACTTTTTAATAACTAAGGCATTGGGGTCAGGAGTGCTCCGGGTGAGAGAGATGTAGAGTGGAGAATTGTCACTACAAGGGCGATAGTTGGAACTAGGAGTGAGTTTTTCCAGGCTCAGTGTTGATCTGGATGTGAAGAAGGTTGAACACAGAACTCTGGGGCATACGAGGATAAAGAAGGATGAATTACCGAAGGAGGATGGGGAGTAGTTACAAAGGAGGGCGTCCAGAAAGTCTGCAGGAGGCGGAGGAAGAAGCTGTATTAGTCAAGGTACTTCATGCTAATTGCTGGCGAGGGCAGATTCTAGAATAGTGACTTTATGAAAAATGCATTTCTCCTTAGATCTGGAGGCACGCCGGCAATGAGCTGCATCAGCAGGAGTGATGTGTATCCCTCTTTTTTTTTCCCAACGACCATTGGCCAGACCTAGTCAGACCTAAAATGTATCTGCCAAGAACCCTTACCAATATAGGGAAAAGGACAAGTATTTAGGAAGTTCTAATCTTCTTGGTCACGGATTGTTTGCAAGTGCTGTTGTAAAGTTGGGTGTGTCAGGGACCTGCTGTTGGAACTGGTGGGTATGCGGGCTAGATCTTCCAGGAAGGCAGAGCCTGGAGTTTAACCCTGATGGCTCTCTGGCACGGCTCCTCGCCTCTCCTCAGGGCTTGTCACAGGAAAGCAAGCCATGCATTCCCGTTGCTAGGAAATGTGTAAACACAGCAAGAAATAACCTGCCTGTTTGCTGAGGGTTTAGCCTTGCAACTTTCCCATAAATGACCAACAGCTGCTTGACGTTGGGGGGAGGTGGCGGCTATCGTTCTATTTTGGCATAAGAATTCGGAAGGAAAGACTGTCTCCCCTGCTGGAAGAGGAGTCTTTTAGGGAAGAAGCCATAGCTTCTTTTTCCCTTGTGTTCATAGAGGCTAGTACAAAAAGGTGACCAGGAAAGCTGCTGTTGAATATCAATGCAGACTGGAGTAGTAGTAGCTTTCTGTCCACACCAGTAAGCTGTTGAGTCATTGGATTTGCGGTCAATTAAAATCCTGCATTATTTCTTTTCAAAGTCTGTTGCCAGGCCACATCTATCTTGGACCTGTGCAAAAAAATAAAATAAAATAAATTCCTACATGCTGATTTTAGATTCAAAACTTTTAAATGGCTCCAACATGAATCAGTACCACCCCCAAAGTACATCTAAACTCTCCAGATTCAGCTTCCTGAATATAGAATTGTAATCTCTCCCTACTGTAAAAGGAATTTTGTCAATGCCGGATCCTGGGCATGTGTATGTATATGTTGTGTTTAAGAACGTTTTCAAAGGGTCAGTGTGTTGCAGGCCTAATCTGACAACTTCCATTCTCTCCCTCCAAACTAAGCTGACTATCCTCGAGTTGCTGCGGTGGTCTGGAACCGAAGCCGCAGTATCTCCTGGGTATACTATAGACGCCAGAAATCACTTAGAGCGCTTTGATCGAAAACCGTGAGCAATTCCATTAGAGCTTTCTTCAGTGTTGTGCCGTGACCTCTTTTCTCTGAGGCTGCTTCCCTGAGGAGCTTCTAGAACAAGGTAGAGCAGTTTTACAATCCGCCCACTGGCTGGAGGCCCCAGAGAGTAGAAGCTTCTAGGGCCCCGCTGCCCTCAGCCCTCAGGGTTCTAAACCCTCCTGGGGCCCCTGGGACTCTTCTTCGGGTTCTGTCCTTACTCCTTTCCCTTTCCAGGTTTGACTCTCTGAATCTGGTGCCAGAAACTCCCTTGAGCTGAAAACCAGGATTGTTTTCTGCCTCCAACTCTAACCACCTCTCTCGGAGTTGACTCTCTCTGCGGGACAAAGACTCACCCTGTGTAATTAGCAAATCGGAGCAGCCATCTGAAATGATGGTGTGGCTCTCAAACAAAAACGGCATCCACAAAGAGATGGCCTCTGAGAGCTCACCTACCACATTCCCCTCCTGGAAGCTTTCGGTGTCAGCTTTCTGAGCCATTTACAATCAGCTCGGACACAGCAGAGGGAACTAGCTGGCTCTACCCCATTCACTAGACCACTCTAGAGAATTGAGGCGCTGGCCCCACCTCACCTCCGTTAGCATTTTCGTTCAGGGCATTAACTTGGCTTTTGTATCTGAACCTACTTGGATTCTTGCCTCTTTCTGACCACATTCATTATCTCAGGTTTCACCAGGACTCTCTCTCCTTGGCTGGCTCCCATTTCTAATAAAGATGAAGTCATAACATCAAAGCTGTGTGTGTACATCAGCAACTTCCTCTTGCATTAACCTTTGATCTGAAACAAAAGCAGAATCCTCTGAGCTTCTGGAAGGCAGCTTGATTAAGGCCTTGGAAATACTAGTGGAGGCAGAAGATGAGGTTTGCTAGACTTCACTCTGTTCCCGACGATAGCCCAGGTTAGCTGTCTCTCCATTGCTGCATCTGAACAACTAGATACACCGTTTTGCTCTGTGTTATCTTCCTACCTGGGACCAAGGGAAAGGCAAAAGTTTTGCTATGTTCAGAACGATGTCAAACATACAGGGAGCTGTTGACTAATGTTAGCTGCCAGTATTAATATCCAAGAGGAAGGCGCTGCCCAGAATTTGAGGCCTGGTTCACTAGGAAATCTTTCTCATGATCTTGGGGAACATGGTAGATTAGGTGGATTTTGATGGATTGAAATGTTAAGTTTATCATCGTCCCAACTGGAATAGCCAGGGCCACATGGCTGAGGTCTGAGCTGGTAGGGAGAGTGGGCAGGCCAACTGCTTTGCCAGCTGGACCCACCCAGCTGGTTTCCCCAGCTCTCAGGGGGCGGCTGGGGTGGTGCCCTGCAGTGGATGAGTCATGGGCGCTGCATGCCTGGGCAGCAGTTAGCCTTACCTGCCTCGTGGAGAAAAGGCTGGGGCCACCTGGGAAAGCCAGTCCTGCCCGGGGAAGAGCCTGCTCTCAGCCCTCAGGTGGGCAATGGGAAATGCTCCCAGTCGCACCGGGGAAAGAGCATTTGCTAGACAACCATGGGCCACACCCCGAGGCCAAGGAGGCCCTGGCCTCCCCTCGGACAACTCAAGTCTATTGGAGCAAAGAGACCCACCTGCAGGCAGGAGCTGGGAGAAGGCTTGTGTGTGATCATGATGATCTCAGCACTGGAGTCTCTGGTAGGGGGGAGGGAGGTCTGGGCGTGGCTTCCAGCCCCAAAGATACTAGCTGTTTTGACTTTAGGCAAATCACTCAACTTCTCAGCTCTAAAGGAGGGGGTGACACTTGCCCCATGAAATTTTTATGAGAATTCAATGTTTTGTAAAACAGGTCAATATAAAGGACTCTGCAAATGTCTGGCTGGTGGAGTTGAGGGCATTCCAGGCAGAGCCAAAGTCATGGCTGAGGGTGGAAAGCAATGTCCTCTGAGGGTTGAGGAGGCCAAGGAGAGGTCTGAAGAGCTGAGTGCAGGTGGGGAAGGGGAAAGATGGGGCGGTGCCCCAACTGTGGGGGTCACGAAGACCAGATGATAGAAACAGGCTTTTACATCGTAGGCCACCGGGAGCCTGTCAGTGTATCTGCAAGGGGTTAGGGTGACTTCAGGGCTCTGGAAGGCAGGGCTCTACCGTGTCTTCAAATATAAAGCTTGGCCTGTTTCCTTGGGGAGTTGACATGGGCCATGAGGACAAGGCAAAACATCAGCCTACCTTGGACACACCCACAGCAGGTAACAGCCTCACCCTTCACCCTTCAGGAAAGATGCCAGTGGGTGACCCTAGGCTCAGCTCTAGGACACACCTGGACTGAGTTCCTTTAGGCCCAGATCCCAGGGTAGAGACCAAGGGTGCAATGGGCTCTCTGGATACGGTTGTAAAATGAAAGAAAAAAACACTGGAGACTCTGACCAGGCGCTATATTTTGCAGGAGGGAGAAGAGCCCAGAGTGGGAGCTTGGTTACCAGACTAAGGGGGTCTGTTCACCTGTGTGCATCAAAGCCCAATCATACTCAAACAGGAGTTTGTAGCAAAGAAAGTCGTTTATTAGTTGAGAAAATGGTGCCTATGCCTGGAGTCACAGGTAAGCCAGTCTAAAAGACCTGGTTCCCTGATGGCTTCCAGAGGGTGCGTTACATAGGGGAAGAGGCCAGTAAACCTTTAAATGAGTTGGGGTCATGGGCTCTATTGATTGGCTGGGGCTGTTGGAGGCGGTGAACCGGCACCAGGTGTCTGACCAGTGGGTTCAGCAACCTTGGTACTTGGGTTCTGGCTAGAAAAGAATTCAGAGCCAAGACTCAAACTGTAAAAGAACATTTATTTGGTAAATCATAGAGGTAGAAAAATGATTCCTAAAAGAAATGGACATAGGAAACAAGTTATAGAGGTAAAGGAGGGGCCCTTGGAGCTGGGAGTGAGGAAGCTAATGGTAACGTGCCTGGGGCGGGGAGGGGAGAGGGGAAGGGAGAAGGGAAAGGCGTGAGCAAGAGAGCCTGTTCCCTGCAGGGAGAGCACACCTGGTCCTCTCCTGAGGGTTTTAAGGGCGGAGATTTCAGGTGAGGTCCTGGGGGAAGCTCTCAATAGAATATTCAGCAGTTCTCCAGGTGTGTCCTTTCAGGGTTGTGGTCTCCACTGATCGATTGGCCTGCACCAGGGCAGGGGTCATTATTCCACACAGCTGATCCTGAGGCTGATTTTGTTGCTTACCTGGGCCTGGAGCTGAAATTCAACTGAGGCCTAGATGTTATCTCCAGGGAGGAAATGTCAGAGGGTCCAAACCCCACAACCAGGGATATGCTAGGGGAGGGAGAGTCCCCCTGGGGGTGAGGTCCCCCCTACCATTGATTGTCCATTGCTAGGCACTTTGGGCTTTCCACCCTGGTGACCTTCTGTACCTGGCCCGTCATCCTAGCTCTGCTCGCGTCTAACTGCCTACACAGGGCCAGAGTAGGGAGCAGCAGACCAGGCCTCACGTCAGCCAGGGCCGTGTTCTGTCTGGTTTCATGAGGGTGTGGTCCATAGCGTGGTTCCACTTTCATGGGCCTTGGGCTGAAACACGACTGAAGTCAAGAAGTTATCGTTAGCTTGACCACAGCTCTGTTTCTGTGGTCAACAGACCCGAGGTTTTGTTCTTAAGATAGTTTGATGTTCACCTGACTCTGATGTCCTAAGGGTTTAGTGATTAAGGAAGGGACTGGATGGACAGAAAGGAGAAAGGGTCACGTTAAAGAGATGGAATTTCTGCACAGTCACAGCTTGATGCCCACAAGCCACAGGGCAGGCAGGCAGGCAGGCGGTGGGAGAGCCAGGCCTGCAGATGCAGGGGTCCTCCCTTCAATCCAGACTTCCCTATGAAAAGATCTTCGGCCAACATCTTCGGCCCTTGAAGAAAGGGCCTTGCTATAGGAGGGATCCCTTTGTCCCGCCCCCACAGGGCTCTCTGCACCTTTCCCACCTGGAGGAGGAGAGGTGAGGTCAGCAGTTCCTGCAGCAGGGGGATGGGGGGGCCCTGCCTGAGGTGATGTCAGTCTCCATCTCACCTCTACTGCTCTAGCTCCAGCCAGGAAGGAGCCTTGTCAAGCAACCTCTGCCTCCTTGGAAAGCCTCCAGGAGAATCGCAAGGAAGCAGTCCATGTCTGCATTTTGCGTTTTCCAAAGGCCTTCGCACACCCTGTCCAGAGAGGCTCGGGGCTGCTCTTCCCCACCTTCTAGCCTGTCCTGTTGGCCTCCACAGGGGACAGCAAGGCCCCTTCCTCTTCTCTCAGTGCCTAGAGGTCAAGGTTCCCCTGGAGAAGCACAGGTGGGAGAGCAGAGATGCAGTGCAGCGAGGGAGCCCAGAACTGGCCTCTGGCTTCCTGGCCTTCCTACAGTCTCTTTCCAGGGTGGCAGCCAGCAGGGTCTCCCTTTACAAACATGCAGCCAGATCAACGCAGCTCTCCATTCAAAACCCAACCTCAGTCCCGGAGAGCCCAAGTCTGAACGCCCTACACTCTCTCCCTCTGTCACTTCCCGAACCTCAATCTATGGCTCTCCCTCAATCACCCTCCAGCCACCCTGACCCCTCACTGCTTCCCTCTGGCCAGAGACGTGCCGCACCTGTCTCAGGGATTTGCACTTGCAGCTCCACCCTGACCCCTCACTGCTTCCCTCTGGCCAGAGACTTGCAGCCGACCTGGAGCACACCTCCAGGATCTTTGCTGAAATGTTACCTTCTCAGGGTCTTTTCTGACCACCCTACTTGAAGATGCAACCTGCCCTTCACGCCTCACCCCTTTCCCTCTTTTATTTTTCTTCAACAAGCATACTGTACACTTATGATTTTAAAGTAACAATAATCTCAATCTTGGCTAGGAGGACAGCAACACGAGATGTTTTTGTCAGATTATTTACTGGTGTATCCCCAGGATGCAGCATGGTGCCTGGCACATAGCAAGCCCTCTACAGAAGCCTGTTGAACACTGAAAAGATAAACGAGGAAATGCATAAATGAATGTTAAAAGTTTTTAAAATTAATTTGAGAGAGAGAGAGAGAGGAAAAAAAAACACATCAATTTGTTGTTTCACTTATTTATGCATTCACTGGCCAGTTCTTGTATGTGCCTATGGCAGTGGTTCTCAACCTTGGCCCCTTTGTTATGGGGTGGGGCCACAACATTAGTAACAAAGAAACAGAATTTCCAGAGGATGAGGCCCAGAAATCAGGATTTTAAAAAGATTCCCAGGTGATTCTAATGTGCAGCCAAGGTTGAGAACCGCTGCAATAGAGGCTCAAATCTGGAGCGTGCAGCTTGATGACCTTTCCCACGTATGTCCACCTGGGTCCGAGCCTCCCAAGTCAAGAGGTGAGCAATTTCTATCATGCAGGAGGCTTCCTCAAAGGCAACTACTCTCCTGATGTTGTCACCACAGGACTGGCTTTGTCCCCGTTAGAACTTCACTTAAATGGAATCACATGGGATGTGCGTTGTTTGTGTCTGGCGTCTTCTGCCCAGCATTGTGTCTGCAAGGCTTCCCCACATTGTCCTGTGTCACAGGAATTGGCGATTATATATATATATATATATATATTCCTCTCCACATCTTAAGGCCTAACAGGGACACAGGAGCCTCCACACTCACTCAGCCCTCTGGGCTCTGGCTTTTCCTGGATGTGTGGGCTGGAGAAATTCAGTTGCTTTGCTCCAGCCTTGGGGACCTCATCACAGCCCAGCATCAAAGCCAAGCCAGCATCGTGGAGTCAGGCTTGAGTTCAAATTGCTCATCTGCCACTTCTTGGCAAGGTGACCCTGGGCAAGCCACTAACCCTTCATTTCCTCCCTTCATCTGTAAAATACACATATAATTACACGATGACTGTGTGGCATTGCTGTGAAGATTAAAGAACACGATCCATGAGTCTGGTGCTCAGGAATAGTAGATGCTTGCTAAGTGCTAGTTATTTTTATTATGGCTTAGACCACCAGACACTCCCCCATAGTTGTCTTTATTGGGATCTCTGCCGATCCACAGCTATTTGCTGGCTGTCTCCCCTCACCCCTACTGCTGCCTGCTCAGGCCTCAATTTCCCCAACTTTTAAAACATTTTTATAAATGGGCACAGAAAGCAACGGGCACCCGGAAGAAATACAAGGAAGCACACATATATAGGGGCCTTTTACAAGCACCATAAGGAAACCATTGTATCCTCCTTGGAGAGGATTCATTATCAGATCTTTCATTCAGGACTTTGAACTTGAGCTTCACAAAGTGCTGAGTAAAGAAGTAGCTTAGAAGCAGGAGGCAGGCACCAAGTTGAGACTCACCTGCTCTTGCAGATGCAGAGGTCTGAGCCACTCACGCCCACTTTCAATGGTCTGGTGCCTCCCAGGCAGAAAGCTGCTGTCCCCACCCACGCGGCCACACACCAAGCTCAGCCCCACTGAGGGGGCCTGGGTACATTATTGGGATCTCAATGTCACCTCATGACTCAGCCTGACCACAGTGACGTGGCACACACGGTGGCTGTGTCAAGGGGTGCCTTGGGAGCACTTACCCCGCCCCCCACCAGCGATGACCATCACCTCCCCTACAAACCATTACAAAGGACTGATAACAACAGCAATAGTACTTGATGTGGGTAGATCATTGACAGTTTCAGAGCCACACATTAAGTGTCTTCAGAACCATTTCTGTCTTTGCGGATTCCTACGTGAGAGTTAAGAATTGTTAGTGAGCTTGCTAACTCCCTGTCACCCTTATGTTCATCCTGACAGTGAAATTCTGGAGCCACATTCCATGGATACAGTCACACTGTCCTTGTGGCCGTCACCTCGCCCCACAGGACACGCTGGCAGCCACTGCAGTGAAATAACACTGATAACAAAGAACATTTGTTGAGCGATTACTTCATGTATTAGCTCTTTTAATCCAGTCAACATATCTGCCCTGGCTGGGTAGCTCAGCTGGTTAGAGCATCATCTAGATACACCAAGCTTGCGGGTTGGATTCCTGGTCATGGCACATACAAGAAGCAACCAATGAATGAATAAATAAGTGGAACAACAAATCGATGTTTCTCCCCCTTTCTCTCTCTCTCTCAAATCAATCAATAAACAAGATTTTTTTAAAATCCAACATTTCTGGAGGTGGTGTTATAGGTTGAATTGTGTGTCCCCCAAAAAGACGTTGCAGCCCTAACCCTCAGTACCAGTGGCTGTGATGGTCTTTGGAAACAGGGTCTTTGCCAACGATCAAGTGAAGATGAGGTTATTAAGGTGGCCCAATCCAATGACCTTGTAAAGGGAGAGGGCCACGTGATGATGAAGACAGAAATTGGGTGATTCGTCTAACAACCAAGGAACGCCAAAGATTGCCAGCAAAGCCCCAGCAGCTATGGGAGAGGCCTGGAACACCTTGTCCCTCACAGCTCTCAGTAGGAACCCCCACCCCCTGCCACTCCTTGATCTTAGACTTCTACTCTCCAGAGCTAGGAGGAAATGGGTTTCTGTTGTTTAACCCCCTCCCCGCCCCACACACACCCCTGGTTTGTGGTCCTTTGTTGTAATAGCCCTGGCAAGCTATTACGGGTGGGGACTATTTTTATCCACATGTTACAGATGAAGAAACAGGCTTGACTCTGACTCTGCCAGAGCCTTAGAGAGACAGCTGGGATGATGGAGGAGCTGAGGTGGGCCCAGGAGAGTTCTGGAGGGTTTGTGTGCTCCTGCCCCTCCCCTGCTATGGGCTCCACTCCCACAGCAGCAGGGAGATCAGGGCCCAGGCCCAGGCCCAGGCCCAGACCTGTGTCTTCTCTGCTTCCCCTCATCCTTAAAGGCCACAAGAAGGAAGGGCCGAGCCAGTGGTTGAGGAAGGAGCTGCAAACAGACACAGCCAAAGGCTGTTGTATTGGATGAATTTCGTGTACATTATCTTGTCTAATATTTAAGAGTGGGATGTGGTTGAGACTTCGAGACTGTGGTGCAGTGGGGGGCCTACCAGGGTGCTGAGCTGAGCTCTTTGAGGCTACATCTCGGGTTTCTCTCTGTTTCTCCTGGGTTCTCAGGTGTAGTCTACGTGTTAGTTCCCTGTGTGTTTTTGACCATGCGTACATCTCTGAGTCTCTTTGTCTAGTCCCTTTCCTGCAGGTGTTCTTTGAACTCAAATCCTGAATTTTGTTATAATCAAATACTTGTTTTGTTTAATGCATTGTTCCCTGCCTCAGGGTCACAAAGATGTTCCCCTCCATTTCTGTCCCCTAACTGTATAGCTTTGCCTCTTCCGTGGAGATGAACCCCTCTGGAGTCCACCTTTGTGTGGGGTTCGGTCGGGGCCCTCAGGTAGCAAACAAGTCGTCCCAGCTCCTAAATGCTCTGGTTTCTAACAAGCTAAGCCCTGAACTCCTCATTCAGGAGCCTTTTAACCATGGCCATTTCCTTATACTCGGCCCCCTTCCCTCATTTCTGTTATCTATCTCCTTCCACAGGTGGGTGAATTCGTTTTTAACTCCTATGTAGTCCATCTGTCAAAATAAATCCAACAGTTTGAGGAGGCCCTGCACATTCTGTCCTGCTCTTGATGCACAGATGCCGTGAATGTATTAAGGCACTGAGAGGTCCTTAGATTTCCCAATGCACAACGGGCCCCATTTGATATAGTGGGTGCTTCTGCAGACAGACACCCTGGTCCCTGTACCTTTGGGGTGGCCCCCACCAGGGTGATGTTTTAGTACCTTCTCAAAGCCCAGGACACATCTCAGTGAGCTGGCTGAGGAGCACCTCTGTGGTGTGGGGAAAGCTGCCTGTCTGAGTCACTGAAGAGACAGAGACAAAAGGAGTTCAGGTGATGAACTTCAAACCCAGAGCCAGTGAGTCAGCATCTCACCCCCAGCGTCGCTCTCGGCCTGGGCAACCCTCACAAGCCTGGCCCATGCCAAGATCCTCAAAGTTATGAGCCCTTAGAACCTCCCCTCGGATCACTGACCCCTCCCGGCCTGCACATTCTGCTTTGAGCGAAGCGCTGACTCAGACTCGGGCCATACCAGTGCCTTTGGGCAACTCCAGAGATTGTCCATTCTGTCTGTCCTGTCTCGTTCTTTCATGTCATCTGGAATCTCTTGGCGACTGCTGCCTGGAGCGCCCTGTTGGTTCCGAGTCTGTCTGATTCTGTGCTCAGCTCAGTGAACGGGGTGGAGTGCGAGTGCTAGGATGGATTGGTAATGCCTGCCATGGTTACAGAGTAAGAGGTGGTGGGTTTGCACCAAAATCACATCCTGACTCGAATCTATGGGGTAGTTCAGAGGCCTTTCCTGGGGTTGAGGGGAGTCATGAGAGGGAACTGGGCTCTGCAGTTTATAAGGAGATCTGAGACGTGAAGGAGACAGTTGGCAGCACCTGTCCAAGCCAGCCTCAGCCTGCCCGCCACTCCCACAGCCTCCTCAGAAGCAGTCCTGCTGTGCCAGGTGCCCCCACCTCCCTGGTGAGGACCCAATCTATAGGCAGATTCACCAGCCTTTAGGGTGGCCTGGTGGGAAAATTAACTGCCCCAAGTAGATCCTCTTGGGAAACATGAATTCAAGGCAAGAGTAGGACAGTTGGTCACAAAAAACAGAAGCTGTGCGATCAACAAAGAGAAGTGGAGAGAGAGAGAGAGAAGGGAAGGGAAGGGAAAGAAAGGGGAGGGAAAGAAAGGGAAGGGAAGGGAAGAGAAGGGAAGAGAAGAGAAGAGGAGAGGAGAGGAGAGGAGAGGAGAGAAGAGGAGAGAAGCTGAGTGGGTTAAGGATACACTCAGGAGCGACAACCCTCAATTCCTCAGTTCCTGACACACCAGTCCCCTGAGGGTCCCCTTGGGCAGGGTGTGGGGGTCAAAAGCTATGCCTGCTGGTTTATCAGTTAGGTCCCCATAGCCCCCTGGACCTGTTTCTGGCCAAAGGGATTTTTCCTGCACTGAAGGCTGAGGGTTGGGGGCTGAGCCCACCTTCCAGGCCTGCTCCAGTCCCAGTCTCCAGCTGTGGATGTCACGGTGGGCTCCTGAGGACATGTCGCGAGATCACAGAGTCGGGGTGACTAAAGGGACAGGCAACTCCAGTTAGAACTGTTTCCTGGGCCACTTGGGTGGAGTATGGCATCCTCCTGTGACACCTGCCCTCAGGTGGGGGTCTAGCAACAGATTTCAGTGTGGGGGAGGGATGGGGCTTTAAGACAACATGTGTGAGTTTGTTGCGGGCTGCAATCTGGTTTTAGCCTTTCATTACTTATATAAGCACTTAGAATGGGGCCTGGCACAGTTGATGGAAAAAACAGAAGCTGTTCGATGGACAAAGAGCAGTGGAGACAGAGGAATCCAGGCTTGTGTCAGGAGCTGAAGGAACAAAGTGGATTTGGCCCCTGCCCTCATGGAGCTGGGAGTTGTTCATAGAAACAACAGACCCAAAATGGAATCCCTTTTGCTAAGCGCCACCAAGACCGAACGCTTAACTTCATTACACTTTCAACCGCTCCCAGGAGTGGCATTTTAAACCAATTAGTCTGGAATGTCCTAGTCAGCACTGGTGAGCTAATCTGTCTGTAAGAAACCCCCGCCTGCCCCTAAGGGAAGGTGACTTTGCCTGAAATAATCCACTCTTTCCCTTGTTTTGTCCCACCCCCTCTCTGCCTGTAAAACCTTCCATTTTGTACAACCCCTGAAGTGTCCTACTTGCTAAATAGGATGCTGCCAGATTCACAAACCATTTCACCCAGCCAATTAGATCTTCAAATGTACCCGGTTGAATTGTATCCTTTAACAGAGCCTAGAATTCAGCAGCGGCTGAGGGCCCCTGCCCACCTTTGTCTTCCACACGGTGGGAAACCGGTCTTTTGGGGGCCTGGTCTCAGCCAGCCTCTGTGAGACTGACGCCCACCCCCACACATCTAGTCTTGCGTCAACCCTCCTGCCCGGCCTGCATTGCTACGTGCTGGGCAAGGGTGGAGGCTGCCCACGGGGAGGGAGGCATCCTGGGCTGTGAGTGGGGATGGAGGAGGGGCAGGCCAGAAACTAACGCACCAGGCGCAGTTGTGGGGGCGCCTGCTATTGAGTGGCCACTGTGTGGCCGACACATGCTTGAAGGCATCTCTGTATTGTTTCCGAGCTGGGTGCTTCACACAACAGTATTTATCCTTGCACAACTCCTGAGGCCAGAAGCCCAAAAGCAAGATGTCAGCTGGGCCACACTCCTTTCAAAGACGGCAGGGGAGAACTTCCTCGGCTCTTCCAGCCCCTGGTAGCTTCCAGAATTCCTTGGGTTGTGGCAGCACGACTCCAACCTCTGCCTCCGTGGTCCCATAGCCCTCTCTCTGTGGGTGTCTGTGTTTGGTCTCAGTGCCCACATTTCCCATAAAGACACCAGTCAGGGACCTGCCCTAATCCAGTCTGACCCCATCTTAACTGCTCACATGTGCCAAGATTTCATTCCCTTCACTCATGTTCCCTTCTTGGTGAACATGAATTTTGGGGGTACACTAGTCAACCCAGTACAGGCCCTTCGCCATCCTCTGTCAGAGTGTATCTGGTGCTGTTTCCCTCATTTTACAGATGGCGCTGGAGGAGGGACCAGAGCCACCCTCAGGAGGAAGAAGGAAGCACAATAGGACATCCTTCTCTGGGCAGTGACGGGGCTGCTTATCAGCTGGGGTCTGGACTTCAGCCTCCCAGCCTCAGCTCCTTTCTCCCGGCCCAGCTCAGCCCCTCCCAGCAGCAGGCAGGAAGCAGCTTAGCCTCATGCCCTGCTGAGTCTGTTCTGTGCTGAGCTGGCGGGAATAATCCAGCAGCAGCAGCAGCAGGAACTCGGGAGGAAACCCAGTGGCTGGAACAAGCTGGAAAGAATTTTATCTGGGGCCCACAGAGGTGAGGGCCGCAGAGGCCCACTTGCCTGGGAAGGGCCCTTATCTCCTCTGAGAGGCGTGTGTGTGTGTGTGTGTGTGTGTGTGTGTGTATGGTGTGGCGGCCAGAGGCTTGGAGGGGTGGGGCCCTGCCCTGTTGCCTGCCCTCAGGCCCTGCCCAAGCTTGGGAGTTACTGATTCAGATCATAGGACAGGCAGGGCCCTTAGGACATCTCAGCCCAGGGGTATCAAATAAGTGTGGCTCTACCACCAGATTCCCTTCCTCTGAATCCTCCTTAACACAGTGCCCCACGCAGCTACCATAATCAATTGCAGCTGAGACACCAGTTAAACCAGTGATGGCAAACCTTTTGAGCTCGGCGTGTCAGCATTTTGAAAAACCCTAACTTAACTCTGGTGCCGTGTCACATGTAGAAATTTTTTGATATTTGCAACCATAGTAAAACAAAGACTTATATTTTTGATATTTATTTTATATATTTAAATGCCATTTAACAAAGAAAAATCAACCAAAAAAATGAGTTCGCGTGTCACCTCTGATACGCGTGTCATAGGTTCGCCATCACTGAGTTAAACTCTGCCTTGTGGTTCTAACTCCAGATTCAGGAGTCTGAGCCTCCACAATGTCTGCCAAGGGCTGAGCACTCCCTCAGGTTCCCTGCCTGAAGAGCAAGGCCGGCCGGGGCGAGTCTCCCGACCCAGATCCTAGGCCAGTGATGGCGAACCTTTTGAGCTCGGCGTGTCAGCATTTTGAAAAACCCTAACTTAACTCTGGTGCCGTGTCACATGTAGAAATTTTTTGATCTTTGCAACCATTGTAAAACAAAGATTTATATTTTTGATATTTATTTTATATCTTTAAATGCCATTTAACAAAGAAAAATCAACCAAAAAAATGAGTTCGCGTGTCACCTCTGACACGTGTGTCATAAGTTCGCCATCACCGTCCCAGGCACTTTTCCATGACTCTCAAACTTTTCACACAGGGTGACAACCAAGCCTTCCTGACTCTCCACTCCCCATGAGTCATCCCTGGCTGCTGCCAAGAGGCAGGTTTCACAGCTGCTGCGCTTGCAGCCCCGGCTGGCATCAGGAGACAGCTGCTGTGGCGGGACCCACCCTGCCCCCAGGCCAGCTGGTCCCTGTGCTGGGAAAGCTCAGAATGGTTTTGAAGTACAGGTAGGAGTTTGCCTGGTCAAGAGAGTTCAGGGAGGGAATTCTGGGTGGAACAATCAGCATATGCAGAGGGCCAGACAGCTGAAGGGAGGAAGGAGTGGGTGGGGGAGGGGGGCTGCAGGGGCTGGGAGATGGCAGGGACACGTGGAATCATTGTCCCTAAGACCTGGGTTCTGGTCTTGCCGTGGCACCTGGGGCAAGTCCTTGCTCTTCTGGGCCTTGGTGAGTCCATCTGTATGTCAGGAGCTGTTCCTGCCTTGTCCCAGGTTCCCAGGGCCCTCTTCCTCTCTGACCTGCCAGTGAGGGTACCACAGGCTGATCCTCAGAGCAGCCCAGCCGGGCTGGTCCTAGCCCAGCTGTCCCTGGGCCTCTGCACAGGTCTGGTGTGGAGAGAGACACTGTGTCCTCAGGAGGTAGACTGTCACAGGGCACCAGCCACCATACACCACTCTGCCCCTGAGTGAGTCATGCACCCTCTCTGGGCCCTCCCCTCCGCAGCTCAACAGCTAGTGGGGTGTCTGGAGCGGGGGATGCCTGCACAGCCCAGGAATGTGTTTACTTCCCCCTGTGCAGGGAGGAAACCGAGCAAGGCCCCTGCTGGATTCCTTCCCCGCCAGGCCAGCCGGCCTCTCCACCTCCTCCGCTGGCCGACCACATTGTTTTAGGCAGCCCCTCCTCCCAGCTACATTTGGGGCTGTCCTGTCTCACTTCATAAACCTCACCCAGTTAGGACCGCCCGTGGCCTGGGACAGGGACCTGCTCTCCCCCAGCTCTGTGTCTACCCCTGTGGGACCCTGACAAGTCCCTTGCCCTCTCTGACCTCAGTTTCCCCTTTCTATTATGCAGGGATGGGATGAGGTGAGCTCTGAGGGACCCTTTAGTCCTGGGAGTCAAGGGTCTGTGACATCTTCCAGGAAGGCAAGGTGATCTCATGGTTTTGAGCACAGTTGTCATTCATTCACCAACGTGTCAGCCCCTGCATGTGCTGGGCTCTGATCCAGGTGCTGCCCATGGAGCAGCAAACGAGACAGATGCAATCCCGGCTCGGTGAGGGAGGGGGATGGGCGTGGAGTAAACGCCTCATTATAAACTGTGGGGGATGCTAAGGAGAACACTCATTACAAAGGAACTATCAGAGAGGGAAGAGGTGAGGGGTCAGGGAAGGGCTCTCCCAGGAGGTGACATTTAAGCTGAGATGTGGAGGAGGAAATGGGTGTGTGCGTCGAGAAAGGGGCAGGGAAGAACGTTCCAGAGTGCAGGGTAGACATGGCGTCTGGTGGGGAGACTTTACAATTAGAGCCCTTGGAGCCTTAGAAAGGGCCCCTAACCTCCCTAAGGCTCGTTGTCTTTGTTTGCAAAGTAGCAATAATATCTAACTGGGAAGATACGCGTGAGGATTTAATGACATTGCTCCCCCTGCTTATTTGGGGTCTTACGGAGCATCAGCACCCAAGAAATGGCATCAAAGTACCTCATGATGCTCTGTGCATATATGATGTGTATCTATTGGTCTCTTACATTTTATAATCCACTTGCCTTTGTTTTTCTTTATCCTTCTCCTATTTTTAACTTGCGCTGTCATGCTGCATTTTATGTATTCCTCTCCATTTCTGTAAAGGGGATATTATTTCTATTACTATTACTATTATGAAGGTGCTTTATGGTGTGTAAGCTGCTATGCGAATGTGAGGAAGTCTTATCACATATTCCAAGTGTCTCAAGCTGCACTGACATATAATATATTGCATCACAGAATCCAAAGCTCCTTGTTTCCGGAAGCCTCACTCACATGCTGGGGAGCTGTGGACATTGGGGTGCCCTAACACCCCAGGCAGAGTTAGACATGTGGGCAGGGAGTAAGTCCTGGGGAGAGAGGTCTCCAAGGGCCGGAGGGCAGTGGGATGGTCACAAAGCAGCACATGGTCAGCAGATGGTCACAAAGTTCGAAGGCCTGGGCCTGGAGAAACGAGGTTATGCTTTTAATGCTTCTGCCTCCTAGTTCATCTTCTTCATTATCCTGTTTTATTTGAAATGTAATCTTCAAATCCCCTTGGGAAGCGGGTGGGTGGCAGTAGGTCACAGATGCCTGGGGGACCAGAGCTGACAGCCTCCATCTGGCTCCACCTGCTCATCTCCAGGGAGGTCCCCACATGTGTGAATGTGTGAGGGTGCGAGTGTGTGAGTGTACAATAGTGTGAGTGGCTGACAGATGTAAGAGCTGCGTGTGTGAGTACTTGTGTGAGCTGCGTGGGAAAATGGGTGTGCGTCAGCCCTAGCCGGTTTGCCTCAGTGGATAGAGTGCCAGCCTGCAGACTGAAGGGTCCCAGGTTCGATTCCGGTTAAGGGCACATACCCAGGTTGCTGGCTCAATCCCTGTGCAGGAAGCAGCCAATCAGTGATTCTTTCTCATCATTGATGTTTCTTTCTCTCTCTCCCTTTCCCTTCCTCTCTGAAATCAATAAAAATATATTTTAAAAAAAGAAAATGGGTGTGCATCAGCATGTGTTTGAGAATATGAATGTGTGTGAGCTGTGTGTGTACACAAGTGTGAGAGTGCTTGTGAGTGTGTGTGGTGTGAAAATGGGTGTGTGCCTTCAGGTGTATTTGTGTGAAAGTGTCATGGGGTGTGTGTGTCAGTATATGAATGTGCTGGTACATATATGAATCTGAGTGTGTGAGTAGGGCGTGGTTTGTGTGGAAGTGTGTGTTAGTGTGTCTGAGTGTGTGCGTGGGTCTGTCCTCCCCACAGCACCAGCATGATCTGTAGAAAACACACAGGGATCACGTCAAGACCTGGTCAGAGACCCTGCAGGGAGCCCACTGCTCCTACAGGTGACCCGTGACCCTGCGCCATGGATGGTCCGCGCTGGTCACAGCTGCCCCTTCTCTCCTCGCCCTTGGACCGCCCTCCGCAGTTTTAAGGCCGCCCTGGGAGGGCTCCTCCCGGGCCTGGAGAGCGCGGGGGTGTGGGCGGCTGGGTCCCAGGTGAGAGAACGCTGATGTAGCAGAGGCACCTGCAAAACGTCCTCCTGACAGCAGTGAGGCTGAGACTCTCCAGGCCTCCGCTCAGCGGACGGCCAAGGTCACGGGCTCCCTCGGCCGGATCCTGCTCTCTGCCGCCCTCTCCTGGGCGTCTTCCCGGGCGGACGCAGAGGGAAGCCAAGGCCCCACCTCACCACCCAGAGCTGTCTCCCCTCCAGCTTTGCTGCCACTCCGGGCTGCGGAGGGGCCCCGCTGGACGCTCCCAAAGGCCGGGAAGGGGCTCACTGTGTCCTGGATGCTATCGCAGGCCTCATACTCAGTAGAAGAGAAAGTGAATGCGTGGATTGGTTCAGTAGACAAAGGGGAAACCGAGGCCCAGAGAGGGGAACTCAGTGAGCTCCTACAGAGCCCTCCCGGTGCCCAGGGCTTGCTCTGCCACGGCTTCATCCAGGAGCGAGTCCTGGCCTTTTCCTGCTCAGCAAGAGCCAGACTTCCTCACTTGACTGGGCTGCCCCACTAGAAATAGGCTGTCCACAAATTAGGGCAGCCGGGCCAGGCTGGGGAGGCGGGCAGCAAGGGGCCAGAAGCCAGCCTGCCTTTGCTGGGCACCCAGGCTGGTCCTGCCAGATTGTGCTGAGCTGGCCCACGCCCGGGCGGAAGATGACGTGGACAGACACACCTGGGAGCCGGAGGGTGTGGGGGGCCCCCAGACGCCTCCACTCCACCCACTGCCTCTGCCACAGCATCATTCTCCTCCCCCCCTCTACACACGCTCACAAAGATGAGGACACTGAGGTTCAGAGGGGCCAGATTTCCCCAGGGCCACAGCTCCCTGTGTCCATGCCCGACCAAGCCTCCCCCACCCAGGAGTCCTGCTCACTCTCTCCAGCTGCCCAGGAGCTGTTCCTGTGCCTCGGGTGAGGCAGGGCCACCAGATTCCCTGCCCAGGATTTTGAAACAATGCCAACTTGGCCCCTTCTTCTACCAGTAGTTACTCAGTGCAGAAAAGGGGAAAACACAGAAAAGCCAAAAGAAAGTGAAATTACCCCCGTGGTCAGCCCCACTCCCCATGCAGCCCCATTACCTCTGCCTGCTCTTTCTCTGGAACTGAACTCCCTTCCTAACCTCTGTGGGCCTCACCCAGTCCCCCTGCAGCCCTCACTACAGCCAAGAGGGTCCCACCCAGGGGTAGGTGTCTGCCCCCACTTTCCTATGCTACCCCATCCCCAGTTGTGCCTGCCTCAGTGATGGCTCAGGAGCCCTTCAGGTCACAGGTCACAAGATTCCATTAAAAAAAAATTTTTTTTTAATTTATTGATTTTAGAGGAAGGGAGGGAGAGAAACTTAGATCTGTTTTTCCACTTATTTATGCACTCATTGGTTGATTCTTGTATGTGCCCTGACTAGGGATTGAACCTGCAACCTTGGCTCATCGGGGCGATGCTCTAACCAACTGAGCTACCCAGCCAAGGTCTAAGATTCCATTTCTAAGTGAGATGACTGGGCCAGCTATTCCCCTGCTCTAAGACCTCCCATCTGAGCCTCAGCTTTGCCATCTGTACAATGGGCATGAGAATATCCCGTGGTTCCTGGGCAGACAAGAGAAGACCCAGACAGCTTCGTCTAGCATCGAAGGCCCCACACCATGTGGCCCAGTGCCATCCCCAAAATAATTCCTCCACACTGCAGGCCTATAGGCATGGTCTTCCTTCTGGGCTGCCTCCCCGGACAGCTCGTGAGCTAAGTGAGAGCAGGAGCTGAGTCCACTTTATCCCTGGATCCCCTTTGCTTATCCCCAGGCCTGGCACAGAGTGGGCTCTCGGCAAACATTCACCAGAAGGAACTGAACTGGTTTGAGGAAGCCCAGGATTCCTCTCCAGCCCACACCCTAACCACCCTAGACTGGAGGGTTTGCCTGCTCCTGCCTTGTCAGCATGCTGGCGGTCTGCCCCTTTCCAGTCTTTTCCCCACCCTCCTGGTCTGGGCCCAAAGGCCTTTCCATTCTGCTCTCTCTTCAGACTCAGGCCCAGGCTGAGCTGTGCGGGGAGAGGCTCCAGTGAGTCTCAGGTGCCTGTCTGCGCTGAGCATGCTGGGATGCCGCAGGGCTGGGCTCTTCAGAGAACCGGAACACAGCTGCTCTTTCATGTGGCTAAACAAGATTCAACAGGTCAGCCTCAGGTCCTGAAACTCGAGTTCCTGACAGGAACTTGAACTGATGCAGGGCCTGGCCGGGGAATTCGGGCTCAGGCACAATCACAGACAGGCGATGTGACCTTGGGCAAGGATCTTGAGCCTCAGCTTTGCCATCTGTACAATGGGCCTGAGAATATCCAGCTCACAGTGTCGCTGGGATTACACCTGAGCTGGCCAGGGAAGATGGTCCATAAACTACACAGCCGCTGGTAGAGGGGAGGGAAGATTGTTGCCATATGGGATCTGGTTGGCAGAAGCCTGGTTTGGAGCCTGGGAGGAGAGAAGCAGGTTTTTCTGGTTAGGATGTGTGCAAGGGGGGGGCGAGGTGGGAAAGGGGCTGGTGAAAGTAGATGGGACCTCTTTTGGGAGATGCCAGGGATCCCAGAAGAGTTGCTGAGTCACCCTCCTCCTCTCTAGCCTTCTTCTTCTTTTTTTGGGGGGGTCTTAATGACTTTTTTTCTGCTTACAAAAGCAGGAAACAACACTAAACTATGTAATGTAGAAGGTAGGCAGTTTCCCGTGTTCACGCTCCGAGATTTAACTGTCGCTGACATTTCGGTGGGTGTTCTTCCAGATTTTTCTTTGGATGAATAGATGCCTAATTTTAAAAGTGTGTTCCTTGCAGACAATTCAAAGCAATACAGAACCATATCATGTGTACTCCCTCCCACGCCGCTCTCAGAACCAACCACTGTAACAGCTTTCTGGAACCTCCTTGACATTTTCATAGGCACCTACATCCACAAGTGGGCATAAAGGAGGGGGTGACAGTGATGATTATAGACACAAAGGCCAAGAATGCCAGGGTCCAAGTCCCTGCCCAACAATTACTAGCCGGGTGACTGTAGGCAAGTTACTGAACCTCTCGGAGCCTCGTTTTCTTCCTCTGTAAAATGAGAATAATGATAGCACCGACTTCAAAGTGATACTGAGAGAATTAAATGAAATAAAGTATGCAGCGCTCAGCCGAATGCCTCCGTGAAGATTAGCATCGTTTTATAAATGTACACACACAGAGTCATTTTCTCCCCCACAGAGGGGATCATACTGTGTGTTCTGTCCTGTTTGGTTTGGAGGCAGAATTAATGCGGAAAGATTAGTCACAGGGATCTTGAAATTTACATGGGAGACGAGAAGTCTTGCATTTAGGTTCAAAGAATTGGTTGCATAAGTGCAGGATGGGAGAAACCTAGATTTCCCAAGCTGAGTCACAGCCACCCCCTGTGACACGCTGCAGCCTGGGCTTCGTCAGCAGACTCTGTGCTTTCGAAACGTGGGAGGTGATGAGGTTTCGGCAACCTGGGCCTATTGGCCACCCAAGGCTTCCATTTCCTTAAAGGCTTTTGCAGCCCTCGCTGCCTGTACATCCAGCTACCTATGCGGTACCTTCCACCTTGAAATGTCTACAATTTCCCCCTGCTGTGTCTCACTGCCCACCTCCCTCCAGCCCCCTTATGCTCCAATCTTCCCAGCCTCAGCAATAGCAGCAAAGTCTGCCCATTGACTCAAGCCAGACCCAGGGAGGCTGTGGGGGTGGGGATGCTGCTTTCTGACTTGTTCTCCCTCCTACGTCAGATCCCTGTGCGAGTCCTGTGGGTCTGTTTCCACACATACCCAACCTCCTCTGACTCCCTCCTCTCTTCTCCCTCCATCCTGGCATCCACTGGTCTGTCTACACCCCAGAGCTAGAACAAGATTTTTTTAACAAATAGATTTTTATTGATTTCAGAGAGGAAGGGAGAGAGAGAGAAACATCAATGAGAGAATCATTGATCAGCTGCCTCCTGCATGCCCCCTACTGGGGATTGAACCTGCACCCTGGACATGTACCCTGACCGAACCATGAACTCCTGGTTCATAGGTCAATGCTCAACCACTGACCACACCGGCCAAGCTAGAACAAGATTTTTAAGTTTACTTTGATCTTTTTAAATAGGTATTGTGATGGGTTGAATGGTGGCACTCCAAAAGATATGTCTACATCCTAATTCCTGGAATCTGTGAATTTGATCTTGTTTAGAAAAAGGGTCTTTCCAGATGTGACTAAGGATCTTGAGATGAACAAATCATCCTGGATTTTCCAGGTGGGCCTTGAACCAATGATAAGTACCCTCATAAGAGATATACTAGGGAGCCCTGGCCAGGTGGCTCAGCTGGTTAGAGTGTTATCCCGATACACCAAGGTAGAGGGTTTGATTCCTGGTCAGGGCACATGCAAGAATCAATGAATGGCCCTAGCTGGTTTTGCTCAGTGGGTAGAGCATTGGCCTGTGGACTGAAGGGTCCCAGGTTCGATTGCGGTCAAGGGCATATACCCGGGTTGTGGGCTTGATCCCCAGTAGGGGGCATGCAGGAAGCAGCCAATCAATGACTGTCTCATCATTGATGTTTCTATCTCTCTCTCCTTCTCCCTTTCTCTCTGAAATCAATAAAACTACATTTAAAAAAAGAGAAGAGAATTAGCTTTAAAAAAATCAATAAAAAATATTTTTAAAAAAAGAATCATTGAATGAACGCATAAATAAGTGGAACAACAAATTGATATTTCTCTCTATCTCCTTTCCTCTCTCTCTAAAAATCAATTTAAAAGAATTTAAAAAAAAGAAAGAGACACTGGGAGATTTGACAGACAAGAGAGGAGACACCGAGGGGCAGTGATTAGAGGGATGCAGCTGCCAGCCAAGGATGCTGGGAGCCACCAGAAGATGGAAGGGGTGAGGCACAGACGGTCCCTTGTGCCCTCAGAGGAGCCTGGCCCTGCCAGCACCTTGATCTTGGACTTCTGGTCTCCGGAACTTTGGGAGAATAAATTTCTCTTGTTTCAGGCCACCCAGTTGTGGTAATTGGTTATGGCATCCACAGGAAGCCAATACAGGTGATATACACGTGTGGTTCAAGTCTCAAAACAACCTAAAATGTAAACATTGAGGAATCTAGCTTTTCTAGGTAACCGCTTTTATTAGGTTCTTCTTTACTTGTCCAGGGTTCTTCACAGAGATATGAGAGCATGTTTCTGCCATGTTTAAGAATGATATTTTAAATATCTGCCTGTGTCACTCACTATACTTAGATATGCACTCACTCGGCCTGGCCCCTGGACCCCTGGGCCCTGGCCCTCACCCCCCACTTCACTCCAGGCTGCAGCACCCCCACCCCATTTCCTTGCATGAAGATCCCACCCTCCTCCTGCCTCAGGGTCTTGACTCCCCCCCTTGCTCCAGCCTGACCCTCAGACCCTTCAGTCCCCACTGCCTTCCTGTCATCAGTTCTCACTGAAAGGTCACTCCCCCGGGAAGCCCTCCCTGACCTCCCAATTCTAATCCTGTTACTCACTGTGGCACTTGGGTTCATTTTCTTTCTTGCCATTTGTTGCAATCTAACATTATCGTGACCACGTGTTGGTTTTCTTGTTTGTGTCTGTCTCCCTCTCCAGCGGTTCTCAACCTGTGGGTCGCGACCCCTTTGGCGGTCAAACGACCCTTTCACAGGGGTCGCCTAAGACCATCCTGCATATCAGATATTTACATTACAATTCATAACAGTAGCAACATTACAGTTATGAAGTAGCAACGAAAATAATTTTATGGTTGGGTCACAACATGAGGAACTGTATTTAAAGGGCCAGAAGGTTGAGAACCACTGCGAGTCTAGACTAAATTTGAGGAGCTGGAATTTGGTTTGTTTACGCCTCCATCCTGGACCTTAAACAGTGCCTGGCACATAGGAAGCCCTCCGTAAACATTTGTGGAATACAGAGATTAAACCTAAAGGCCGACCACTTTCTAGGAACTGGGGCGCACACTAAAGGAGGGTTCCTAGAGTCCACGGACCCTCTAGTACAGAGGTTCTCAACCTGTGGGTCACGACCCTTTTGGGGGTCGAATGACCCTTTCACAGGGGTCACCTAAGACCATCGGAAAACACATATATAATTACATATTGTTTTTGTGATTAATCACTATGCTTTAATTATGTTCAATTTGTAACAATGAAATTGGGGGTCACCACAACATGAGGAACTGTATTAAAGGGTCGCGGCATTAGGAAGGTTGAGAACCACTGCTCTAGTATATTGTGTTTTGTGTGGACATGCATGATTTTCATGGAGATGGTTGACAGCTTTTATTAGATTTTCAAAGGGGTCCTGACCCCAAAGACATGGTGGGGTCTTGAAATCAGGGCTTGGTTGTGCAGGAAGGGAAACAAGCTTAAAAATTCAGTCCCCAAGGCCCACTGGGGGACTGGGGCATATGTAGCCAGCCTGGAGGGAGGAACCTACGGAAGCCAGGGCTACTATTTGTAAATCTCACGGGCAGTGGAGGAACCAGGGGAAATGAAAAGGCTTTCACTTCAGCAAGGGAAGGACCTCCACCCTGACCGAGACCATAGCGATGACTGGGGAGGTGGGGAGGTCCCTGTCACTGGAGGTATGCAAGCACATGTGCATGCCTCTCTGTCAGAAATGGTTCTGGGATGATCAGGCCAGGGAAACACACTGTCTTGGGATGTAGGAGTGTTACATGGTCTGGGTCAGAGGGGACAGTCTCTAAGTTAACGTAGCTGAGGGTCCTTCCAGCCTTCCACAGGCTAGAGTACACCTGACATGCCTCTATCCCCAGAGTGAGTTCATCGAGTGCCATTCCCATATTTCACATACAAGGAGCAAGTCTGGACTAGGTTGGTTTCTACTTTGCCTGCTCCCATGACCCTGAGAGGGGCGGTCTGGATGAAAAATGCAAGGACAGGCCTGGATCCCCTTTTTTGGCCACTATCCTTTTGTAGCAATGACCTTGGCTTACACGGGCTGCCAGCTGGCCAGACTGTCCTCCTCTGGCCTCCCTTGGCTTCCTCACGGTCAGCAGCTTTCTTTTAGGACCAGAGCATCTCATTTCACATCCTTTATCTGGATCATCAGACCACATCCTACAGCAGTTTCGGGGTGCCCTTCCTGCTGTCTGCTTCTGAGAGAGGCAGCTCTCAGGGAGCCCAGAAGCCTTCTCCTTGAAGCAGGAAAAAATCTCTACTGAGTCAGGGGTGCCAGTTTCCATGGGGCACACCAGGAGGCAGGAGATGGCCCCTCCAGAGAGGCTGTTGGCTCCGGGGCTCGGATTGGACAATGCTGTCTTCGGGCTTATATGGGAGATGGCTGGCCTGGGGCTAGGGCTGGTGCTTGCTTCCTAATGCAGCTGCTTAGCACTTACAGGACCCCAGACACATGTATAATGCTCTGAACTGCTCTCCATCTGCACCAGGACAACAAGTCTCACAAATCTCTGACTCTCACAAACCAGATTCAAAGTGTCAGGCACAGAGTAAGAGCTCAGTAAACAATAGGTGTATTATTACTACTATTATTGTTTTAATAGGTATTGCTTGACCTCTCTGGGCCTTGGCAAAAGTATGATGACGATATGCATCTCAGAGCAAGGATTAAGTGAGGTCGTGGGATGAAAAGTGCATTTTGAGATGTACAATCCTCACCAGGAATGACCAGTTGCTATGATAGACACTGACCACCAGGGGGCAGACACTCAATGCAGGAGCTGCCCCCCTGGTGGTTAGTGAGCTCCCACAGGGGTAGCTCCGCTCAGCTACAAGCCAGGCTGACAGTTGCAAGCGCAGTAGCGGTGGGGGGTGGGGTGGGGCAGCCTCTCCCGCCTCTGCAGCAGCACTAAAGATGTCTGACTGCAGCTTAGGCCCGATCCCCCAGGGAGCAGGCCTAAGCTGGCAGGTGGACATCCCCCAAGGGCTCCTGGACTGTGAGAGGGCACAGGCTAGACTGAGAGACCCCCCCCCCCCTGAGTGCACGAATTTTTGTTCACTGGGCCTCTAGTTAATAATAATAACACAAAGTCCTTCTAAGCAAGGAAGCCTGTTTTTCCAGGATTGGTCACAAGAGGGCACCATCTCCCTTGCCCAAGTCTTGTCCTGGTGGCCACTCTCCCAGGAGGGATCTGGTGCTGGCCTCCCTCACTGCTGCAGAGCCTGGGCCTAGTCCTGGGGATCTGTCACTGGAATAGTCTTGGGGTGCCAGTTCCTTCTCCGCATGGGACGGAGGCCCATGGCACAGCATTTAGGAATGTGTTACTCCTTTAGGGCTGTGCTGAGAAATGGTCTCAGCGCTGACATTCTGCAAAGGCAGTGACGAAGCTCAGACTGGTGCGTGCCAAGGAGTCTGTCCTCACAACCACACCCTCACGGACCTCGGAGTCCTCAGTGGTGAAGTGCAGGCACAGGTGTCCTCTCAGCTTGTTCTGGGGCGCGAAGGAGGACGTGGGGAGCTGGGGAATCCGGGTACCGTCCTGTAAGAGGTTGTCAGGCTGTTGGGTTTTTCCTGGAAATGTAGCAGAACTTGGAGGATCCTGCCAGAGGTGGGGGACCTGTGTTTAAAATGTCCCCACGTGTTGGCCATGATGCCTATGGGACAGCTGAAGTCCAGAGTTCACTCTGAACCCTGATAGCCATGTGGGGTGTGATTTCAGAATCTCTTATGTAACCTGGTCAGTCACACCTTTGGGACTGAAGGTGAGCGGCTGCTGTGTGGCTGGGCCCTGTGTGCTCCTGGCTCTTACCTGGGTCCCACCCTAGTGGACCGTACCTCCCTTCTCTAACCCTCCATAGCGGGTATTCCCAGACTTGTCATGGCAGCTCCCTGGGGCTTCCGACTCCCCCGTGTGGGTCGTGATTGCTGTCTGTGCTGGTCTCTGGAAAGTCTAGCAACGTGAAGGCACCCGGGGTTCCCTGGGGGGCGGGGGGCTGTTATGCGCTAAGTTGGGACCCCCCCACAAATTATTCATGTTGAAGTCCTAACGCCCAGCACCTCAGCATGTGACTGTATTTGGAGACAGGGTCTTTGAAGAGATAATGAAGGTTGAATGAGGTCACTAGCGTGGGGCCTAGTCCAATGTGACTCGCGTACTTATGGGAAGAGATTAGGACACAGACACGCAGAGTGAAGACACAGGGAGAAGACAGCCATCTACAAGCCAAAGAGAGTGGCCTCAGGAGAAACCAACCCTGAGACCCTGGATCCTATTCTTCCAGCCTCCAGAACTCAGAGGAAGTAAATTTCTATGGCTTAAGCTGCCAGTCTGTGCCACCAGTTATGACAGTCCTAGCAAACTAAAGTGGACAGACAGGTTCATTCCCTGCTCCCCCCCCCCACCCCCAGTTCCCTCCCTCTACCACGTTCCCAGGAAGAAACAGGACACAAGTCAAGATCCAGCACTTTATTACAGTCACAAAGCACAGGAGAGACCACTTGGGTCTCACTGAAGTCTTGTTTCCCCCCTTTCCCCAGAGGAAGTCATGGGGGGGGGGGGACAGCCCCGCCCACCGGGCCAGGCCAGTGGGAGGAAGGGGACAAGGGCAGGTTAACAGCATAAACACAGACTTGGTTTGGTTCCAGTTTCATGACTTACAAGCTGTGTGATTTTTAGGCAAGCCTCTTAGTCTCTCTGAGTCTTGGCTTATTCCTCATCTGTGAAACGGAGAAGTGATAGGACCTACCTCCCTGGGTTGTTGTGAGGATTGAATGCAATAACACCCGTGACGTGTTTAGCACAGTGTCTGGAAAATTGTATGTAGTCACTGAGTGGAACTGTTATTATTGTTATTAGGACCAAGCGGACTAAGTCATATTTCTTCATGGTCAGGCCAGCTCTAATCTCTGTGTTTGAGGGAAATGCCTTCAGTGAGGCCTGTTAGAATGACAGCCTGTGACACATGTGGAAGCCACCTGATACCTGGGAATACGGGGATCAGACCCCAAACTTGAGGATTCTGGGGCCGTAGAACCTACTGTCTCTACCAACCCCATGAAAAGCACCAGGAAGGGTTTGCGAAAAGTTCTATGTTTGTGCCTGGACCATTTCCAGTCTTTGGCATTCAGTCATTAGCATACCATATGTCTACTCACAAAGTCTTTTTTTTGTGTCTTGTAGTTTTTGCTTTTGGCTAAGGAATTGCCATAGGCTACTGCACTTGGAATCAATTCCTGGCTCTGCCTTTTGTTATCTGGGCAACCTTGGGCTGGTCACTGCACCTTTCTGAGCCTCACTAGTTACATAACTTCAGGGAGCTTGGAAGGAGAAGCCAGGGTATGGAAGTAAAAGTGCACTGTTGATGGAAGCATCCTTGGTAATGAGATGATGGATGGGGCCACAGTGGTCATTGGTTAGTGGGGAGGAGTCTCAGGTCACTGGCGAGTGGGGCGGAGTCTCAGCACGTGCCTGCCTGTGTGAGTGGTTGTGTGCGCGTGCAGAAGCCCAGTATTCCGGGAGTGGGTAGAGGCAGGCATCACCACAAGAGGGTGCTCTGAGCTTTGTCTTCTCTACCTTGAAAAAATTATCCTTTTTCTATGGCTGATTCCAAAGTGATCTAAGACTCGTGCTTTTTAGTTTACCTAACTGATTTAATAAACTTTACAAATAAATTGATGTGCATTTATTAGTTTATCAATAAGTGGATACGATACTGTGTCCCTACCATCGGCATGCTGGGAAGTGGGGCGAGGGTGGGTGGAGACAGGAAGAAACTGGTGCCTTATGGTGTCCCGGCTCCACCACTGCTCAGCTGAGTGCCTGCAGGAATTTCCCAAGAGTGCCACAGTGGTGAAGTTCCCACATCCAGCCTCAAAGGGATGTTGCGAAATGGACCAAATGGAAAGAAAAGCAACTTAAAGGTCAAGAACACAGTCGCAAGCCCTCTTACCTCCAGTGCAGGCCTCCACTTGACCCGCATGCCGTGCTGCAGCCGAGGCCCCCGGGGGCAACTCTGGGATGGGAAGGAGGCGAATCCAGCTGTTAAGCCATGACCTCAAGAACAGTATTTCCAGGAATCCCCATCTTAGCATCTAAGGGATTCCTGGGAAAACTGGACCGTGAGGACAAGGTGAGAGTGCGGCCTTCAGCACCAAGGCCCTGCCACGCCCCTACGGGACCACCGGGAGTTTCTTCTGCATCCAGTCAGTCTGCAGAAGCCAGCGTGGGCGCGCCATGTATTGCAGGATGTGGCTCCGGGTGGCGTAGTGACTGGAACTTCAAGTGGCCTGGAAAGTACTTTCCCGGAGGTCAAAGGCCACGTTCTTGACCAGCATCCATCCAGCAAGCTGGCCCCCCTTCCCAGGACAGCCATGAGTTGTGTGCATTCCTGAGACTCCAGCCAGAGGGAGGGTTTTACTCTAAACTAAACCAACCGGGCAGATCCGGTCCCTGGTCTCTGGCAACTTCCTCCATGGTGACCTCCAGCAAGTCACTTAACCTCGGCTTTCCTCAACTGTAAAATGGGATAGTAGAGGACCTATCGGATTAGGGGAGATAAATATAATTTAGAGGGTGGAGGCTAGGAAGAAGGGAATTGCTAGGATTGATGGAAAGTGTCTGGGTCTGTCTTTGCTAAAAGTGACCCAAGATGTAAGGACAAGACCAGAGCAGGGTTTATTATGTTCACCTTCAGGTCCCCGATCCCCAGGTTTCAATGTCACCTGCACTGGGTAACAATACAGATCTGAAACCAGACAGATTAGGCTACAATCCTGGCTCAACACAATCAAGGTGTGACCTTGGGCAAATTAGTTAACTAAAGCCTTAGTTTTCTCATCTGTAAAATGGGTCAATAACAGTATCCACCTCCCAAGCTTATTGGAAGGGTAAATAAAATTGTGCTTAGCCCAGTGATTTTCCTCTGCTGTTCCTTGCTTGTCTGAAGCCTCTAGGAGCCGGCAGGCATTTGTGAGATGTTTGGATTGGTTTTAGTCAATAGCCTGGGGCAAGGTTAGCAGCTCCAAGAGAGAAGAGCCTGGCTCAAAGCTCAAGACTTCATCTTTAGGACTGAAAGATTTTGTCCAACCCACAAACGATGGATGGGTTTCAGCTCTGAATCCCTGATGGGACTTGGTGTTGAGAAGGATTCTGAAGCTGCATCTGAGCGCTTCAAGAATGGACGCCTTGACAGATTAGCGGGGTCCACCACGGCTCAGAAAAAGCAGAGTCAGGGTGCAGGGTAGTGGCCACACTAAAAGCTCCAACCACTCATCTTACAATGGACAGACTATGGGGCTTAGAGCAGCCAGGACTTGCCCAGAATCATGAAGCAGATGGTGGCATGGGTGAGACTTGGGTCCAGAAACTTCCTCAGCACAAGCTGCTGACAGTCTGGAGACCGGAAGTGTCCTGCCCTTCCTGGTGCCCCCAACACCAGCACTTACCGCTTCTGGCAGGTGTCCGCAGAACAACTTCTCCCTTCCTGAGCTACAGTGCTTCATCTCAGACTCCCAACTGACCAGAGATGCAGCACTGCACCTCAGGCTGGGAGACAGGCCGGCCTGCACAGGGAGGCTGCGGGCAGGGAGGCCGGGAGGGGGCCTCTGCTCCACCAGCTCCGCCCCTCAGGCGACTGTACCCCACCTCTCCTTGGCCTGGCATTTGAACCCTCTGGGACCAAATCTCAACTTTCCTTTTATTTATTTATCTTTTTAAAGAGCTTTATGGCAATGAGGTCCTCTCTCCCCTTTAAAGTGTACAATGAAATGGGTTAATACATCCACAAAGTTGCACAACCATCGCCACAATCAATTTGAGGATATTTCATCCCTCCAAAAAGAAACCTCTTACCACACAGCCCCTCCCACCCGCATCCGCCCCAGCCCTGGGCAGACCACCTTCTGTCTCTCTAGAGCTGCCTATTCTAGACATTTCAATAAATGGAGTCTCCCAATATGTTGACCCCATGCCCCTCCTTTGTGCTCAGTGTGTCCCAGCCAAACAGCACAGTCCTGGAATCTGACATTTTGCACCACCCAACACCTGCCATGGCCCCTGCCTGCTCTCCCTGCTTCTACCCCCAACACCCAGACTTCCCACCCACCCTTCCCTGCCATCGACCCACAGTGATTTCTCAAAATGCAAACATGGTCCTATCTCTCCCCTCCTTAAATCCTGAAAGGGCTCCCACTGCTCTCCGGCTAGACCCTGAAACCTTCACCAAAGGCTATGGCGCCCGCCCCATCTTCCTCTTGGGCCTCTCCTCCAGGGAGCCCTGCACCTGCCACCTCAGGCTCCCAGCTGCCATGCCACTCCCCTGCCCATCTGCTCTTCATGGGCTTGGTGTCTACTCAAACGGCCACTTCTTCAGGGACGCGCTCCCTGCCTTTCTCAGACATCAGGATACCCGGGGCATGTCCTCAAACATCCTGTGCCCTTTTCCTAATCCTTTGCCACAGTCTCGTTTAAGACCACCTGCACGCATGGGCTGCAGCCCTCCGTGAGGGAAGGGGCCCTGCCTACTGTACTCACCACGGAGAGCAGGCTCGGGCAGTGGAGACCCCACAGCATCGGCTGAATGGCTGCATCCTGTTCCTCAATCTCATTCTCTCTGCTGTCAGGGCCGTTTGCATCTCGGTGGAACTGCACTGGATTTCCAGTTCCCTGAGGACAACACCCACCTCTTGTTAATGCCGGGGTGTCCTGGGTTCTCTTGGGGCCTTTGTACATGATGACGGGCCCAGGGAATGAATGTCACCCAGTGGATGATTGAATGGTGTGTCGGTAATTCATTTTCCTCTTTAGACCTGGCTTGGGTGGGAACATCTGAGGGAGCAGGCAGAGCCCCCCTGCACTCCTCCTGTCCCCCAAGATCTCAGGGCACCCTGGGAGTATCCTCCTTCTTTTTTGGATGCCCACTGTGGTGGCCTTGATGCCAGATAACATATCTGTTCAGGGATATCTAAAGGGCAAAGGGGGGTGGGCAACCCTTTCTCAGGGCTGGAACTGAGCAGGAAAAACACAGTTGATACTAAAACGCGTCTCCGATGCTCCTAGCAGAAATCTGAAATCAGGCCCCTATCCAAAGAGTCTTCTCCCTGCTCTGACATGTGGGGTAGGTCGGTCCCGATGCCCCCCTGAGCAGGCAGCCCCTTCCTGTACAGCCAGAGAACTGCCTGCCTCTCAGATGGAATCCTTGTAGGAACTCTTGGCAAACCACGTTGGTCTGGGGAGGGATTCCAACACCAGGACCAGCCTTGGGGGGCCTGGGCAGCCCACAGCCCATCCACTCCTCTCTCCGCTGCTCCCGCCAGCCCCGCTCGCCTGACTCATGTGGAGGCTTCAGTGAGGAGTCAGGGAGGGTTGTTCCAAAAAAGGGATCACCTGCTGCCTGGAACCAAGCAGATGAACCAGCCCCTGCACCCAGTGGGTGCCCAGGTTTCCCCAAAGCCCTTTCACCAAAACCAGCTTTGACTTCTGGGTGCAGCACAGGGAGTGAACCGTTTGGGGAGAGTCTGTGGCCTCGGCACTCAGTAGCTGTGGAAGACAGAGTGATCACGTCTGTCCATCCGCTCTCAGTCCTGTCTACCAGGAGGGGAAGCGGCGGCTGGGCGCTCGCCTGTCTGCCTCTTTCCTAGCGCCTGCTTATCAGCCTCAGGCCCAGGGCCTCGCAAGCCAGGGCACCGGGTGGAGTGTGATAACACCGTTTCATTTTCACTGTCTGTGTTCTGACCCTCACCTCCCAATTCTGGTCAGTGTTACAGTTTTCCATTTTTCGTGACTAGATTTAGATATTAACAACGACATCTTAAATTTGAAAATATTATGATTGTAAAAATTTTTAAAAAGGGCACCTGAGTGACTGCAATCTGGGCCACATTTAATCTTCAGAACGGCTGATGGGGCCGGCGAGGTGATGGTATCACCTCCGCGTGGAGGACCCAGAAGTGGAGGAGACGGGTTCTAGGCCATAGCCCAGCTTGAAGGGGGTGGGGGTGCCGAGGGCTATTTCCAGCACATCCCACTGTCCCACTGGGCTCAGATTGTTGCCGAAAAATAGCAGCTCTCCTGGGTGTAGAAACAGGAAGTAGATGGGGCAGTCCCACGCTCCTGGGGGAGTACCGCTGACGCAGGGACAGGGGTTTGAGGCACAGCCTCTGACCAGGGGAGGGGTGTTGCCGCCATTTCCTCCGTGGCGATAAGCTGCCTAGTTGTTTCTTTATATCTAGAAAAATCGTAAGGGTGCGGACTGTGCTAAGAACAGCCATTTACTGAATGTTTTAATTGGGCCGATCCCCGTGCATCCCCAAGGCTCCGTGGGATGGGACTTTTCTGAGGGCAGGGAGCGAGGTGCCGAGCTGGGATTCCTCACTCGGAGCAGCTGGCCCAGGGCCCCCATTTCAACCTCTTTGCTCAATGTCTCACCCCCTGACCGACCCTTTGGGTTAGAGACAGTCTAACCATGTCACCTGTCCATCCGGCAAACCGAGTCCATCTTCCAAGGGGGAGACGGGACTGAACTTGATGTCATCCTTGCCCTGGAGGAGTGCCTGCGGGTGGAAATGGAAGGAAAATGCAAGGCAAATAGGGGACAGACCCCAGTGGCACATGAGCCCCAGAAAGGACTGCCAAGGGCTCAGAGGACAGAGAGGTTCCTGGCCCTGGGGGAAGCTGGGAGGGTTTCCTGGAGGAAGAGGAGGTGAGGCTGGGCTGGGAGGGCCTGGCTCTCTGGCCCCTGGAACTCTTCCCTTGACTCTTGTGTGTCTTCCCGGCTGGCAGACAGCACTGGCCTGATCGAGAAGGAGGCCGGTAGCCCTCCTATGTCACTTTCCCCGCAAGAGGCTCTGGGTCCCTAGTCAGGGGACAGGGGGCCACTTGGGAATTCCGGTTCTATCACCAACTGGCTCAGTCACTTCTCACAGGCAGGTCTCCTCTCTGCAGCTGTTTCCCCTTCTGTCAAAGGAGGCATTTGAATAGGTGACCTCAGAATCTTACCTGGTGCTGGCCCTTGGCAGTCTGGGGGGTTGCTCCAAGGATGAGCCGTTTCTCCTTCCTGCTCCCCACTGTCTTCAGGAAATGTCGCGGAGCCTGGGGTAACCTCTGTCTTCTGTCGGGAAGCTCCTGGGAGGCTGGGAAGGAGAAAATAAACAGTGGCTGTCTGGGTTTTCTCGCCAGGCCTGAGCCAGGAGGCCTCCCTGGCTCCTTCCCTTATATGGCCAGGCCGTTCTGGGCTGGGAGCCTGCCTCTGCGCTCCCCCACCCTCCACCACCACTGAGGGCTGGGGGCCCGCTGGTCACCTGGGACTCTGGGGCTGCAGAGGCCGGGGCAGGACTGCGGGTGGAGGTGGGACTCAGGACATGTTCCCATAGTCACCTGTGCAACTTGGCCCCCTGTGGCCTCTGGGCTGTGTGAGATGGACCAGGTGGGAGGATTTATGGAGGGACAAAGGGTGGAGAGGAGGGAATCCACCTGGTTCTGACTTAACCTCGAACTCACCGCGTGACCCTGGCCAAGCCCCTTCCTCTCCTGGCCTGTTTCTCCCTGTGTCAATTGAGGGCATAGAAAATCCTAATTAATCCTCACAGTCAGCCCCATCGGGTGGGAGCTTTTGTTTCCCTATTTCACAGAAGGGAAACAGGCTTGGAGAGGCTAATGGACCACAGCTATCCAGCAAAAAGGGAGCAAAGCTGGATTTGAACTTGGGGCATCTGACTTCAGGGTCTGTGCTCTGAATGGGAGGATTGCTAAGGCTCCTCTTGGTGATAATATCCAACCACTCACATGTGCCATATGGAAAGGGGATTCTGCTGCAGCTGGTCCCTCGAAGACCAGGGAGGCCCCAATGCCCAATGACCAGCCCAGAGGACACTGTTTCGTTAAACAATGGGGGCAGAGGCTCTAAGACATCCATCTTGGTGTCCCCAGTACCCCACACAGGGCCTGGTGCAGACTCAGGGCTCAGGAAAGGGGAGTTGTGGAATCACTGACTAAATGAACCTCAGTAGGTTCACAAGTTCCTTCTTCCCTCTCAAGTGCCTGCCTGTGTCTCAGCCTCAGGCCATTGTCTCCTGAGCTGGATTGACAGGGTCCAGTCTTGCTCAGGTCAGCTGTGGGACCGAGATGAGGGTGGTTCCGCTCAGGGCTGGGCTCCAGCTGCAGTGACCGTGGGAGAGGCTGCAGGAGGGGAGGGCAGGCCGGGAGGTGGGGGTGGGGCTGGGTTGCTGGGAACAGCTCAGAAATGAGCCTCGCACAAGCACTAACATCCTGTGTGCTCTTGAGCTGGCCCTGGAACCTCCCTTGGCCCATCCATCATCGTGGCATCCGTTCGGACCCTGGCCCTCTTCCTGGGGCCCGGGGGCGGGTCGAGGGGGGCTGGGGACTGACTGTCAGTGTGGCCGAGACACCGCAGCTGGCAGCTCTGCAGGCCTGCTCAGTGTCTGAGCGGGACAGTCTCGGGAGGAGGCGCCTGGAGCCCTCCTAATCCAATTTGTTTAGACCCAGTCTCCGAGGCTCGCTGGCTAGTGAGAGGGGGCTGGGTGTGTGCGCTGTGCCGGGGTGCACGTTTGCACACACGTGTGGGGCGTGCAGAAGTGAACAGGTGTGCTGCGTTATGTAAGCCAGGCCTGGGCCTTGTCACATGTCCCCGGAATGTCAGCTCCTGGCCTCCTCCGCTCACCTCCAAGTCTTCCTCCACTTTTTCCATTCTTACGCCAGCTGGTGCCAGAAGCCCCCTCTGCAACTGACTGACTGTGCCATTCTAAGTGAGTTCCTTCACCTCCCTGGGCCTCAGTGTCTCCATCTGTCTTATGGAGCCAGTGGGTCACCCTGCCTGCTCCACGTGCAGGGTACTAAGAACTGGCAGACATGGGAAGAACAGGATGGGCGGTAAAAACAGCTGCTATGGTAGCTTGATGTCCACCTGTGCCAAGCACTGCGCTCCGGGGCACACACCTGACCGCGCGGACCCTGTCAGAGCCCCTCAGGCTGGCTCTGTCATCACCAGGCTTCCTACCCCAGCTCTACCTGTTTCTAGAGTCCAACCTGTTTACTCCTTTCCCGGGAAGACTGGCGTGGTTGCCCGCATTTCCCGAGTCCTGTGGTCTCTGGAGGGCGCAGGGCATGGGGTGGGGTGGGTATCTGGACTCTGGTTGTTTCCTCCTTTGGTCTCACTTGTTTCACCTTCATCCCAGACCCAACAGCCCCAAATTGCCTGCACCCCATCCATCAGCAGGGGCCCTCCACCCACTCCGCCCATCTGAGGCCTGGTTTCTCGGTCATTCTGAGGGTTGGGGTGGGGAGGGTACCCCGTGGACCCGGGTTACCACAGGAGCCGCCATGCGGGGGGGTGGGGGGGGTGGTGAGGTGTGGAGCGAGGTGGGTGCTGGCGAGTGGGATGGGGAGCACTTACAGTTCCGTTTCCAGGGTCCCTGTTGCCTGGTCCTCAGGAGGCCCCTCTGGGGTGCTTGCTCCTCCATCCATCATTGTAGGGGTGGTTCCTGCCAGTGCCCTCTCCTGGAACGAATAAAGATACCGCCTGTCAGGAGATGTAGGGTGCCCTGTGGCCTTTGCAGGTTCTGCCCAGGCTGCCAGCTCCGGGGGCTGAGGATGGATCTGGGTTGCTGCTGGGTCTTTGGAAGCCTCGGGCTGAACCTGCTGAGATTTTCCTGGCTTCAAAGAGCCGGCTTCTCAGGCCCTAGGCAGCTGCTATTCCTGCTTCGCCTGCCTGGCTTTCCAAAGGAGTCGTCTGAGCCGCTCCAACCTCTATGAGATGGAGGGCCGGGGCGGGGGGGTGGGGGGAGAGGGGAGGCTCCCAGCTCTGAGCACACTCAGGCCGCATCAGTGAAAGAACAGGTGTGGAAGGAAATTTCCCAGAGGCCCCTCAGATCCCACCTCCAGCCTCACACATTGGGAAAGAGCCATTAAGGGGTAGATCAAAACCTGGGGTTAACACCGTGGCCAGGAGCGAAGGGACAGCCCTGGGCCCACCTGGGACCGTTTCCAGCTGCACCAGGTTTTCAGCCTGCAAAGGGCTCCCTCCCCCGACTCAAGGAACACTCACAACCACCCCGTGGAAGAATCGCCTGCCTCCGCTTGCTGAGCTTCAAAGAGGCTCTCCTAGGAGCCCAGGGTCACCCACTGGGGAGTGTCAGAGGCCAGCTTGAGCCCAGGGCTGCTCCTGCTCGATCCAGCTGTCTCCTGAACTTGGGCAGCAGCTGGCTAGATGACCACCAAACAAAGCTCACGTCATTACGGTCATTGCAAAAGCCCCTGTGCCCTTTCCTGGCCTCGCTTATTTCCAAGAAACACAAGGTACCGAGACTGGGCCACATCTGTGAGCCAGATGGCACGGCAGCGGGAGGGAGCTGATGTTGGGGCTCTGTGCCGGCGCACGAACCCAACCCACACTGGTTCTTTCAGGAGGACCCCTTCCTCGGCTCCCTGAAGCATGTGCACGTAGGACAGCTGCTGTTCTCCTTGGGCTCCAGGGTTTCCACCTTGTTTGGAAAGAAGAGAAAGGACACAGGCCCTGGAGCTAGGCAGACCTGCACCGGACTCTCGCCCTAACACTCTCTAGCTGTGTGATCTAGGGCTGGTGGCTTCACCTCTCTGAACCCTGGCTTCCAACCTCCCAGTTGTTTGTGAAGGTGGAATGTCAAGTGCAAGCACAGCTGCTGGCACGTAGTAAGCCCTCAAGAAGTGGCTGCCATTTCCACTATGAGCATGGGGCCGGCCCCACAGTGAGGCCCAGGCACGGAGGAGACGAAGCAAGAAGGATGAGGCAAAGGCCCAAAGTGGTACCCAGAGAAGACTGGGAAGCTTTGGTGGGGAGCCACCATGTGGGGCCCTTTTCATGTCGCCTCTGTGTGGGCTGCTCTGGGCTTCTGTCCCAGAGTGCCCTCCCATCCCCTCGACACCCCAGCTGAGTTCACCAGCCTCACACGCTCCCTATTTCCTCCCCAGGGAAGGTCGCTGCCTGGGGACTTTGGAGCAAGCCCTGGGAACGCAGTTTGAGGCGGAAACAAGAATGATGCAGGAAAAAGGGAAGAAAGGGGCCCAGACCTGCCTGGCCTAGAATCCCAAGCCCTCCGGGAGTAGCTGGGGCTCTGGGAGGGCAGGGGGTAGAGAACAACATCCCCATGACTCTGACCTTGTAGTGAGAAGTTCTCCCCTCTGTCCTGCCCTCTGTCCTGCCCACTTTGCAAAGAACTGGGAGTTCCAGGGCTCCAGTTTACTGGGACTGGGCCATGCCTTTCAGATAACACAAAAGTTGGTTTCTCTTGGAACGTGTTGGATGGGAAGAGCAGCAGGTTAGGTACCAGGTCTCCTGTAGATGTGCTGTGTAATTGCAGGCAAGTGCCTTTCCCTCTCTGGGCCTCATCATGATGGTGGGGAGAGGACTGGACTCCATGGTATCCAGAGTCCTCCGAGCGTCAGATAAGTGGGGATGGTTGGACCCCACGCTGTCCCCCTGGTGTAAGTGTCAGTGTGAAGGAAGGCGAATGGTCTGCATAGGTCTGCACAGAGAGAGAGACACTGGGCAGCAAGTACTGAGGCTGGAGCTCCCCTAGCTGCCTTTGACTTCCTTTGCCCCGCTTCCAGCCTACTGCTCAGCCCAAAGCAGCCCCAGTGACCTGGATCAGGTGGATTTTCTACATCAGGACTTGAAGCCTCAGAGCATGAGTGCTGGTTTCACCCCCATTGTTCAGATGAGGAGACTGAGGCATGGAGAGCAGATGCAGTCAGTTGGGGGCCCCGCTAGGACTGACCCCTTCTACTCACTGAGGGATCCTAATGGTTCAGATCTTAACAAAGGGGCCTCACAGGAAGGAGGGAGAGAGGAGAGCCTTTAAGTTCCTTTGGCTTTGAACATGGAATAATCATGACTTCCTTTTCCAAATATCTTTTGGCCCTTCCTAGAACCAGATGGCGGATGTTTGGAATTTATGTTGTAAATAGTGTTTAAGAAGGCGGGGGGGGGGGG
>NW_005362269.1:795431-803278 GCF_000412655.1 Myotis brandtii | reverse complement strand
AGATATGTTACTCTCTGCAACCACCAAAAACAGGATCCAAGGGAGGGAATGGGGGAGGGGAGCTGACTCTGAGAAGATTTTGGGGGAAAGGAGAAGGATCATTTGGGGAGAAGGGGAAGGAAGAGAGAGGCGAGAAGACAAAGGAAGAGAGATTGATGGAGTAAGAGTGAGAACAAGACAGAGAGAGGCCAAAAGAAGAGGAGAAAGGGAAGGAAGAGAGGGCAATGGGTGAAGAGGGAGGAGGAGAGAGAGAAGGTGGGTGAGCGAGATGGCGAGGGGGCTCCCTGGGTGCAGGCTCATCTTGAGTTTAGGAGCAAACCCTTGCATTTTCTAAAAATAGTTCAGCCTTTCCCCCAGCGGGGCTGGCAGCAGGGACGAGAGAGGCTTGTCCTTTTATGGTAAGAAAATTCCAGATCCTCAAGGGGGAGCTGGGCCCAAGCCTGTAGTTCTGGATAAAGCCCAGCCCTGGGGTCTGGGTTGTGACTTGGTGGGATTTCCTGGCTTGGGTGGCCCCACCTTTGGTAAGGAAAGGGCTGAGGTGGCAACACTGGAGCTCCAGTGTTGGAGGTGGAAGGGCTCCTAGAGACATCTGGTCTACCCCATCTTTCTATTTGATAGGAGAAAAAAACCGAGTCCCACAGAGTGGAAGAGACTGTAGGCTCCCCATGTAGGGGTTTGAGGTGTCAAGGTAAATCAGTGCCCAGGTCCGCATGAGGATGGCTTACGTGCCCATTATTATGGAGGGCAGTGTGGGCAGTGGAGAGAGCACTGGTCTAGGGTTTAGGAGACCCACAGCCCACCCCCAGTTGCTTGTGGTTTGTGGTGTGTCCTTGAGCAATCTGCCAAATCTCTCTGGTCTCAGATTCCTTCACGGGGGTGATCTTAAGGGCCTTTTGCCTCTCTGGGAATTCCAAGGCTGGAAAGCAAAGCCTGGGCATAGAGGCAGTGAGCAATCTGCAGGCTGCTATTTTCTTCCCGTGCCTGGCCTACTTCCTATGCTGAGGCAAAGCTAAGATGGACCAAGATAGAGAGGAGGTTCTTTAGGAGATGGGGGTAGATCATAGATGGGAATCTTCAGCTGTCCAAATTGGTTGGGTCCAGCCCCGCACTGGACACACTGAGGCCAGGGAGGACCTTATGTTCAAGATCATGCGGAGAGTTGGGGCAGAACCAGGAAAGAACCCGGCCTTGGGCTTTTTCCTCTACAGGAAGCCTCCCATCTGCAGCAGCTGGCAACTTTGGGGACCATCTGTGGCCAGGAAAGGGGCCTTTCAGAGCAGAGCAGACAGAACTCAAGATAGACCTTCATCTTCTGACTACCTCTTAAAGACAGGCTGTCCTGGCAGGTCACCCACCTCTCCTTGGCCCCCCTCCCTTGGCTGCAAGCACCTTACCATGGTCTCATCTCTGGCTGGAAGGCAGGAAAGAGGCGAATAGGATGGATAGGACAGGGCAGCCACTCTGGCAGTGTAGTCTCGGGCAAGTTTCCCCTTGTTAGCCTTGGGTTCTGCATCTGTAACACAAGGAGATGGCCTTGAAGATGCTCTTGACAGGACTGTCAGCCCTAACAGGACTGTGACACAGTGAGGTTAGCACTCAACACCAGGAAAGGTTATGAAGCAGGCACTGGTTCACCAGGTGGATGAGATGGATCTAGTCACTCTCTGTTGCTTTTCAGTGCGTTGAGTCGGGGACCCAGAGCCCAGGGTTCCTGGTGGCCCCAATCCTCTGTCAATTCTGGGAGCCTGGACTGACTCTGTGTCTCCAGCTTGAACCCAGAGCTCAGGTAGCTCTGGTCTTGAGTGTCCAGGAATGCTTGTTGGCCTGATCCGTGTTCATGCCCACTCCCCAGGACCCTGCCCAGGACTTTGCCCTTCCCTCCACCCTGTCCCACATAGCTGCCCACCTCCCCAGCCCCTGCCTGGCCCCCCCTCCCCATCTGCCCTGCATCTCCATCTCTCCATACGCGGTCTTTTTGTGACTCAATCCAAAGAGGAGGCTCGCTTTCCTCTTCCAGCCTTCTGTGACTGCCCCCTGCCACCCCCCACCTACTGCTGGGGGGAAGGAGGGACAGGAAAGAAAGGGGCCAAAAATAAAGCATCTTGTTCTAAGCTTCCCTGTGACCCTCCTGGAATTTCCATGTAAACTCTCTGGGGCGTGTGAACAGGGCTCTCAGGGACCCTGGTCCCCTCTGCCTCATTCCTGCTGGGTGGAAGGCCATCGGCTGAATGTCCCCCAGAGACCCAGTCTCACAACCAGGCTCCAGGTCTCCCTGGTGTTCCCTGGGAAGGGCAGAAGGCAGCAGTGTGGTGAAAGGAAGTGGGAGGGAAGGGAGTCCCTAGAGGCCCCCATGCGCAGCCAGGGCAGAATTGATGTCATGCCCAGCTGGGAATCTGACATTCAGGCAGGACGGGGGCTCAGCCCCATGAGACTGGCCCAAGGCAGCCAGGGCTGTGATGTGAAGTCCCAGTCCGGTGGTGGGAAAAGCCTGAAACCTCATGTTTGACTTCTCGCTACGGTGTCACTGCTAAGGTTGCATACCTCTGGTGATGGGGAGCTCACTGCTTTCCAATCACCTATCCCTCTTTGGATAGACTGTTGGAGATTCCTTCCCAATATCCTGACGACATCTGTCTCGCTGGGGGGGCACCCCCTGTCCTTTCCTGCTCCTCAGAAAGCTCTTCAGACGGTGACTGCAGCCCCGGGGCTTCCTACGCGTCTGATGCCACCCTAAGGCCTCCTGTTCCATTGGTGACATCTCCGTCACCAGCGCCCACATCCCCAGGTCTCTCCCCTGCATTGGTTGCCTCCGGGTGGTGCTTTGGGGACGGGGACAAACAGGCTACAGAAAGGGACAGATGCCAAGAAGGACCTGTCCCCTCCTGGGGCGTTGGTCTCTGGCTATCCAAGCCACTTCACGGCCAGGCCTTCCCCACTTTGCCAGCCTCAACCCTCACGGAGTTCCTAGACGTACCCTCCATCCCAACCAACCGGGCTTGTTCGCTCTCCCCTGAAAATGTCTTCCCAGCCCTGCCCCTGCCTTTGCGCACAGAGCTCCCCACCTGGAACGCACTCTCCTTTCCTCTCTGTCCAAAGTGTGCCCCCTGCTACTCTGAACCCCACCCCAGGTTCTCCTCCTGAGAGTCTGAGCATCACTGTCATCCATGGGGTCACCAGAGCTGTCCCCCTTTTTTCCAAATCAAGCAGCAGCACAGCCTGAAGAGCCCAGAGGGATGGAGGAACTTACCCGAGGGTGTTGGCTGCAGAGCCAAGGCCAGAGTCTTAGCCTGGTTCTTTCCCTTCCTCCCCTTCTATTCAGCTTAGCTCGGCAGATGCCCTCAGATCCAATGCTCTTGTGGGGCCACCTGCCTGAGGTCTGGCAGGCTCGGGGCAGACTGACCAGTGGCCTCCGAGCTCAGCAGTCCAGCCAGGGGTGGTGCCATCAGAGGCGCAGCCGCCTTCCCTCTGGACGCTTCTCCCACCCCTGTTGCCCTGAAGCAGGAGGAGGAGGAGGGTCCCTTCTGCCTCCCTGCTGCTGGGTGGAAAGCCATCGGCTTCCAGTTTGGGGCTTTCCACCTCCTTCAGACCATGGCTTGGGTCAGAGGAGGGTCTTTGAGGAGGGGGCTCTTGGTATAGGCTCTTGGGGGGAGCCAGGGGGAGCCTGCTTCTTCCAGCCTTGGCCTAGCTGACTCCCTCTTCCTCTAATCTCCCATGGGCTGTGCGGGCTAAGGGGCAGCCTTGACCGCTGAGGCCCCCAGGGTACTCAGCCGCACCACGGGCTGCTCATTGGTGACGATTGTTTTGCCAGGGTGCATCTTTGCCCCCAGCAGGCATGGGGGTGGGCGTGGGAGGCTATCCCCTAGCACAACAGTGACTAATCCAGAAGGAAGCATGAGGCTTCAATGGCCCCTCCCCAAATGCCAAGAGTTGGGCCTATTAGGCAGAGTAGGACCGGAACTAGTTCTTGCTCACGAACTCACTGGGGTGGTGCTAGCGTGTAAGCACATGGTCTCTGGAGTCAGCCGTTCCTGGAGTCGAGCCCCAGCTTGGCTTCTTACAAGCTGTGTGACTCTGGACAAATGACTAACCTTTCTGAGCTCCCATGTTCCCCGAGGGATGATTCTTACCTCAGAGAGTGCTGGGCAAAGGATGTGGGTAGAGTTGATATGTGGCAATTGTTGGGTGTTTTTTTGTTGTTGTTGTTAATCCTCACCTGGGATATTTTTCCATCGATTTTTAGAGAGAGTGGAAAGGGGCGGGGGGAGGGGGTGGAGAGACAGAGAGAGAGAAACATAGGTTGGTTGCCTCCCGGACATACCCCGACCAGGCTGGAGCCTGCAATCGAGGTGCCCTTGACCAGAGTCGAACCCGGGACTCTTCAGTCCATGGGCTGATGCTCTCTATCCACTGAGCAAATCCGGCTAGGGCCAATTGTTATTTTTGAGGGAACAGTTTATCCCCTCCCCAGGTGGAAACAAGATTTCGAGCCCTGTACATCCCCCCTACCCCCCAAAAGCTGCCTTTGGCATTCACGGTTTTGCAATTACATTTTATTGGAACTTACTATATGCCAGTCACTGTTCTGAGGGCTGTATGCGTTTTAACTCACTTAATCAGACGGCTCAATAACCCAACGAGACAGGTATTCTTATCACGTCCAAGGCCACACAGGTCCTACCAGGCAGATGTGGGATTCAAACCCAGGCAGCCTGACTTCCCTCTGGCACCTTTAACAACCAGCCTACCACACCGCAGTCCCACTCTAGCAGCGCTCTGACCCTCGCCTGGTCACCTCACCACCTGGGCACAGGGATTCACCCCACATCTGAAGCCTCCTAGCTCCTCACTCGAACAAAAACAGGCCCCATTTGGTCTCCATGGGGCCATGAGAGCGGGTGATTCACGCTGTCCATTAAGGCACACTGTGAATTGGAGAAAAGGTTTCTGGTGACAGAGCATTGCCACCAACAAGCCTCTTTTGCAAGAGGGAAGGGGGCTGGCTCTCGAAATGTGTGGTGAAGCCCCGTGGGGCCTGTCTAGACAGGCCCTTAGGAGGTGGCAGCCACTGCGGGCTCCCCCACTCCCTGCCCCCCGCCCCCCCGAATTCCTGCTGATCGGCCCTAAGGCGACCTCTGATTGGACCACAGCCACTGCATACTGCTGGGCGGGGGAGGGCCCCTGGCAGTGCCCACTGCCAACCAGGGCCTGCAGGGTACTCTGCAGCTTGGTACATATGTAGGGCGATTTCTAGATGCCCATGTGGACAGGACATAGCAGCATTTTTGTTTCTTCCTTACATTCTTTATTACACTAATTTGATAGATACAAAATAAAGTGTAACATATATACTTCAAGAAATCTGATCATTTCAAGTGCTGTCAAGGAGGGGGCCACTCCTACACTGCTGGTGGGCACGTCACTTGGTTCAGCCACTTTGGAAAATAATGTGGTGTTTTCCTGTAATGCTGACAGGCCTGTACCCCAGAACCCAGTAATCCTCTCTCGGTATAAACCCCAGAGAAACTCATGTGCACTAGGAGATGTGGACAAAAATGGTCATAACAATGATCGGAAAAAGGCTTTTTCATCGATGTTTGCAGGACTCCATGGCCCTGAGCCCGGGGGACTGTTTAGTTGGAAATTGCATTTGAGGTGGCCCCAGGCACAGCCCAGAGGTGAAGACCTCAGCGACCATCTCCCCGGACCCCTCACGGCTCACACGGGAGTCAGACACAGCCCGGAGTTTCAGTGGTGGCTTCGGGCCTGGAACTTTCTAGTCCTCGGGGCTGTGTGTGTCAGAACTGGCCAGGCTGGGAAAGGGCTGACTTTGCCCAAAGACCTGCAGTGTGGCTCTGAGGGACCAGTGGCAAGCAGACTCCTTTCGGTCCTGGGGCAGCGGCGGGGCGGAGGGAGAGCAGTGCCTCAGAAGACTTGGGTTCAAGCTCCATGCAGCCACTCTCTGAGCCTCAGTCTCCTCTGTGAGGTGGGTGGGAGCCCTTGTCACTGCTCATCTGAGAGGCACCAGGAAGTTGTGGGGTGGGGTGGCCCAGGGGCAGGGCAGGAGGTGGGAGACCCCTGGGGAGAGAGCTTCTGGGGCAGCCAGAAATTATAGTGTCCAGGCTTAACAATTCACTAGCTGTGTGACCTTAGGCATGCTACTTAACCTCTCTGTGTCTCAGTTTCCTCATCTGTACAGTGAGGATGAGGATAATAATTGCACCTACCGCACAAAGTTGTTGTGAGGATTAGACGAATTAATTTGTGCAAAGGCCTTAGGTGGTGCCAGGACTGTCATAATCGCAGTCTCACTTTCCTATCCTACCACCTTAGGGAGCCCGGGCTGGGCAGGGAGACGGGTCCGTTCTAGCTCTGCCGTCAGCTCTCTGGGTCACCCAGAGTGGGGCTTTCTGTCTGTGGATTCCGTTGCCTCTTTGCCAGAGTCCCAGGCTGCTTGCCAGCACCGCATTCTCAAATCTCCATGCGCATGGGAGCTCACAAAGCAGAATCCGGGGTCCGTCTCAGATTCCCTGTGCCAGGTGAGTGTGCAGTGGCTAAGACACCACACTTTGGGACACAGGGCCCATGGACGCCCTACTGAGGCTCAGAGATGGCAAGTGGCCTGCCCAGGGTCACTTGTCCATAGTAAACAAGCCGGAACTGGACCCAGGCAGGGCCTCCTTTTGGACCACGATGGCCTTGGGTCTCATGCGACCAGAAGTGGGGAGGTGAGGGTGCCGGGCAGGCTGGCGCTGGAGGACTGTGTCCATGTTGGGCCCCAGATGTGGCCAGAGCTTGTTCAGAAGTATGTCTCCCAGTCCTGACCTCAGGCCTCTGCCTCTACCTAGCTCTGCCTCCCCGATGCCCATCGCATGTTGCCTGCTTTCCTCTGAGTCCCCACTTTACCCCCCTGAAGTCCTCTGCTGTCCCTCTGTCCCCATCCCACGCTGCTGTCCTGGAGATCAGCCCCTTCCCCACCAGAGGCTGCCTGGGGCCAAGCCTGCGGTCAGAACCCCTTCCGCTCCTTTTAATCACTTGAGCCCAACCTCCAAAAGTTCCCACAGGCTACGGGCATCTGCTTGGACTCGAAGCAAGTGGTCAAAGGGCAGACTCGTCTCAGGGCTCCTGGGGAAATTCCCGGCACTGGCTGCCCTTTAGCTTGAATGGGGCTCAGAAGCCACATCCTGCGTGGAGACTGTGTTCCCCAACAGCTTCATGTACAGATAGGAGGGTGCAGGTCGGAGAGGATAGGGCGTCTGCCCAAGGCCACCCGGCCCAGCACTGAGAGGCAGAGCTGGGGCTGGCGCCCAGGCCCCATCCCCATCCCCCAGCCAGCGTGCCCATCCCACTGCCCTGGCCCAGCCAGTGCCCCGGCCTTCCCGCCTGTCTGCCTGCCTGCGGAGCCTGAGCTGATATGGCTTCTTCTCCAGTTTTGCTTCTTGAAACCATTATTTGAAAACAGTTTTCCTTGCCAGGAGCCCCGGGCTCTTGGAGCTGTGAAATCAAACCTCATGGAACACAGAAGCACTGTCTACTGAGGAGCCAGGGAGATGGGCCCGGACTTGGTCATGGCGGGGAAGCGCAGCCGGCAAGACGTGAGCAGTGTCCACTCCCCCTGTTTCCACCCCCTGCCCCACTCCCCCATTTAATCACAGCCACAAGGAGTCCTCGAAGCCAACAGGACCACAGATTCCGCACATCCGTCAGGGCAGGAGGGTGCTTAGAGATCATCAAGTCCAGCCCCTGTGCAGATGGGGAAACTGAGGCCCAGAGAGGCGGAAGGCACAGAGCAGGTTTGCAAGAGAGCGAGGACTAAATGCCCAACACAGTGTTCTCCTGGGGAGGATGCC
>NW_005362269.1:755619-795327 GCF_000412655.1 Myotis brandtii | reverse complement strand
GGATGCCCCCCCCCCCCCCCCACATCTGCCACTGGTGCTTACCTCTCCTGTGTCTGGTCCAGGTGTGGCTCCTTGTGGCCCAGAGATGGGGGTCAGCCATTTGGGGGATCTTTGAGGATGTCACTGCTTCTCAACTAACTTCACTGGGACTCTGGCACCTCTCACTGCTGCAGGGGCACTAGGCCCCCAGCCCCTTGCTCTCTGCTCCCTGGCCAGAGGCCCTCTGCCTTTTACCTTATATGAGCTGAAGAGGCAAGCCCAGTGTTGGGGCAAGGCGGGTGTTGAGCCCTCCCGGGGCCCCCGATTGGCCCAGGCGCCCGCCACGTGACCGCCTCGCCTTGACCTGCCCCCGGTGCCGAATGTTGCTTTTACCCCCTAAGGAAGGAGTGGTTGACAATTTTCATATTTCTTCTAAATTTGGAGATTTCAGACAATGCTGGGAGGCTTGGCTCCAGCTGCCAGAGGCCCATGTGGAAGTCATTAAGCCCAAGAAGGGGGGCCAGGGGAGAGAGGGAGGCAGGGAGAGGAGGAGGAGGAAGGGGGTGGGGGCCAGAGTTCTGAGGGTTGCCAGTTGTCAGCCTGGGAACATGAGCAAAGCCTTGGGAGTAAGCTGTGTGTGTGAGAATTTCCTTCTTCCTCTCCGTCCCTGTGTCCCAGGCCTGGAGTGGGAGTGCTGAGGTTTTCTGGGAACCTTTAGCCAGGAAGACATTAGTTCTGGCTCCTGGGGCCTAGAGGGTGGTGGTCATGGCAAGGGACTGGGGACCATGAGGAAGCAAACCCACTCTCCAGAAAGCGGGGGCCCTGACAGGCCAACCCCATCATTGTGCAAAGGAGGCCAGGGGCCCAGGAGGGACAGGCTTGCCCTCGTCATAGAGGCGCTGCCACAGGACAGGAGTTTGAGTCCAGACACCCCAGTCTCTCTTTTCCCCACCATCCTAGTTGTCGGAGATGCCCATCTCTTGCCATACTCCTCCTTTCTCACGCTTCAGCCCCACTGGCCTCCTGGAGCTATCTTAGTATTTCTTTCATGCCAGAGGGCCTTTGCACTTGCAGTTCTTTCTGCCAAAAGTGCCCTTTCCCCAGAGCTGGCTCCTCCTGATTCTGGTCTCAGCTCAAAAGTCACCTCTAGATGAGGCCTGGCCTAGCCGCTGTATTATTACCCACTACTGCCCCTGCTCGTGGCCCTCCGAGACTGCCCCACATATGCCCATATTTCACATATCTCCTGGGTTAGTTGCTCATTGTCTAGCTCTTCCAGAGAGTGTAACTCCCTGGGAAGGGTCTGTGCCCCCAGGCCTCCCACAGGGTTGGTGCAAGATGGCCAGAAAGACAGTTTATGGAGGGGCAGCCGCTAGCATTGGAGCAGCTGCTCTGAGGCTGGAGGAGGGCTCCTCCCAGTGGCCAGCCGCGCCCTGAGCCGAGGGCTGCTACCCCATCCCTGCCCTTTGTTGCTCAGAACTTCCCTTCTGTGGCCAGGGGGCTGGACCATAGCTACCTCCATTCACATTCTAATTCCCGGTCCCCTGGCTCCTGGCTGCCCCCTCCCTCTCCTCCCTCAGGGCCCGGATTCCCTCCAGCACAGGACGTTGTACCATCCTGTGTGGGGCCAGTGGCCACGAGGGTTGTGGGATGCTCAACCCGACACAGTCCCTGACCTCACAAGGCCCCGGTTTAGCAGGGCATCCTCACCTCCTCTTCCTCCCTCTGAGGAAATAATCCTCCTGATGGGGGAGCCTGTGAGCCCGTTACTGCCCTGTGCCTCCCAGCCAGTCAGCTGTTGCTCTGGGCCTCACCTTCCTCCTCTGTGAAATGGGATAACAAGGCCTGCCTTGCAGCATTGCTCTGAGGGTCAGGTGGGGCGGCCCCTGCTGTCCTGGGGATGGGTCAGGCAGGGGCTCTGCTACTGCCCACGGGTGGAGGGGGGCCTTGGGAAAGTTACTTAATGTCTGTGAACCTTATTTCCCCTTCTGTAGAATGGGGTGAGAAACAGCACCCCCTTTCAGGATTGCCGTGACCAAGAGGTGAGACTGTGCTGACGAAGGGTTAGCCCAGGGCCCACTTCAACGTAGGTGCTCAGTGAGCGTCTGGTGTTGTTAAGTGTTGTGACTTGGAGCTGACACACAGCAGACTCACCATTCATGTCATCCCTTTCCTTCCTGAACCAAGGAGATGGATTCCATTCATACGGCTCCCCCCTCTTCCCCCAAGCCCGGGGTGTAAGGCCATGGGCAGGGAAGGCGTGGAACCCCGCTCCCCACCACGCTCAGGGGGCCAGGTTAACACTCCAGGCACCACCAACAGATCCCAGGGCAAAGATGAAGCCCCCCAATAAAACCATCAAGATTATGGAAAGTTCACTCTGGAGATTGTGAAACTTATGCTTCTGTTAGTTCTGCTACTGTATGAGCATCAGAGAGTTTTCATCGAGATTGAAAGGAAAAACAGAAAAACTTCCAGTCTAAGTTGTGTTGAGAGCCACCGTTTCAATGCCCCAAACTCTGGACCTGGCTAAACCCCGCCAGGCTGTTATCAGAAAGTTCATTATCAGAGGTCAAGACTAGGAACTAAAGCCACCCAGAGACAGACCCTAGGACATCCTAGGAGAGGAGGTGTCCTGGCACCAAAGTATCTTAAAAGCCTAGCTTAATGGCAGCCATTTGTGACTCAGTGTCATAAATCTGTCTCAAACATTTCAAAGCCGTTTTTATTTCCTCCCATACCCCCTCTTGGGAGTTATGAGTGCTTTAGGTTTATTAATCACTGTGTGAAGTGGCTTTTCTTTCCAGACTGTGGCAAGCAGCTTTGCAATCCCTCCATTCCCAGAGGAAACAGGTCACTGATACTCCTCGTATGTGTGGGTAAGGCGTCTTGGGAGGCGAAGGGAGGGCTCTTCTTAGGAGCTGGGGATGAGAGTGTGTGTGGTGAGTTCTGTGTCTTCAGACAGTGTGTGCAGTCAGGGGCCAAGGGGACCCCAAAGAGGAGGGGCCTGAAGAACAGGGGACTCATGGGGCCTGGGAGAGACGCCTCACTCCTGCAGGTGATCAAGGAAGAGCTTGCGTCGGGACAATTAGAACCTTTAAGAAGATGGAGTTCAGATCCACATGAGAAGGACTTTGAGGGTGGTGAGCACACAATGCAATACACAGATGTTGTATTATAGAATTGTATACCTGAAACTGATATGATGTTATTAACCAGTTACCTCAATAAATTCAATTAAATAAAAAAGAAATTGATAACTCTTTTTGAATTAAATTAAAAATTTTTATTTTAATTATTTTAAACTGTATTTTTTATTGATTTCAGGGAGGAAGGGAGAGGGAGAGAGATAGAAACATCAATGATGAGAGAGAATCATTGACTGCCTGCCTCCTACATGTCCACTACTGGGGATCAAGCCCGAAAACCTGGGCATGTACCCTGACCGGGAATTCAACTGTGACCTCCTGGTTCATAGGCTGACGCTCAACTACTGAGCCACACCGGCTGGGCAAAATTGGTAACTCTTAAAAATGAAAAAAAGACTTTGTAAGTCAGTGGAGCTACTCAAGGATGAAATGGACTAAAGGGCTGTCTTGATAAAGTTGTGTGCTCTCTGTTCCTGGAGGAATGCAAGCAGAGGCTGAATGACAACTTACAAGTCCCTCCTAGTGCTGAGATTCTATGAACTTCAGTACACACTTCATGTTCTCACTCCCAACCTCTCCCCAACCACCAGCCCTGACTTCACACCGATTTGACCCAAAAGGCATAGCTCAGAGGTGACCAGTGGGAGACAGTTATGTATTAAAAAGGGCCACAAGCTCTGAGTTAAAAATCAAGCTTCATGTGTTTTCTTTGATGAGCATAAGACTTTTGTTTCATTGATTTAATTTGATTCTGAGAGGCAATAGTCAATTAGTGAAGACACTTATAATTTGTAATCAAACCAATTTCTCAAAACATCATTCCATAGAAAGCTGTGCATAGCATATGAATGAGGTTAAAATCATGGTACAGAAGAAGATATATGGTCTAATCCCATTTAAGTAAAATCATGTGTCTGTGAAATTACAATGAAATGTCACTACAATCCTATTAGGATGGCAATAATTCTATATAATAAAAGGCCAGACCATGAGTATAATGACCAGAACGACTGCTCGGCCAGTCGCTATGAGGTGGTGGGGCGGCGAGGGGACCCCGCTGGCTGGCGGTGGCGGCAGGGTGGGATGAGGGCCTGCAAGGGGAATTGGGTTGCTGGCGGCAGCAGCAGCGGCCAGGGACTGGCGAGTGGGCGGAAAATGGCCCTGATCGCAGGCTAGGTATAGGGACCCTACCCGCCCACGATTTCGTGTGCTGGGCCTCTAGTAATAATAATAATAATGGAAGAAGAACCTCCTAGTTACTTAGATACTTGCACACTGATGTTCATAGCAGCATTATTTATAATAGCCAAAATGTGAAAATAATTCAAGTGTCCATCAATGATGAATGGTTAAAAAAATATGATATATATATATACACACACACATATATATGTACAATGGAATGTTATTCAGCCATAAAAAGGATAAATTCTAGTACGTGCAAGGACATGTATAAACCTTGAAAACATGCTAAGTGAAATAAGTCATACACAAAGGACAAATACTGTACAATTCCACTCATCTGAAGTGTCTAGAATAGACAAAATCACAAAGACAAAGGAGAATGATGGTTGCCAGGAGCTAAGGGGGAGGGGAATAAAGTTGCTATTTGGGATGTTGAAAAAGTTCTGGGAACGAATAGTGATGATGGCTGCACGACACTGTGAATGTACTTAATTGTACACTTAAAAATGGTTAAAATGGCCAATTTTATGTTATGTCTTTTACCATACTTTAAGAAAAAAGATGTGTCTGTGTGTGGGGATAAGTGTGGGTGAAGCCGGGTGCCCTGCTGGAAGCTGAGTTTGTCTGACCCTCAGTCTACGGCACAGACAGGCACTACAGTCACTGTGGGGTGCCTGAAGGCAGTGTCTCTGGGGAAGGCAGGGAGGGTGGGTCTCCCACTGTCTTGGGAAAAGGACGCAACAAGCCTTTTCTCTGGTCAGTGGGGAAGAATGGCAGTGTGTGTGTGTGTGGGGGAGGCACAATGGTGTGTACAGTCCAAATCCCTGTGACCCCTGGCATTCAGGTGCTGATAGGAAGAGGAACAGCTTGCGTTAAAGGGCCCTGGCTGGTTGGCTTGGAGCCCTTCCCCAGTTGAGGGAGAATATTAGCTTCCACCTCTGTGGCTGCCTTGGGAGTTGTGAACTTGACCCATAGCTTGGATATGACTCACCGAAGCCAGCTTCTGGTCAGACATTCATGACCTACCACAGTCAGCACAATGACACAACACCAGGGCACCAGATGGGACTGGACACCGCCCCCACCCGAGACCCTTGGATGCATAAGAGGAAGGTGGTGAGAGCCTTGGAGAGAGCGGCTGCACTGCAGGTCTCACCTCCTGCTGTAACCAGCACAGGGGCCTTGAACATCTGAACTCTTGGGGCCACTGAGTCACACTAATGGCATCCTGAACCAGGCAAAGGAACACCCCAGTAACGTGTGTGTGCATAGGATTGCACGTGAACCAGGCAAAGGAACACCCCAGTAACGTGTGTGTGTGCATAGGATTGCACATGTGTGTGAAAATGCAGTTAGATATTTGAAAGAATGTGGGAACTTGGGTAATTCTGGCTTATTCTATTGTTGTTATCTATACTTGATTTTTTTCCTAATTCACATTGTGCATTTGTTGTGTTCGTTATCAGAAAAGAGGCAATTATCACATTTTAAAAAGGCACATAACAGGTCCTTGACAGTTTAATTTTTGTTAAAACTTCCATATGCCAAGTGTGCAAAACTAAAAATTCAACACTGGGCTGTTTGACAAGGAGGGACCTGTCAGGGTTCAGTTGTAGGAAACCATTCCTGTTAGTTTAAGCAGAAAGGGATTTCCTACAGGGAACTGGGGGCCTACACACTTGCTGGAAAGGCTGGGGGAAGCTCCAGGCAGGGCCCTGACAGAACTGGGTCGGCCACACCACTGAGCTGTTCCTCTAGAGCAGCTGCTGGGGTCAGAATGGGCCCCTCGGCTGCTGACTTCGAGAACCCATACTGTGCTGAGTGCAGGGGCCAGGAAGCCATTCTCGCCATGGTCATGACTGTCCTTCGACACCCACAAAGCCAGCGATGGCTCTAAGTAGTGTCTTAGGGCTGCCGTGCCAAAGTACCACAGACTCCATGACTCAAACAACAGCAATGGACTGCCTGCCAGTTCTGGAAGCAAGAACTCCAGGATCGAGGTGTGGCAGCCTCGGGTCTTTCTGAGGGCTGTGCGGGGGAAGCTGTCCCAGGCCTCTCTAGAAGCTTCTGGGGGTTTGCTGGCAGTCTCTGGTGTTCCTTGGCTTGTAGATGCATCAGCCTGCTGTCTGCCTTATGTTTACATGGTTTCTCCCCATGTCTGTCTGTCTCTAAATCTCCCCCTTTTATAAGGACATCCATCATATTGGATTAAGTCCACCCTACTTCAGTATGACCTCATTGGAACTAATCGTATCTGCAACTGCCCTATTTCCAAATTAGGGGGTTATAACGTCAACATATGAATTTGGGATGGGGAGGACACAGTTCAGCTCATACATGAGTAATGGAACATTGCTGTGAAAAAACCCATATAGCAGTGCTTGATGTCAGCTACAATGATGAAGCAGGGATATGACCTTCATTCAGAACCAGAGAGAGTCTGGGAAATGTTTTTAGCTTATTAGGCTCTGCAGTAATGAAGGCATTCTAGGAGTAGGTTGGAATGGATGCTCTGTCAATCCACCAAACCACCCTCCTAAATCCAACACCCTCTACCCACCACCCACCCCTGGTCATTTTGTGGCTGGCAAAGTGCACACCACCAAGCACATGAACTTGGGGTACTAGAACAGCACTGTCCTCAGAAATCAGGAGTTGGGAGTCAGAGCCCTGGCCTTTCCCTTAACTTGTAGGGTGACAGCCATGGCTAACCAACACCCACTGATTGGAAGTCCCACCATCCACAAGCCACTCAACAAGCACTGTGGTGCTCACTGTTACGACTGCACGCTAGAACCTTGTGCCACACGCTGGTAACTCACTCCATACATTTTCCCCCACAGGCTGTCCCACTCAACTGTGTTCTTTTAGTTTTTCTTGCTGCCCTAACATTTTTAAAAAAAGATAACTGTCTTCTCCCAACCATGACCAACTGCCTGCCATCACTTACTGGGGGACATTGGGTAACGGATTACCTCAAGCTGAGCCTCAGTTAGTACCACAATGGGGTTGGACAACTGGTTACTGAGGAAAGGACGGAGAAAACAGCCACACACACTGGCCGTGGTTGCTTCTGCTTTGGAGGGGTGAGGCCTGACTCACTTCTAGGTGACTCTGTTGACTCATGAAGGTGAGGCCTCTTGGGCCCAACCTAGAGAAGAGGAAAAGAGAGGGAATGCAATGATCTTCTTCATATAGTGACAGGCATTTATGTATTTATTTATTCATTTATTAATATCTATATAACTATATCTATACCTATATCTATATCTATATCATCTATATATCTATTTTATTGATTTCAGAGAGGAAGGGAGAGGGGGAGGGAGATAGAAACATCAATGATGAGAGAGAATCATTGATCGGCTGCCTCCTGCACGTCCCCTACTGGGGATCGAGCCCACAACCTGGGTATGTGCCCTTGCCTGGAATCTAACCCTTCAGTCCGCTGGCCGACGCTCTATCCACTGAGCAAAACCAGCTAGGGCTAAAATATATTTTTATTGATTTTAGAGAGAGAGGAAGAGAGAGAGAAAAACATCACTGAGAGAAACACCGATTGGTTGCCTCCTGCATGCCCCTTACAGGGAATGGAGCCCGAAACCTAGGCACGTGTCCTGACCGGAATCAAATCTCAATCTCCTGGTTCATGGGTCGATACTCAACTCCTGAGCCACACCAGCCAGGGCCTTTCCTGTTAGTAACAATGCTGCAAAGCCTGTCCTGGTACCTGTGTCATACCTGTGTGTGTGTGTGTGTGTGTGTGTGTGTGTGTGTGTGTGTGTTTTGGGGGGTGGCTCTTTCGGACAAAGGCCTGGAAGAGCAGTTGTTGGATCACAGGTCGCATGCATTTGTGATTCTGAGATATATTGTCCTCTGTCCCCCTACAGAAGTTATAACCAATATGTCCTCCCACCAGCAATAGATGGTTTCTCCAGGCAGCCTGGGAGAGAGGGAGGAGGAGGATGAGAACCTGGGAGGAGAATACATAGATAAAAAATAGAAATTAGGAACCTGGCAGTGAATACATAGAACCTGGCAGTGAATACATAGATAAAAAATAGAAATTAGGAAAGATAGAAGTAAAAAATAGAAGAACCTAATATTTTTCCTAAGCCTGGAATGATACCCCATATTGGAAACCATAGGCCTAGCTTTAAGAAAGCATTAGAGGGGTGTGTGTGTGTGTGTGTGTATGCGCGCACGTGCGCAAGAGCACATGTACTAACTCAGGAATGGAGGTGCTGGGAGGATTGGGAGGCTTGGGACATGGGAGGGATTTTCTTGAGTGGCAGGGGCCTGGGCCGAGCCTGAATTGGAGCCCTGAGTGAGGAGGGGGCCATAACTGTGTAGTAGATGGGCCAGGCCTTCGTTGTCTTGGCTTGGGAGCAGCTTGGCAAGATCCCTGGACCCCAACTTTGGCTGCATGAGATGGGGAGCCTTTCAGCTTCATAATGATCCCATTCCTCACCCTTATAGTCCCCTTAGATAAGTCCCTTGTCACCTTAAACAATGAGCTTAACTATGGGGACTTAGTTATGTATTTATTATAATTATATATAACACTAGAGACTTCTGTTTTTATTTCTATCATTTCTAATTTTTATTTTGTGTGTGTATTAAAGGAATATAATATATTAGCATACTAGTACTTTACAGAATTTGTAAAGAATTGTTTTAAAAAATAACCTACTTAAAATTTATTTATTTAAATAGACATGGAGATCCAGCTAGCTGCTAGCCCCTAGCCTATTTTTCAGGAGAGGGAGGAGGGCTTGTGCTAACAATGACTGCTATTGCAGGGGGCTCAATTTGACCGGGAACCCAAGAGTAATGCGATCATTGCTTCACCTGCTCGCTGTAGAACAAAATCATATTCACTGCCTATGTGTGTGAGGGTTATGGTAACGGGGGGATGGGGGGAGTTATTGGAGACAATTTCCAACTATGAGCAACCTGGTTGGTGGGATTAAGGAAAATTACTTTAACGTCCCCTCTAGGCCTTGGCTTAAGTTTTGCGTGTTCATCTCTCCCCTCCGCTGCTGAGGCCCCCCCTGCCTCCACCCCACCAGCCCCCACCCTACCCATGTCTTTCCATCTGACACTCTTCAGCCAGCCCTTGGGACTGCAGGCTGACTCCAAGCCTTCGTAAACCACCCAGGACTGTTAAACAAATCCTATAATTAGAAGCCAGGTTTCCTAAACGAAGTGAAAAATGTAACGCTACCCTCTGTTTGTTCACTGGATGCTCAACGCATGTCCCATGACCCAGAGGAGCTGTGACTTTGGGTTTCCAAGAAGCCTTAATAAGGTAATGTTTATAAAGTTCTTAACTTTACAACTCCGCTGGAATACAACTCCGCGAAACAAGGAAAAGCCACAATTCCAAAGAGATACCCCCTACCCCCATCCGCACCCCATCCTGTCCCAATAGTGAGGAGTGTTGTCCCCTTATGGGGTATGTGGAGAGCCCAAAGACTTGGATTAAAATAAGTGAGTTCTGGCCCCAAGTCTGACCCTGAATGGCTGTGTGACATTGTATCAGTCTCTTTCCCTCGCTGGACTTTATTTTTAAAAGTAAATCTTTATGAATTCAGTAAAGTACTATTCCAGTCTCCCTGTCTGGAAAAGAGAAGAGATGATAAGACTTGCTTGTTCTAAAAGTCCCTTCAGACGCTGACATTCTGCAGTTTCATTCTGTGCCTCTCTGCCATTGGGTTTGTCTCAAGCAAGGATTCTTCTCAAAATTCGACCTCCCTTCTCTGTACTCTACAAAAGCACTCGGTAATGGAACTTGAACTGGGTAAATCTAGTTTGGGGTTGGCAAGACCCATAGGTATACCTCTTCCTCCCTTGGATTTGAACACATAAGGGCCTCTCTCGTGAGATAAAGTGCACAAAAAATAATGTGAAAATAACTTGTGGAAAATAAAACAACAAAAAGAACTCTAACTCTTGAAGGACTTCAAATTGGTCAATATGAGGAACAAGGAAAAGAACAGGGCTGTGCTGTCTGGAGATGGTAGTGACTGTTAAGTTAACTTCCTGCTTTAACATTATGTTAACAACATAATAGCTGACATTTATTGGGCTCTTTCTATGAACCAGACTCGGCTGAGGACTCACATCCATCCTCTCAGTTAACCTCACAGCAAATCTGGGAGGTAGGTTACTTTCTCATCCTCCTCATTGTACAGATAAGAAACGGACAGTTAAAGAGATGAAAGAATTTTCCCAAAGGAAATAAGTGGTTGGAATAGAGACTCCAGAACCCATTCTTGACTTCTATAAATCTGTTGCCTATAAACCTCTGATCCTTTGTGGAAGTCAATGTCATGATGAAGCGTCCATCACTCTGTGTCCCTGAGTGATTCAGACGAACAGAGCATGCCCGGCAGCCAACTTGTGAGAAAGACACCTTCCCTGGGCTAAGCCTCCAAGATCTGGGGGCTGTTTGTTACTGCAGCCCAACATGGCCCCTCCTGACTGATACTCCTTGTCATAGGGCAGAGGGAATAGCTTTGTTCTGTGTATTTTTCAAAGAGCAAATTTGTCACCAGCAGAGGAAAGGGAGGTAGACATTTAAAACAAGCAGATACTAGTAAGAGATTCAGGAGCATTGAATAGGAGCATCATTGAGAAGCCAGAAAAATGACCAATAAGGTCTTGTTGAGTCTGGGACTGTAAGAAATGGTCTAAAAATTGAGAAGATTTGGAAGTGATTCTGGAATGACGAGGTCAGAGCTAGCTCTGTGGTTGAGATAATGGGATAGAATGCAAGGGAAGCCCAACCTGGAAGACAACAATTATAGACATAGATAGCTATGTGATCACCAGATTGAAGAGCCAAACCAGCCCAGCTTTTCCATGAACACACTACTGGAGAGAAAGAGATCGGGATCCCAACCCTTGAATTTTCTCTGGAACTGACTCAGAAAACATTCTCCCTGGCACTAAGCCCTCTTGCCAAACACATTTCCCTCCAATGTAGATTTATCCGTAGAACACAGCGAGGCCATGTCAGAAATCATTTGGATGACCTTTGGCACTCTGTGTACATTGCCGAATGACAGGCAAGGGTGCCCCCCTGTAATTGCTGCTTGGCTTCAATGCTCCTTTCCTAAGCTGGAGCAAAGGTTAGCATGGGTGGTGGTCAAAAGTGGCCTCAGGGGCCCAGGCTTTCGTCCTAAGCTCTGCCCCCTTTCTGTGCTATTTGACCATGGGCAGGTTATTTCCCTTCCCTGGGCCTCAATTTCCTCTTTTGTAAAATCTATATATTCACATGGGGTTGTTACACACAGTAAATAAAGTCAGATATAAAAGTGCTTTGTGAACTGTCAAGTGCTATACACACGCCAAAGGTATCGCTCTTACCACCAGGGCGATGATCGGCCGTATCTGCCTGGTTCCTGGGGCTGGACCATTTCTGTCTCCCAAGACCAGAAACCTTGAAGCTGTCTTCTAACATAAAAACAATTATGGAGGCTTCTTTCCTGGGAACCAGACTTTGGAAATGGTCAGACTCCACATGAGCCATTTCTTCCTCTTTCCTCACAAATACAATATTTATGAGAACTGACCTTCCAATGGAAATTTGGCAAGCTATCACATTCTGGAGACATTGTACCTTCCTCCACACACCCCGAGGGCTGAGGTCATGGGCTTCCCAGGAGATCCTGCGGTTCCCAAGGATGCAGGAGGTACAGGAGACTGAAAGGAGAGGGGCCCAGTAAGAGTCCCTATACCGACCATAGGCTGACCCTAAAGTACCAGTATGGTGATGTCTGCCATCCTCTGTAAGAGCATCAGCTCAGGACCTGTTTAGCTGTTCACTGCTGTATGCCTCTAGTAGATGCTCAAATACAGATCTGTGTCCAATGAAACGAATGAACCCTCCTCAGGAACTCTCAAGGGTCCTCACTGCCCATAATTTGTAACTTACAGTTTCCCAGACAACTTACTTAAACCATCCCCGGGTTTCTCAAGATCATCTCTCAACAGGTTCAGGCCACAGAGACAAGCTTCTGCATGGAGGCCAGGGCTGGGATACACTGGAGGCCTCAGAGCCTGTATGTTTTTGAGGCTGTTTTCTGGGGGGAGGAAGGATGGGGATGGAGGCCTTGGCTATGTCATCAAGGTTCCTTGCCGAAGTGCGATGTGATGCTGCCAGTCACCCCAAGGGGTGGGTTGTGAGTGGCTGTTCCCTCAGCAAGACCTGCCCTGGTCACAGGTCCCCAAGACAGGCAGTGAGAAGCACATGCATCAATTAGACATATTGGCTGCCTGTAAGACCTTCAAAACCATAACAAAAAGAGGCACACACATACAAGACTCCGCCCCTGAATTTGCACCCATACAGATACACACCAAACAAGTGCAATAAAAACAGCACCGCTGCGGCAATGACGGGAGCTAACATGTAAGGCAGACTGATAAATACCGTCCATTTTTAGCTTGGTTCCGGGGAGCAGGCCTTTGAACCCAAGCTGTAAAGGAAATCTCCTCTCCCCGTCCCAGGACTCCTCTCCTATAAACAGCCAGAAGACATGGACCCCCTTCTTCTCCCGTCCTCCATGGCCCAGGCTTCTTCCTCCACGGGGTCCACACTCTGGGGGGCTGACGGGAACATTTCTCATGCTGTACCCTCTTCCTGCTTCCGCTGGAAGAATGGAGCCTCCCACCCAAAGTAGACACAGACCCACCCTGCAAGAGCGGGGGGGCTGACAGGTCTGGGGGGAAAGCCAGAACTCTGGATCTTGTAAGTCCAGATGTCCCGTAAACTCCGACCAGAGTATAAACATCCCCCGGGACCGAGGGGAGGATATGCCGGTGGGCAGGGGGGCCGGCGCCTCGTCTGTCCTGGGGACAGGCTGTTTATTCCATGTCCCTCATGAGCCCTCTTGGGCTCTTTCCTGCCCCAGGTCTGGGTAAGTCAAGGCAGGCAGAACAGCCCTATATAGGGGTCTGAGGCCTTGAACATAAGGCTTCAGCCTCTCAGGGCTGGAGAGGAACTAACTATTAAAGCTCTACCAGTCCAACCCTTTCCTCTTCTTGAATCTCCCTCACAGCACTCCCAGCCGGTCTTCTGGCCTCCGGTCTTTTCGGCTGACAGGGAGTTCACTCTTTCCCAGGGCAACCCATCCTACTATTGGGATTTGGCAGTTAGAAAATTCTAGAAAAGTGCTGACTAGAATTGTTCTGTGCAACCTGACTGAGCAGTGTTAAAAGCCACGGGTACAACAAAATAGCAGCAGGGCCATTCGCTGAGCACCGCTCTGTGACAGGCACTTACCTCGTGAAACCCCCTTCCTTCTGAGGAGGACACACGGGCTCAGAAAGGTTAGGTCACTTGCCCAAGGTAACCCAGCTGTTGTGGTCAATGTTTGTGCTTTAAACCTTAGTCTACACTGGGTCTTCCCAATCAAAACCAAAAATAGCACATACGCCCGCAAATCACCCTACAACAAACAGGCACACACGAAAACCAACCAAGTTACAAGGAAAACAGCCCAAACTTGCCAAGTATTAAATGCCAGGCAAGTCATAATTTTTATGACAAATCAATGTTAACAACCCTCTGGGGAAACTGAGGCTCACTGAGGTTAGAAGACATGGACATGGTCACGTACGGAGGGGCAGGGCAAGGGCCCAGCCACCATTTCTGAAGTCTGCAGGCTCCCACGATACCACGATACCACGTCGCATCACGGGGTGTGGTAGGGCCCAGCCACCATTTCTGAAGTCTGCAGGCTCCCATGATACCACGTCGCATCACGGGGTGTGGTGGGGGGGACTTTAGCCTAATGGGAGAAAACGTTTATAATTTTAATGATCATTCTCATCAACTAGAGCTTTAAAAAGTGGGGTGTGCCTCTTCGGAGAGAGATCACCTCCCTGTACTGGAGGCGTCCAGCAAAGGTGCTTTGGAAGGGTTTCCCACTCTGGTGGGAGCTACACAAGATATCCCTGAGGTTCTATGGGCGGCGAGCATTAACAAGAGACTGGGTACAGCGCAAAGTCAGTATGCAACCCAGAAACAAACTTGGCATTTTCAAGAGTGGATGCTGGGCAGGAGGGAGGCCTCGGCCACCCAGTCCCCGAGCACAAGCCCACCTCTTAGAATCCTGCCCCAGCTCACACTTCTTTGATTGGTCCCCGTGGGGGAGGAGGCATTGGCACGTGGCCTGGGCAGAGGGTCATGTGGATGTGGTGCCCCCTCTGTACATCCCGGGGGCCGCCCATTCACCGAGGCCTTTCCCTTTTTTGAGAACTGGGAGCTTGCTGGCTGGGTCTGTTCCCACCAACAGTGTTCCCGTCCAGGGATCTTAAAATAGTGCCTCTTGGCTGGGGCTCTGCAGTGAGCAGTGAGGCAGGCATTTGTGCAAATATGGGCCTGGGAGAAGGACTCCTACCAGGAGGGTGGAGGGTGGGGTGGGCAGCATGGCAGGAGAGCCAAGACCTCCTGTGGAGGATGCGCCCTCCTGGCCACAGCCCCCCTCCATCTTGCAGCGGAGGCGCCGGCCAGTCTCCTCCTGCCTCCCCCAGCCTTACTGGGTCCACTTGGACTGGTCTTTAGACTGAATCCCATGGGCCCTCCTGGCCCAGCCGAGGTTCCCGGAGAAGCCCACTATGAACAGGGGCCTCTACGTTCTTCTGCTGGTTCTGTCCTTGACCCCACCTAACAATGGCCTTCCTACCTGGGAACACCCCAGAAATATCGCTGAAGGCCCAACTCCAAATTTGTTTTAACAATAACAGTGACAATTGCAGCTGCCATCCACTGAGTGCTTACTGTCGGCAGGCACGCTGCTGAGTGCTTTGACATGCATGATGTCATCTGAGCCTCACGACCATCCACTGGAAGCCAAGTTATTATTATCTCCACTGTGCAGAAGAAACGAAAGCTCAGAAAAGTCAAGTAAGTTTCCCAAGGCCACAGAGTTGTGAACTGGTCGAGGCAGCATTAAAACTCAGGCCTGTCAACCTCTGGAGTCTGAACTCTTAGCCCTTGGGCTGCACCTCCTCCACCGGCTCCCTGCTGCTCTGGCCTCCCGTTCTCCATCCCAGCGTGATCACCCTGCGTGACATACCACTGGTGTGATTCAATGCATGAAACAGCCAATGCCTGCGTCGTGTCGGGAACATTGCTGGGTGCCATGCCCATCCGCTGGGAGTCCTCAGGTCCCCTTGAGGACTCTTGTTTGGGCTTGGGCTCAGTGAGCTCCCCAACACGCAGGGTCCAGTTTGTTTGAGAATATCAGGGTGAGGCTGAGGCAAGCACAGACTCCCCCTTGATGACCAAGAGACCAGCTGGACATGCCCCCTCCTGCCCTGGTTGCAATGCTCCTCTTCTTGTCCCACTGTACGGAACAGCATGTGCATGAATCAAACTTGGACTCCCTGAGCATCAGTTTCCCCATTCTATATTTGGGAAAAAGTTAGGGCCTCACCACAGGGTGGGTGGGAAGATTAAGTGAAACTGTGCAGGAAGGACTTAGCACAATGCCTGCCAGTCAGTAAGTAGATATTAAGCAACAGCTATTATTATTACTAGTTGCTATTTTCTGGAAATTACGGTGTCCGGGTGTCAAATGGCTAGGGCCTAGCACATAGTAGGTGCTCCAAGTGAAGGAAATCACTCACACAGCAGACAGAAGCCCCCTTGCTCATCCTTTCCCCTACCACCCACCCCCTCCTGCGGCTGTGTCATTCCTGCTCTAATGAGGAAGGTGTCCTGGGCACTGGTCCTCATTAACAATAGGGTCACTCGGGCAGCCAGGGGTGGGCACAGGTCCTAAACCCACTCTCCCAGACCCTCATTTTCAGCTCCAAGGCCCATTCCAGAGAAAAGAAGCGGCTGGTGTGGAAGTTCCACCAGGCTTTGCCAGGATCTTCAGGGATGTCTGGTGGCGCCACCTGGTGGCGAGCACAGCACTGCTCCTGGTCAGGCCTGTAGCTCTAAGTGCCTCCACCCTCCTGCTCTGTAGCCCATCGCCCCTTCCCTCATTCACAAGTACAATGTACTGACCACCTCCCGTGTGTCAAGACTTAATGCTGTGGGGCAGAAACCCCTGAAGTCGAAGTCACTATGCCTCCCTCTCAGGCCTGATCACACTCTACCAGAATTCACACTCAGGAAATCTGTGAAGGCAGATGACCCTCCAGTGGTTTCCAGAAGCCAAGGCTGGAGGAAGGGGCCTCCTTCCTGGCCTGAGCTGGCCAAGATGGTCACTGGGCCCATCCTTAACTCCCTGCTGCCCCATTCTTCGCCCTGTCCCTCTGGCTGTTTCTCTGGTTCAAAGGACAGTGGCAGTGGGGCTGGGACAGCCTGGGGTGGGAGTGGGGGCCCTGTTGCCTGAGGAGGTATTTTCAGAGTCCCCCTCCCTCTGGAGTTTCCAGCGATAGAATGGAGCCCTGTCTAGTATTTGACCAAATAAGGTGGTATCTCTCGATGAGCTCAAGCCTCAGCCAGCTTCTCAGTTATGCTGTGGAAACCTGCCCTGGACAGATTAATCTTGTGACATTCAGGAGCGCCTCGCACCCCGCGTTCTTCCCCTAGCCCATTCCTGTAAATGGCCAAGAGTGGCCCCTCCACAGGGCGCCGCGATCCTGGATGTCTGTTCACAGTGTCCCTCCCCTGCCCTCTTCCCCCTCCCCCCGCCCCCACATCCCGCCACCCTGGGTGGACTACTCCCTCACAGTTGGCTGGGCTGTTCACTTGAGTGAGAGAGCTCGACCAGCAGGGCTGGTCAGTTCAGCATGTGATTCCAGGACACATAGACCCCGGGGTCACCTGAGCTCACAAAATTGTGGCCAGAGCCTGTGAAACCCAGAGCGCTCTCAGCCAGGAGGCTGAGCCCGGGGGCGGGGGGGTGGAAAGGAGATTCGGCTGAGCAATGCAAACTGTGCTAGCTCTAAGAACAGTTAATGTTTATAAAAACAATTATAAAATTATTTTATAATAATGTTCATAATAAACAGTTAAGTGTTTATTGAGCAGTTACTACGTGCCAGGCACTGTGCCAGATGGGCTATTTCTTTTACTCCTTATAATAGCCTCCAAAGGTGGATGCTGTGATGATCCCTTTTCGAGAGATGTGGGAACTGAGCCTCAGAAAGGTTTCAGGGAGAGATGGGCCAGGCCTCTGTCAGTTCCTGGGCACGGCACTCATTTTACAGAGAAGGCAACTGAGGCTGAGAGAGAATCAAAGTCACAGACAGTCACAGGGGGCCAGGTCCCTGGCGTGGAGACCTTCTCTATGCAAGGGAAGGCCAGCACGACTGGCCATGAAGTCCTCATGGATCTGAGACTTGGCTGGTGTGAGAACACAGATTCAGAAACACATTCCCAGCAGGCCAGAATTGCACAGAAAATGTCCCAAGAAAAACAGCCTGGGCTGGTGGATAGAGCCCTGCACAGGACCAGGTATGAACCCCAGCTCTGTCCTCTGTAACTCACCATGTCATCCTGCACAAGTCCCTTCCTGCTCCAGCCTCAGTTTCCCCGCCTGTGAACTAAGGAAGCAAAACTCCCGTCACCAAAGGCTGTTGAGCTCACCTGAGACCGGGTGAGGCCAGAGTGCCTGCGTCTGTTTCCCTGGGAGATGGGGTCTGTGTCCTGCTCCTGGCCAGCACACTCTGAGAACATTTGCTCTCCTGACCAATGGACAGCCCGTCCCTCCTCTGCCCTCACCCCCTTGCCATCCCCAAAGCAAACGAAGCTGATTGTCTTAGCAGGCCCTGTGGGTGCTGGCCGGCCGGCCGGCCGCAGGCCACAGACGGAGGTGCCACCCGCCAGAGCCCCACCAGACACACAGGGCATTGTCCCTTAGTCAACAGCCCCTGGGCACCTCGGCCGGTTCCTGGCCTGCCCCCACGCCCCTCACCGCCTGCCACTGCGCCAGGCCCAACCAGCTGGGGGCCCAAGCCGATGACGAGCCCACCCACCCCCAGCAGCCCCCTGATGAGCTATAATTGCTTCGCTCCATCCTGTTGCTGCCATTCTCTTGGAGGAGGCATCTGGGGTTCCAGGCGGGCGGCAGCTGCAGGCCGACCGCCTGGCTCGTCGGGATGGACTGGCTGTACAACCTGGTACGTGGCGCTTCCCCACCCCCACCCCTTTGAGGGCCCGAGTGTTTCCGTACTTCTTTCCTATTGATTAATGTCTGGCTCTGTTTGGCTTGGAATCGGCCTAGTTCTCCCTCTGCCCTCTCCCCCAGGGCTGGAGAGAAACAGACTGGTCTCACAGCCTGCAGCCATGGCCAGTAGCTCAGGCTCCTGAACTGGGCCCGTCCACACTGAAGCCCTTTCAGGCCAAAGGCACCTGGGGCGATCCTGGCAAACTCAGTTATCGGGGTTTTTCCAGCGAGTCCTTGGGTGCTGAGAGCCAGGCGGTGTGACCCAGGGCAAGCCCTTCTGTGTCTCTGTGTCCCACCTGCAACATGAGAGAAGGGGCCTCTGATTCTGTTCCGTGTCCCTCTGCATGAGGAGCCAGAGTTTGAGAACACCGCGTGAGAGACGCAGATGCGAGGAGAAAGCCTATGGTTAGGGAGACATCTTTCTGCATCAGGATCTAGGACCAAAGAGGAAGAATGTAGTGACTTGACTCTCTGTCGTGGATTTTGCTCCAGGAAATGGCTCTGCCAAGAGGGACTACGCTCAAACTTGTTTCCAAGGGTCAAGACTTGCTGGGTAGCCTGGAAAGGTCAGGCGCGGGCCATGTGAACTGTGGGGTGAGGGACACAGGGCAGGCAGGGGCCTGGCTAGATTCCGTGAGGAGATGAAACTCCCCCTGAAGGTTTCCCCCATCTGCCAGCCCTGGCCCTCCCCCAAGCCCTGGCCCTTCTCTCCCCGGCTTCCTGAGGAGTCTGGGTTCTGCTGGCCCCCGGGGCCTCTCCTGTGTGAGCCAGGGGCTTTCCTGACACTCCGGGTTCTGAGGGCAGAAATGGACGGCAGGTGAGGGTGGAGAGGGGTGGGTGAGGGAGGACAAGGGGTGGGGCAGGCAGAGGGTTAGGGGTGGAGGAGGAGAGCACAGGTGCCATGGAGTCCAACAGAGATCCTGGGCCTCCACCTGCCTCCCTGTTTCCTTCCAGCAAAGCTCTTAACCAACTCAAACCTCCTCTCACACTGTTTCCCATCTGCCTCCCTCTTATCCTTCAAACTTCACCTGACATGCCTGCACCCCGGAAAAGCTTTGCGGGACCCTACACTGCCACCTGGCTAAGCGGGTGGCCCTGTTCTTCTCTAACCACGTGCTGCAGGGTCCCACCATCGCACTTATCTCTAGGGAGATTTAGGTGTTTGCTTTCTTGTTCACCATCTGTTCTTTCTCCCAGACTGTGAGCTACAGAAGGCAAGGATGGTGACAGCCATTCATTCACTCAGACACGGGGGCTAGAACAGTGTGAGGAAACTGGCGCAATGCCTGTCCTCATGGGGTCTGTGCTTAGTGGGGGACAGGCATAGAAGAGAATCACACTCAGAGACTGTAAGACTGTAGTCATGCAAGAGGCATGTGGTGTTGAGAGCCCAAGAAGACCCACCAAGGCCTCCGTAAGGAAGTGACACTAGAGAGGCATTTAGAGGGCGAGGAGAGAGGCCCTCTGCAGGTAGTAGCCTGTGCAAAGTCCCTGTGGCAGGAAGGAGCATGGTGAGAGGAAGGGAATGAGAGAAGGCCAGCTGCTGAGATGTGGGTGTGAGTGGAAGCTCAGGCCCAGGAAAGTGACTTTATTAGATTTGCATTTCAAATAGCTGTTCTTAGCCTAGATGTGGAGAATTGATTCGAAGGAGGGGGGCGGGGACTGTTGAGCTGTTCAGGGTAGATTTGCATTTCAAATAGCTGTTCTTAGCCTAGATGAGGAGAATTGATTCGGAGGAGGGGAGGGGGACTGTTGAGATGTTCAGGGAAGTGAGAACACTGATGCAGATAGAGAGAAGTGGATAGGTGGGAGATTTTTTCCCCCCAAAAGAAGAAAAATAGACTTCATTTACAAGTAATGATATTTAGAAAAGACCCATCCCTGGCCCTTAAAAACCTCTCCATCAGTTCAAATGGGCAGGGAGATGTTTGAAGGGTGCAATAGATAAGACTTAGTGATGAGTGTGGTGCATAAAAGTGTTGGCACACAGGAGTGGTGGGCTGGTGGGACCAAGACAGGGCATGGCAGGTAAGAATCACTCCCATAAGGCCTTCCCTCTTTTTTTTCTCCACTCTGAGCCCTGACTCTTGGCCCAGAGGGAGTCCTGGCTCTCTGACCTTTGACCCATGACCTTCCTCCTCAGCTATTTCTTCTTACCATCTCCATCTTCCTGGGGCTGGGCCAGCCCAGGAACCCCAAAAGCAAGAGGAAGGGGCAAGGGCGGCCTGGAACCATGGCCCCTGGGCCTCACCAGGTGCCACTGGACCTGGTATCGAGGGCAAAACCATACGCCCGCATGGAGGAATACGAGAGAAACCTCGGGGAGATGGTGGCCCAACTGAGGAACAGCTCTGAGCCAGTGAGGAGGAAGTGTGAGGTCAACCTGCAGCTGTGGCTGTCCAACAAGAGAAGCCTGTCACCATGGGGCTACAGGTAGGCCAGGCTGGGTAGCCGTGGGAAAGCTGCATTGCATGTTGCTGGTTGCACGGGGAGGGGGGCACCTTGGCCACTGTCCCCATCATTGTAAGAGTTAAGACCTTGGATGCAGAGGCCTGAACGCCTGGGATGAAATCCTGGCTCTGCTTCTTACTTGCTGTGGGGCTTTAGGCAAGTTGCTTAGCCTCTCAGTTTCCTCAATGGAGGTGATAGAAGTACCTACTTCATAGGTTTGTTATTAAATGAGATATCCATGCAGAACACTGCTGTTATTGTTCTCCAAGTCCCCACTGAAGTACCTGCAAGGCTTTCCCTGAACGTCAATTCCTCCAGCTCGGGGTGTCTTGTGTACACCTCTCAGTTACAGCACTTCCAGGTGGTCTTGAGTTGACTGTGTCCATGTCTGTCTCATGCTAGACTAGGACCTTCTACGGATTCTCATGCTCCATCTAATCCAAACCTCCAGGGCTGAGGCCCAGAAGGTGGGATTTTATACATCTCCACGTGATGAGGATGCACAGCTAGGTTTGAGAGTCACAACCTGCTGCCCCTAGATGGAAGGGGTGGTATCTTAGCTTGGTTGTAGCTCCACTTCCTAGCACAGCACCTGGCACCCAGAAGAAGCCACATCTATATGTGTTGAATGAATAATGATGAAACAGACTAACCCTGAAGGGTCCTCTCACAAACTCAGGCCACACAACCGATGTCCAGAATAGCATGTTCAATAGAACATTCTCTGATGATGTCAAGTCCAGCCAGCCTCATGTGGCTCTTGAGCACCTGAGGTGTGGCTGGTGTGACTGGGAAGCTAATTTTGATTAATGTAAATAGCCACATGTGGCTAGTGGCTACCATATCTGGAATGTGGCCATTGGAAGTGGCCATTAAGATCCTCCAAAAATAAAATAATAAAATAAAATAAAGTAAAATAAAATAAAAATCCTCCAAAGCTGGGCCTCTCACTGTACTGTGCCCTTGACTTTTTGGAGATCTTATAAAAATGCAGGTTCTGATCAAGAGGGGGTGGGGAGATGGGCAGGACACAGATTCCACATTTCTAACAAGTTCCCAGGTGATCCTGACACTGCAGGTCCACAAGTCAAGTTCACCCCTCACATTTAGCAGACGAGGAAACCGAGACACAGTGAAGACAGGGTCACACCTCAAGTCCCCATCCTCTCAGCTGTAGGAGGGAACTCCTCTGTGCTGTCCATCAGTGAACACCCTAGGCCAAGGACAGACTTGTTCCCATGGTGGGTGGGTGAACAATATTTGTTGCATGAATAGAAATTAAGTCAGAATAGACCCCAGGCCTCCTGACTCCTCTTTTAGTGAGAATTAGGCATAAATGTTCTCAAATATTAACTTCCCGTGGATTAAGTTCCTCAAGACTATAAGTAAGGGGGTGGGGAGGCAGAGGGTCCTTAGCTTCTTTGTGACCCCACAGCACCATGTAGTAGTAGGATAAGGATCTTGCTGGAGGAAAGAAGAAAACTGGGTGACTGACTGGTGTCCTTGAACCTGGATAACCTTGGGGTGCCTGACTTGCCTTCCAAGGTTCCTTTTCTCACCCGGAACACGGAGTTGATTACTGTCCTTCCTGTGGCGAAACACAGGCTTGCCTGGGAATGAAAACCCGGGGTTAGGAAAAGCAGAGGCGTGGGGCGTGGGGGCCAATTTGCTGCCCCTCCCCCCCAAACACACCACCAGCAGCAGCCCTGCGTTCTCTCCTGTCCTCTTGCAGCATCAACCACGACCCCACCCGCATCCCGGCGGACCTGCCTGAGGCGCGGTGCCTGTGTCTGGGCTGCGTGAACCCCTTCACCATGCAGGAGGACCGCAGCATGGTGAGCGTGCCCGTGTTCAGCCCCGCGCACGGGGCCCTGCCGCCAGCGCGCAGTTATGGAGACCATCGCCGTGGGCTGCACCTGCATCTTCTGAATGGCCCAGACCCCGGCCCAGGACCTGCGGGCAGCTGGAGAGCGCCCTCCCTGCACCCCACACAAGGCCAATGAAAAGTAAACGCTGTCTTTCTAAAGCAAGACCTTGGGTTTGCTTCTTGTGGCTCTGAAGCCAAAACCAGGGTGGGGGTAGGAGGTTCCTGGGAGGTAGAGTTCAGATCAATATAAAGGAGGACTTCCCATCGCTCAGCCTTCTCCAACGCTGAAATAGGTGATTAAAAAAAATACTGCATTTACTTCCACCATTTCGGACAGTCACATACTTCCTTTAATTTGGGTTTATAAGGCTTATTTCAGTCATGTCATTGGAGCGTGGTTGCTATAAACGTCTGCAGGAGTGACCAAGCATTAACTCTCCCTAGGTAGGTGCAGGACCATTGCAAACAATCTCTCCCCTGTCTCTGTGAGGGTCCAGCAAAGGCTGAGCCGCTCAAGAATATGGCAGAGCAGATTCCTGCTCTGGGAGGAATAAGGTCGCCTTCAACTCGGATTCTCTGCAGGTTCAGCCTTAGACCCAGAGAGGGGCCTCGGGGCTGCCAAAGGGCAGGGGTTTTTACCCTGGGCCATCGAGCCCCTGAAATGGTCATGTGGGAATGCACTTATTCTGGTCTGGGGATCTCTGGCTTTGCACTCGAGAGTTGAGAAGCATCAACATAGATCATGCTTTCCTCCAGCCGTATCCACAGGGGGATCTGGTGAGATGGTTTGCTGACAGCAGTGGTTCTGAAACCTTAGCCAGCGTGAGAATCACCCGGAGGGCTGGTTAAAGCACAGATTGCTGGGCCCCACACGCAGTGGTTCTGAAATGATTTGGTCAGTTCGACATGGGGGCTGAGCCTCACATTTCTAAGGCAGTGTTTCCTGCTGCTGGTCCGGGGACCACCCTTCGAGAACCACTGGTTTATATCAAAGCACTTTACTGATAAAAAAGGCAGTGTGGGTCGACTTGCCCGAAAGCTCCCCCCCGAGCTGCTAATTCCCACCCACCCATCAGCCCTTTGCAACTCAATCCTCCCCCTGCCCTCCTAGCCCCTGCACCAAATCCTAAATCAGCTGCTCCCAGGTCTAAAAATACCTTCCTGCCCCCAGGACAGCTGAGGGGCTCAGGCTGTTTTCTGAGGGTAAGAATAGCTGGCTCTTTAGAGTCGTTTCAGTAGGAGGGCCATCGGCCAGTATAGAAATATGCGGCTGCTCTCACTTCAACGCTTACAGCAGCTTTAGCTCTGAATGTATTAAGGCTCCATAATTCATGAAAGGGCACCGGTTAGGTTAGGTATGTGTCTGTCTGGGGTGGTAAGTAACTTACCTTTTTTGGTATTGTTCTAGAGTGGATACTGGTTAAAATTACCCCAGGAAGCTTCGGCCTGGCTCCAGACACATGGAAAATAGATTTCTTGTGCCAGCCCATGCTGATGCCTCCAGCAGCCGTGTCCCCTCCCTGGGGGGTTGCTTGTCTCTGAGGCCCCCACAGCCTGCTCTTCAGGCCTTAAAACTTGAGCCGAACATGAGGGACCCGGGGCCTCCAGGGCCTTTTTGTGGGGTGAAGGCGTGGGAAGATTTGAGAGGCGAGATGGTTGCTCTGGTCCTGGGAGGAGACCCCAGGTGCCCTGGGCATAGGGGTTGGGTGGGGAAACTCCTCACCTGGTGGGACTCCTCCCAGAGCACCAGACACACAGAGATCCTCAATGAACACCAGTTAGTTTATTAGTTTTGTATGGAGGTTGGCATTTTCTCTTTCCAGGTGTCAGTTTTCTCATCTGGAGCTTGGTCTCGTGAGCCTGGGGGGGCAGCTGGCCCTTCCCAGTCTCCTGGTTTAAAGGCAGCAGCAGGGAGCTCGGGACCTTTGGAGAACCGGGTCCACACTGTGCCCCCAACCTCCTTTGGTTGGAGTTTAAATGTGTCTCCTGCTTTCCACTCTCTGGTGAGAGTCCCCCAACTCCGTAAGAATAGGGGCCTCATCTGCCAACTTCAGTGCTGCATCCCCAGCACCTAGCACAGTGCCACATTCAAAATAGGGGTGCAGAACTCGGTGAATGAATGCATGCATGCATTCATGCAAGGAGGCCTCAAGGGGAGCCCAAGATCTGCCCCTAGCTCCCTCTGTTGCTCCTTCAAAGGTGGGTCAGGAGCAAGGCTCTCCTCCCTCCCCACTGTTCTTCACCCACCCCCAACTCTACCCTCCACAGCCCTCCTCCCACCGAAGAGCTGAAATCCTGCTTGAGCCACCTGCTCTAGGAGTGAAGTTCCTTTGAGGAGTTCTAAACGTATACTCCACTGCCCCCAGGGTGACTGAGAATGTGTGACCTCTTTCCTGTTTTATCTGGTAGATGATAGGACTCTTTGTCTTTGCAAAAGCTCTTCTCCCAGAGGGCTGTGGGTCCCTGGGGGCTCCTGGTAAGCCTGGGGGCAAAGGGTTCCCCCTGGTTCTCATGCTCCCTTACGGATCTCTGCCCTTTCCTCGTAGGTGGGAAGGTGGTGAGATGCAGCTCTCAGGTTTGGGCCTGGGGAAGTGGGCAGCATGGGCATTTTGGCCCAGTTTGTTTCTGAGCTGTTCAGGCCTGTGTACCCAGACAAAGGAAGTTTCTGAAGAAGCAGCCAGCTCCACAGCACTCAAGCTGGGCATGGAGCCAAATGCCAGCTTCGGGGATCAAATGTAACTGCCCTGGTTTGCCTCTTTTGTACACATCCGTAGGGAGGCAACAAAGGGGTGGTTATCAGGGACAAGTTTATTGGTCTTGGTCCTCTGGCCCCAAACCAATGATCATCCGTTACTCCATGATAGCCCGAGGCATCTCCATTTTAAATATAAACCATGGAAGGATGCCATTTCACACTGATTTCAGTGGACTTGAGAAAAGGGAATGGTCACAGCCCCATCCTACCTGTGGCTGACATTGTGCGTCTCTCCAACACCCTTTCTCCCCCTCTGCCCTTGTAGTTTGGATGAGACCACCTCTGCTCCAAGGGTGGGGCCTGGCTGTTCTAAGCCAATCAGCATGTGGCATTCACTTGGCCACAGGAATTGGTTCAGCAGGGGCCTAACTGGCCCAGAGCCCAGACTTTGGCTCAGGGGTCGTGGGAGAAGATGCTCTCGCTCTGGGAGCTGTTGGCAGGCATCCTTGACCATGAGAGAAGTAATGGCGCTGGCACTGCACAGTGCCCTGAGCTGGGACTGTTATGATAACCAATAAAACCCTTTTATTGCTTAAGGCAGTCTGAGTTTGGTTTTCTACTACGTCAACCAAAAGCATTCTTACCGACGTGTCAACTTCAAAATTCCTGTAGTAACCAAGGGCATGTTTCTCTAACTTTAAAGGCACCAACGCTTTAATGACCACTGCCATCACCTCCGCAGGGTAAAACTTCAGAGCCAGTTTGGGCCTCTGCCTACTTGAAGGGGATTTTGCCCCATGCTGAACTCAATTCATTAGGAGAAGCTCCAGATTTTAACTCTGTTCTGTGAACTCACCAAGAAACCTTGGGCAAATTACTTCCTCATTTTGGGCTTTTATCTCCATCTCTTCAAAAAAAGGGAAGTTAGCCCTAGCCGGTTTGGCTCAGTAGATAGAGCGTTGGCCTGCGGACTAAAGGGTCGCAGGTTCGATTCTGGCCAAGGGCATATGCCTGGGTTGCGGGCTTCATCCCCAGTAGGGGACATGCAGGAGGCAGCCTATCAATGATTCTCTCTCATCCATGCTTCTATCTCTCTATCTCTCCCTTCCTCTCTAAAATCAATAAAAAAGTGTATTAAAAAAAAAAGGGGAAGTTAGCCACATTATCAGTGTCCCTTGGCAGTATTGTGTCCTCCTGGGCCCAACCCCAGAGCCAGATTTAGCAGGTCTGGGTGGGACTTGGACATCCTAATCATGTTAACCTCTGAACTGCACCCCAACACCTTTTCTTTTTTTACTCTGCGGGGGTCAGTGCTTGGGGGTCAGGTATGACTGCCGTATGCTCATCTAGGGACTTGTCTCCATGCAAGACAGGTCATTGTTACATTCCTCAACCCCTGCATAATGGACAGACTGGTCAATTCCTGCAAGTGCCAAGGAAGTTTTCCTCTTCCTACGGCCTGGTATGTTTCCCATTTCCCTGTGGTTGCCAGGAAGCTTGGAGCTACACTGACTGTCCCTCGGGGGTAACCATCTCTTCCCTGGGTCCTACCACAGCCATCTCTCCAACAAATAGTATTGCTGAGAGGCTTGGATGATGTCTAATAAGTTATTTTTTTTAAAAAAATTGATTTAAGAGAGAGGGGGAAGGAGAGAGAGGGAAACATCGATTTGTTCCACTTATTTAATTCCTGCAAGTGCCAAGGAAGTTTTCCTCTTCCTACGGCCTGGTATGTTTCCCATTTCCCTGTGGTTGCCAGGAAGCTTGGAGCTACACTGACTGTCCCTCGGGGGTAACCATCTCTTCCCTGGGTCCTACCACAGCCATCTCTCCAACAAATAGTATTGCTGAGAGGCTTGGATGATGTCTAATAAGTTATTTTTTTTAAAAAAATTGATTTAAGAGAGAGGGGGAAGGAGAGAGAGGGAAACATCGATTTGTTGTTCCACTTATTTATGTGCTCATTGGTTGATTCTTATATGTGCCCTGACCAGGATCAAACCCACAACCCTGGCATATCGGGATGATGCTCTAACCAACTGAGCTTCCTGGCCAGGGCAATAAGTTCTTAACCAGGCACCTCACATCCAAGAAGCCCTCCGTAAATAGGAGCTATTATCATGTCTTCTGTTTCCTGATCTTCCCTTCTTCTTGATTTGTGACCATCTGGTTACTCGTGTCATTGTTGGTGTTGTCACAGGTACATTTTGGGAGTAGGCAGTGAAAAACAACAAAGAAACTGGATTCAGAGTTCTCTGTCTTCTATTCATTCCCATCATTATCTCTGTCTTCTACTTAGAAAAGCCAGTCAGAAGTAGCTGGAGAAGATGGACTTTTATTTCTTCCTTTAAAAAAATAAATAAAATGAATACACTGGTCTGAATTTCCTTCCCTTCTCTTACTCTCTCTCTTAAAAAGGAACAATCGCCCTGGCCAGTTTGGCTCAGTGGATGGAGCGTTGGCCTGCGGACTGAAGGGTCCCAGGTTCGGTTCCGGTCAAGGGCATGTACCTTGGTTGTGGGCACATCCCCAGTGGGGAGTGTGAGGCGGCAAGGCGGCAGCTGATCGATGTTTCTCTCTCATCGATGTTTCTAACTCTCTATCCCTGTCCCTTCCTCTCTGTAAAAAAATCAATAAAATATATTTTTTTAAAAAAAAAGGAACAATCACTTTGAGAATCCTTAAGATAGAGAGGCAGAGAGCAGGTCACCTGGACCCACTGGAGAGATTTCACTCGACATGGGAGGGGTCAGAAGGAGGCTGGGCAGGCGAGTGTGGCTAGCGCAGTCTTGGCTGCTGTGGGGGGTGATCCATCTTCAGCGGAGATGGACATTCCCAGGCTCGCCTGGAGCCCTCATAGTTCAGTCTTCACCTTGTGCATCAAGTCCTTTTGGTCAATTTTGTCTAGGTCCTGGTACCAGCGATTGTAAGCGAGCAGGGCCACGTTCTTGGCAGCTACAGCCATGACCTCCACAGAGCTGGCTGCCCACTCCAGGGCATTGAGGTGGAAGAGTTGGTCGTGGAGTGCGAACCGAGGGAGAGTGGTGCGGGAGCCATGGATGGGGTGGGCCTGCCACTCGGCTGTCTGCACTGAATAATAGGAGCGGAAGAGGGTCTTTAGCTGGGACCGAAGGAGAGGCTTGGGGGACTGGACTCGCCAAACGGCTGCCTCCTGAGGCTGCTTCCGCCGGAAGTTGGTCGAGATGTTGACGGGACAGATATTGTCCAGGGCACAGAAGAAAGTGGGGAAATCTGTGGTAAGGATGCTGGCGAAGGGGAAAAGCTTAGGGTCAGGGAACCCGAAGTAGGAAGAGTTGAGGTAGCCGTGGACCAAGGAGACAACGGTGGGCTGGAAAGAGTCCTGGATGACATCGATGGGCGGGTCGAAGCCTTCAAAGGCGATGGTGCTGCTGTTGTCCAGGTGCAGGGGGGTGGCGATGACCACGATGTCGTAGAAGTCGAAGCTGGTGCCCGCCTCATTCTCATACTCAACCAGGTACAAGGGTTTCCCTTCTGGAAGGAGAGAAGAGAGCACAAAAGTCAACTCATTTCTCGGCTTCTACCCATCGATCTCTCATCTGGGGCCCAGAATGGAGGGTGTGAGACCCTGGGTGTGGCTGGGCTGTCCAGATGGTGGGGGTCGTCTTTCCACGCAGGTGTGGCTGCAGGGCAAGCACTGGACTGGGAGCCAGGAGACTCAAGCTCTGGCTCTGCTACCGCTGCTGACTGTGGTCAAATGAATAGAGCTAGATTGATGCGAATCTGTGTTCTGGCTTTGACATTGGAATTGGGACAACAGTGCCCTCTGGTGTCACTTGACAAGGCTGGGACTTCCCATTGTTTTTTTGGAATCCTCCCAGGCAGATTGAACTGGAGTTTGGGGACAGAAGAGGCCTAAGTGTTCACTGTCTAGGAATGGGGTGGCCACGCCCCCTGCTGTCTGCTCACCTGTATGCTGCAGGGTCACAGAGGTCACTGTGGCATGGATCACGTTGGCCTTGGTGAGCTTCAGCAGACCGGAACAAACCAGCTTGTTGCCTCCCTCCACGGACCACAGGATGCCTTGGGCCCCCGCTAGTGCCATGGCTCCTGGGCAAAGGGAAAAGGGGGCAGAATCATTGGGCAGTAAGTAGGGCTGAAGAACCCACTACCATCCTACCTGGCCTCCCTCCCAGGCCAAGACTCCCCCCAGCCATGGGCACAGAGAGACATAACACACAAAATTAAATGTAACAAATGTACAATGCTATGAGGTGACAACACCATGCTCAATGCAAGAGCCAGCTACCTAAGAACACAGACTGTATGATTCTAGTTATACAGACTATCCAGAATGGGCACATCCATAGAAACACTAAGTAGATTCGTGGTTGCCTAGGGCTGGAGAGCCGGGGGTATTGGGGAGTTGATAGCTAAAGCTAAAGGTATGAGGTTTCTTTTGGGGGCAATGAAAATGTTCAAAATGGTGGTAAGCTAAAGGTATGAGGTTTCTTTTGGGGGCAATGAAATGTTCAAAATGGTGGTGATGGATGCACAACTGTGAATATAGTCAAAACCACTCAATTGTATACTTTAAATGGGTGAATTGTGTGGTACGTGAATTGTATTTTGAAGGATACACACAAGATACTAAAAAGGGAACAGAGAAGCTCCATGAGGGGACACGTAGCAGGATCTGAAGACTGGGAAGGAGCTTGTCAATTTCAAACCTTTTCATTCATTTATTCACCAAAAATGGGCTGAGTGCCTACAATGGTCCAGGCACTTTCTAAGTGTTAGGGGCACATTAGTAAACCAGGGAGACAGAGATTCCTGTCCCCAGGAAGCATAAATTCTAGTGGGAGAAAAATAAGTAAGTGTAATTGTCCGCTAGAAGATGATGCCTGAGGGAAAGGGAGGGAAAGGGCTGCTGGGGGCAAGAGGCAGGGTAAGACAAGGAGGTGGGGTAGCTTCAAGAGAAGGCACCGCCTGCACAAAGACATGATGGGGAGAGAGAGTTTAGCACGACTGCATCTCAGGGAAGATTGTTCCAGGCAGAGGGATGATCACACAAAAGCCCTAAGGTGAGGAGCATGGAGGCATGTGAGGAGGGCAGAGTGGCTGGACTGGGGTGAGCGGGTGGGGAGAGGCGGTGGGGCCTGGACCATGTAGGGCCTAGCAGGCCACTGAGAGGACTTTGGGTTTCACTTGAAGGAAAACAGGAGCCCTGACGCAGTTTCACAGGCAGACCTGACACGACTCGTCTTTTGTTTTAAAAGGATCATCCAGCAGATGTGTTGAGAATAGCCTGTAAGGGGCGGGGGTGTGGGCGGACCTGGTGGGAAACTTGCAGCAATTCAGGTGAGGGATGATACTGGCTTATACCAGGGAGGAAGCAGTGGTGGGAACCTGCCGGATTCTGGATGAAATAAAGCAAATGAGATTTCTTGACACATCATGTGGAGGGTATGAGAGAAAGAAATGTGTCAAGATTTGGGCAGGAGCAACCGTGAGGAGTTAGTACCAACCCCGTTGAGAGAAGCAGGCTCCAGGAGGAAAGGTCGGGAGCTCAGGTTCGGCCGTGCTGACTCTGAGACAGCCATTAAATGTCCCAGTGGAGACATAAGGGTGGCAGTTGACATGTGAGACAGCAGTTCTGGAGAGAGGTCTGGGCTGGAGGTCATGCTTAGGAGGCAGGTGGGTGGAATTTAACGCCCTGAGACTGGCTGAGCTCACCAAGGGCGCGTGAGAAGAGGACCAAGGACCGAGCCTGGGCCCTGCCATGTTATGAGGCCGGGAGGAGAGAAGGGCCCAGCCAAGCAGGCTGGGAGGAGAGGCCAGCAAGTGCCTGTGCAATTTCTTGGCCTTAAATGCCCCAGCTCTCCATCCTCCCACGGCCCCAGCAAAATCCTACCACATCTTCCAAGGCCCGAACGGTGGCCATGCCTGGGGAAAGACATGCCCAATGGCTCTGCAGGCAGATTTAGTTATGACCCCTCTTGTGGCCTGTGCTGGAGGACAGTGGGTTGTGCACATGCTCACTGGCCCAGCCATGAGCTGGGAAGATTAGGAGGGCTAATAGGTGAATAGCCAGGGTAGTTACTGAAACTAACCTAGTCAGAAGTAGCAGAAACACATTGGACCTGAGATCTGAGCCTCGCTTTTGCCATCTGTAAAGTGGGGTAGATACATCTCCTGCCAGCTCGGAGGACCGATGCCAGAATCAAATGGGGTCGGGGCCACTAAGTGCTCAGGCAGCCGTACTGAGCCAGGTAGATGTGAGGTTGTTATGGGGAGCCAGCCCATGCTGGGCACTGTGGGGCAGGGGAGGGCGGGTGGGCAGGCCCAGGGCCACAGGCTCACTTTGGGGGGGGGGGGGGGGGGGGGGGGGCAGGCCGAGGGCCACAGGCTCACCAGCAAAGGCGGGCATCGCTGCTGACTGGCCGTAGCTGGCCCGCAGGACGGCAGAGACGATGTCGTCGATAAAGCGCTGCGTGACGCCCACCTGGAGCAGGGACTCCGCCACAGAGCGCTGGGTCATGTTGATGAAGCTGGACTCCCCCAGCGAGTAGAGCAGCTCCTCCACGCCCGAGAAGGCATAACCGTGGGCCTGGTACTTATAGATCCTGGGAGAGATGCGGAGTGGGAGCCCTTACGCAGAAAGGCCTTTGGGCAGACCACCCACCACTGGGCCACTGCTCCTGGGAGGCCCGGCAGGCACCCACCCTCCTCTGTATGGTTACATCCCCCTGGGTCTGTTCACTGGCTGTGGGGGACCTGGCCCACCTAAGGGGACAGCGCAGAGTGAAGGGCAAATGCCTCGGAACCCCACCAGACCGGGCTTCACATGGTGGCTCTGCTGGATGACAGCTGCAAACATTCTCTGAGCCACTCCCTGTCAAGGGCACAGTCCTCCTCTCACGCAGCTGGGACTGCCAGGCACTAGGCCACCGCCCCACGGATGCATTCCCCTCTCTAGGACCACATGGGGCCCGATGGCAGCTGCCTCATGCCAATATTGTCACTCTCTCTGCTAGCCCAGCCTGTCCTCTCCTTTAGCTTGATCTAACAGGACTGCCACCTACTCCCCGAGCTCTCATCTTGCCCCTCCCTCCATAACTCCCCCAATCGCAGGGAGCATGTGCTGATGGATTTCCGGGTGGGTTGGCCTTTGACATGTTGCCTGTGCTTGGGCTGCTGTGTAGACATGTTGAGTCTGGTTATTAACGGGATACCCAGGTGGAGGTGTCCAGTTAGAAATGTGGGTCAAGCAGTTAGAAACGTGGGTCTGGAACTGAAGGGGAAACAGGCTGACAGGGAGAAGTGTCTCCCACAAAAGGGAGAACTCAGCTTTGTATGTTTGCATACAATGGACAAGGGAGAAAACCATAAGAGAGTGGTGAGGATATGACGTTTGGGGGCTACCTGGAGAATATATGGAGGAGGTGCCATGAAAAGCACAGTCAGGCAAGAGGGGAGAAGTGCCAGGGACAGGAAGGAGCACCTCTGTACCTGGCCCAGGGGCAGGGGGACCCTTCGGGGGGACTCTGAAGGAGAGCTGGAGGGCCAGCGTGGCAAGCAGGTGAACTGCGAGAAAGGTACAGAGTGACCACGGCCACTCGGCCTTGTTCTCTGGAAGTGATGGGGAGGGGCTGAGACCCAAGGAGGAGAGAAGGGTGAAGAAAGGTGTTAGTTCTCGGTGGGGAAACTGGGAGACAGCAGTGTCAGGGTCAGCCTGTAGGCTGCACACGGCCGACAGATATGTTTTCTTCGGCTAAGAAGAAGAATGGGTTGCATACATTGAAAAGCTGGGAGATTTCACATGTAACTCCAGATTTTCAGCTTCTTCTGAAAAAACTAGAAGAACTAGCCACATGAGGTAGGTATTCCCCCACGGCTGCACTTGGTGCTAGCAGAGTGCCGGCTGCCCGCTCTGAAGGCCTTGCTCTTTAGGGTGCCCCACCCCACCCCCTCTCTCCCACCTGCTGCTGTATATCCCCTTTAGGTGCCTGAGTTTACAACCCCTGCTTAGCTTAGCAGAGATAAAGAGGATGCTATCGTGATAATACCAGAGACCATGCCTATACCAACTCAGGACATTCCTCCCCCTGGGTGCTTGCTCGGGGCCTGGACAGAATGGTGCTGGGTACTTTTTCCTTTTGGACAATGTATAGTCAAGCCGGTTCCTTGCCCACCTTGTCCCCCTGTCCCTTGGGAAGCCCCACAGCTCCGCCCAGCCCTACCTCATGAACTTCTCCATGACCTCCTCCACCCACATCTGCAGTCGCAGGAAGCTGATGCCGTAGTGCCACCAGAGGCGGAAGAGATTCAGCAGGTACCAGTCCGTCTCCTCCAGCACGAAATTCTCCCCGCCGAAGATGGCGCTCCTGCCCACCACCTCTCGCCGGTGTTTCAGCCCTGAGGAGACAAGGAGGAGCCCCTCAGGTCCCCTTCAGAGGGCCCCCCAGGAGACCTAGCGGTGCCTGAAGCTGAAATTTGGGGCCTTTCCGCGGGATGCAAATGGACTGGCTCCCTTCAAGGGAACATGAACTCTATGGTTCATCCATCTGTGCTGCTTGTTTAAGACAGTCAACCAATGCACGGGGGAAAGATTGGGGCTGGTTAGTCATTAAGGAGATAAAGATTAAAAAAATGTACTATTTTTCCCCCCCCCCCCCCCCAAAAGGGATCCACTCAGCCATGAGTGAAATTCAGGTGCCATCCTGAATGTCAGGGGTGGACAGCTCTGGGATGGCAGCCCTGGGCACCAAGACCACACGGGAAGAGTCTCAGCTCCTTGTAACCACCACGCTCTACAGCTTGCAGAGCACAGGCACGTGTGTATCTCACTCCACCCTCTCACGGTCCGGGAAGAGGCAGCACAGGTGTCAGAGATGTGGAAACCGAGGCTTACAGGTTAAAGGACCTGTCCCAAGTCACAGGTTTTTTTGTCTTCACCCTCCTATTCCTGTCTCTGAGTCACCAGCATCTTTGTTCAGCATTCTTCCAGAGATATTTTGTGCAAATACTCATAAATGTGTATATTTCTGAGTTCCCCTCCTCCCCCCACATACTATACACTGTTCTGTACTTTACCGACATGCTATGTCTTGGAGATTGTCCTATGCCTGGACGTAAAGGACGCCCTCATCTGGCTGGCCAGTCTGTATACTTAAACAATAATTATTTAATCTCAGATCCCAGTGGGCGGGCAGGCTTGGAGATTGTCCTATGCCTGGACGTAAAGGACGCCCCCATCTGGCTGGCCAGTCTGTATACTTAAACATAATTATTTAATCTCAGATCCCAGTGGGCGGGCAGATAGGATACTTTCCACCTTTTGCTATTCTAAACAATGCTGTGATGATAACCGTATGTGTCTGCCTCATTGCACATGTGCAAATATCACTTCTGAGAAGTGGAATTTCTGCATCGAACAGTATACGTTTTTGTGGTTTTGATCGATGCCGCTGGGGTTAAATCCCAGCTCTCTCACTTATTAGCTGCATGGCCTTAGCCGAGGTGCATACATTTTCTGAGCTTCAATTTCCGCAGGAGGAGCTATGACCCCATCTTGCAGGCTGGTAGGGAGGATTAGAGGTAATGTCTACGTACCACCTACAAGGATGCCAGGTACCTGGCAAGCACACAGCAGGTGCAAGCCATTACGATTATGAAGAGGCAGCAAATTGGAAGGGAAAGAAACTGGCCTGGGAGTCAAACCTGAGTTGTAATCCCGGCTCTGCAACTAACTCACTGTGTAACCTCAGGCAAGTTCCTTCCCCTCTCTGGTCTCAGCTGCTCCATCTGTAAAATGAGGAGATTGGGCTACATGACCTTCTGGCCTTGACCATCAGGGGTGGGCAATATGGGAAGGGCCTGATGGCTGCTGCCAGTCCTGGGGGCTGGACGATGAGCCTCAGGACGGTGCACTCACCCAGGTGCTTGACGAAGTCCTGCATGTGCAGGCTCAGGGAGTGGAAGGAGGCGGCCCCGCTCTCATAGTGCTGCTTGTTGACCGAGATGGTGGCCAAGCGGCCACCCACCGTCCCCTTCTCAAACACGTCGATCTGCACCCGGGGGCCGAAATGCTGCTGAAGGAAATGCGTCACGGCAGAGCCCCCGATTCCAGCTCCAACCACGGCTGCCAGCAGGCCCGGGAGGCAGGCAAGGAGAGAGACAGAATATGGGCATGAGACTGCAGGACACACCTTCACGGCCTCCTGGGCCAGTGGTTCCCAGGCACTTGCAGAGGGTTAGAACACCTCAGAAAGGCAATCTGCGGACTAGTTGTTAGTAAAGCGAATACTCAAGAGCAAAGGACAATATGAAAACTGCCAACTACTGTAACCCTCACTTTGTAAAAAGAAGAAAAAACACACACACACATTAGCAGCAAAAAAGCAGGGACCTCAAATTTCAGGATGATCATTTAAAGAGAATAAATTTAGTTTGATACAAAACCCATTACATTGTCCCTATTTTTATTTCACTATGAAAACCTGGTCACGCCCTGGCCGGTTTGGGTCAGTGGATAGAGCGTCAGCCTGTGGACTGCGGGGTCCCGGGTTTGATTCCGGTCAAGGGCATGTACCTTGGTTGCGGGCACATCCCCAGTGGGGGGTGTGCAGGAGGCAGCTGATCGATGTTTCTCTCTCATCGATGTTTCTAACTCTCTATCCCTCTCCTTTCCTTTCTGTAAAAAATCAATAAAATATTTTTTTTTTTTTTAAAAAAAGAAAAGAAAACTTGGTCACTGACAGGTACTATTAGGTAGATCAGTGTTTGGAAACCATTCTTTAACCCAAGGTTTGGCAAACTAGAGCTCATGGGTGAAATCTATGCAGATGCCTGTTTTTTTGCAAACAGTTTTATTGGAACGCAGCCAAACCTGTTCTTTAGCTTGTCTCTGGCTGCTTGCCTGTGAGGCAGAGTTGAGTAGTTGCAACAGAGACTATAAGGCCTGCAAAGTCTAAAATATTTACTCTCTGACCCTTTCCTGAAGAAGTCAGCCAACCCTTGGTCTAGTCCAACCTATTACCTGACACGTCGTTTCTATATCTGTCTTGGCCAAGACTGGAAAGCACCCTGTGATGGGTTGCTCAGAAGCGTACAGGGCACTTTATTCCAGTTTAGGCTCTTGTTACAAAGTTTCAGCTCTTGGAGGTCTTTTTGGGTCTTATCATTCCTTGTGTGTCCTACACCTCTTCCCTTCGCAAACTTGGTTCACATGCCATCAGTATTCTTATTCAAGTCACTGATAAAAAACATCTCACCGTTTTTTATCAGGGCTGTGAGGTGCTACTGGGAACCACCATCCAGATAGATACTAATCTAGATACGAATCCAAAACAGGACTGTGAGAGGACAGTAAGGCAGCTCTGAAGCTACGGAACTGGCCTGACACCCGACCCACATTGTATCTGATCCTCTCATCTGACAGTCCAGCTAGTAACTCTAGTCAAGAAGAAAATAAGATAAATCTGGTGTGATTTGTCCTTCCTAGACCTACGGTGGACCCTGAAACCACCAGCTCCTGTCCAGTAGGCAAAAATGCAAGGCTCTTTATCATCTGGCCTCCACTTACTTATTCCATCCCCTGCCCCACCCTTGCAACCTTTCTTATCTCTGTGGACCATGTGACTGCTCTCTTGTGCCTCTGCCTTTGACTGCATTGCTCCCTTTACCAGGAATGCGCTGTCACCCTCTGCCTCGCTGGCTTCTAGGGCCCTCATGCCACTGCCTGGCTTGCCTGGCCCACCCGACGAGTCAGGCGTCCCTCCGGCATATTTCCGCATCACACTGTCTTGACCCCTGGCCTGGTCCTTGGCACGTTCTGCTCAAATGCTCTGTTTGAGGACTGAGAGCAGGTCACTCTGCCCCCAGAGCCTGGCAGGCAGGAGAGTTCATTAAGTATTTGTTGTACCTTGAGAAAACAAACCAAACCACTTCCCCCTTCTCGGTGTTGACAAAGCCACTTCCAAGAATGCCACTAACCGTTTTAAACCAGTGTGCTCCCCTCGCCTCCATTTGCAACAGAGCCCCAAACTGTCCACTTTTCCAGAGAAACTGGTATCACAAGGCCTGGAAGCTGCCCAAGGGTCAGAGGGAAGCAGAACACCTGGCTCACTCAACACCCATGAACTGACACCCACTCTCTGGGGCACACGATGAATCAGACAGGGCCTCTGTCCTCCTGAGCCCAGGCAGAGAGGGGCAGACAGACTCATGCACAAGCAGCTACGACAATGTGTGACTAAGGGCGACAACAGGGTTCCAGGGAATCCTGAGGAGGAAGCAATGAGTTCTGCCCGGGGGTGGGGAGACAGGTTTCACAGGAGAAGGGTCGCTTGGTTGGGACTCTGGAGGACAACCTGGAAGCCCGTGAGCAGAAACACGTTCTCCACAGAGAGAAGAGGGTGAGCAGGGCAGCGTGTGGAACTACGGGGGATTTAAAGGGTCCAACGCCACACCAAGGGGTTCAGATGTGACCCTGCAGCAGTCTGAGGGTTAAGCCACGCTAACAGGAAGCTCCTCATTATGGTGTGGGTAGAGTTCAAACCACCAAGGGTGGACGGAGGCTCCTGTCAGAGAGCTGAGGACAATCAGGAAGCCACAGGGCAGCCGGGCATTGCCAAGTGTCCTGCTTTAGATGACCCCTGGGGCAAGGTAGGCAGGGCCAGCTGGAACGAAGCAGGCAGCAAGCTTCGCATTGCCAGGAACAATAGTGCTGGGAGGAGGCCCTGAGCCTTCCCCAGTGGTCAGTGGGTGTCTTGCTCTGTTGTCCATTCCCCAGAGAAGGAAGAGTGCCCAGCACCTCCAGATACTGCCTGCCTAACTCTTCCCCATTCTTCAGAGCCTGGCTCAAAACCCACCTTCTCCTCAAGGTCTTCTTTGGCCATGCTGGCCCTCAAGAGTCTTTCTTTAGAAAACCCCAAACTCTCGGTCCCAAATGGATTTCTGACATGCTTCGGTCTGTCTTAACCCTTTGTGGCCTGAGCTGTGGCTTTGTAACCCAAGACGCCTTAGCACTGCGCTGACCCTAAGTGTGTGGTGCTCCCATGGGACATCCCTCCCTGCCAAGTGGGGCGCACAGAAGGAAGAAGAGTAGAGTGGGGGCTCCTACTCCCCCACACCAGAAGCCCGCCACCTCTGCCAACTTATGGAAGTTTTCCATGAGGGACATGACAATCTTTTGAGTCATGTTGAGTTAAAATGACAATCGTTGAGAGGAAAAAAAAACCTGTAAACAAATATGGGGAAGGCTAGTCAATGACATGCATGATGAAGTGCTTAGCAAAGCGTCCTGATGCCTGCAGTTTATTCTGAAATCCATTAACATGTCAGATGGGCTCATGGATGTGGACAGGTATGTGATAAGGCAAGTAGAGTAGCAGTCTGGTAATGGCAGGAACCAGGTGGTGGGTAGAGGGATGATCACTGTGAAATTCTTTCAACGTCAGTGGACATTCGAAATTTTTCAAAATAAAATAATGGGGGGTGGTGGGAAACAGGCAAAACCCACAAAACACAACACACACAAATACTATAAAATGACTGCTATTAAAAAGTTCCCCAGTCTGTCACTCAGCAAATCTCCAGCAGACCTACCCTGGGCTCTGTCTCCACTAGGGCTGTCTCCTACTGTCCCAGAGGCCTGGTTTAGGTGCTGCTTCCAGAAGCGCCCCAGGCCCCCCCCAGGGCCATCAGAGGCTGGGGTGAAGCGCCCTTCCTCTATATCAGGGTACTCACAGCCTTAGCACTAACTTCCCGGTATTGTGCAGTTTTCTTCTGCAGGAACTAGGAGCGCCGTGCCTGCTACCCAGGCCTTCAATCAGCCTTTGTGCATGCCAGTCTCTCACACCCTGACCTCTGTTATCGGGGGCACTTGACAAAGAGCCTGGTCCATGGCAGATGCTCACTGTTTCGGAATTTTTCGGTGAGATCACTGGCCAGTCCTGCCCAAGCCCCTTTTCCACCCCAGATAGCCTCGACACATGCCCATGCCACCCTCCGAAACAGCACCTTGCCTGCTGCGGTCCCCTTCCGCGCCCAGTCGCAATCCCTCGCCTCCTCCCCACCCAGCTCCTCTCCCGGGGACCCCTCCATCGCCCAGCTGCCTTCCCCATCCCCCACCCAGATGCTGCCGGCTGAGAACCCTTTTCCCGCGCAGCCCTCCCCAGCTCAGCACCCCATCGCGTCCTTCCCGCACCGATTTTACTAGGCCCGGCGTCTCCGCCTGTAGCGGCGGCGGCGGGGAGCGGG